>NW_028318228.1:2282058-2594852 GCF_062004578.1 Staurois parvus | reverse complement strand
CATCCTACTGCTTCTTTTTCTTCTTCATCCTCATCCTCAGAAGAAGAGGATGAGGATGAGGATGAAGAAGAAGAAGAAGAAGAAGAAGAAGAAGAAGAAGAAGAAGAAGAAGTAGGATGAAAAGAAGAATAATTCCAAGCCGGCAAAAAGTGTATGTGCAGAGTTCCTCTATTTCTGACAGTTCTCTCACAGCTTCTTCACATGTACAGCGGTTGAAACATCTGTATCCTAAATGGAAACTAATAGATACAAATTGTATCTATTAGTTTCCATTTAGGATACAGATGTTTCAACCGCTGTACATGTGAAGAAGCTGTGAGAGAACTGTCAGAAATAGAGGAACTCTGCACATACACTTTTTGCCGGCTTGGAATTATTCTTCTTTTCATCCTACTTCTTCTTCTTCTTCTTCTTCTTCTTCATCCTCATCCTCATCCTCTTCTTCTGAGGATGAAGATGATGAAGAAGAAGAAGAAGTAGGATGAAAAGAAGAATAATTCCAAGCCGGCAAAAAGTGTATGTGCAGAGTTCCTCTATTTCTGACAGTTCTCTCACAGCTTCTTCACATGAACAGTGGTTGAAACATCTGTATCCTAAATGTAAACTAATAGATACAATGTTTCAACCGCTAAACATGTGTTCCTTCTGTCAGAGAACTGTCAGAAATAGCGGAGCTCACTGCAGGGACACTTTTGCCGGCTGATCGGGAAATGTTCGATTCGCGCACCCGAAGTAGGCAAAATTTCTGTTTCGCCGCGAATCGAATATTTCCTGAAATTCGACTCGAATTCCGGTTCGCCTGGTTCGATTCGCTCATCTCTAGTGAAGACCAGAGAACTGTCGAAGGACACCAGAAACAAAATTGTAGACCTGCACCAGGCTGGGAAGACTGAATCTGCAATAGGCAAGTAGCTTGGTGTGAACAAATCAACTGTGGGAGCAATAATTAGAAAATGGAAGACATACAAGACCACTGATAATCTCCATCGATCTGGGGCTCCACGCAAGATCTCACCCCGTGGGGTCAAAATGATCACAAGAACGGTGAGCAAAAATCCCAGGACCACACGGGGGGACCTAGTGAATGAGAGCTGGGACCAACGTAACAAAGACTTCCATCAGTAACACACTACGCCGCCAGGGACTCAGATCCTGCAGTGCCAGACGTGTCCCCCTGCTTAAGCCAGTACATGTCCGGGCCCGTATGAAGTTTGCTAGAGAGCATTTGGATGATCCAGAAGAGGATTGGGAGAATGTCATATGGTCAGATGAAACCAAAATAGAACTGTTTGGTAGAAACACAACTCGTCATGTTTGGAGGAGAGAGAATGCTGAGTTGCATCCAAAGAACACCATACCTACTGTGAAGCATGGGGTGGCAACATCATGCTTTGGGGCTGTTTCTCCGAAAAGGGACCAGTACGACTGATCCATGTACAGTACAGAATGAATGGGGCCATGTATCGTGAGATTTTGAGTGCAAACCTCCTTCCATCAGCAAGGGCATTGGAGATGAAACGTGGCTGGGTCTTCCAACATGACAATGATCCTAAACATACCGCCCGGGCAATGAAGGAGTGGCTTCGTAAGAAGTATTTCAAGGTCCTGGAATGGCCTAGCCAGTCTCCAAATCTCAACCCCATAGAAAACCTTTGGAGGGAGTTGAAAGTCCGTGTTGCCCAGCGACAGCCCCAAAACATCGCTGCTCTAGAGTAGATCTGCATGGAGGAATGGGCCAACATACCAGCAACAGTGTGTGCCAACCTTGTGAAGACTTACAGGAAACCTTTGACCTCTGTCATTGCCAACAAAGGATATATAACAAAGTATTGAGATGAACTTTTGATAGTGACCAAATACTTATTTTCCACCATAATTTGCAAATAAATTCTTTCCAAATCAGCCAATGTGATTGTCTGGATTTTGTTTCTCATTTTGTCTCTCATAGTTGAGGTCTATGATGTCTATGATCTACCTATGATGCCAATTACAGGCCTCTCTCATCTTTTTAAGTTGGAGAACTTGCACAATTGGTGGCTGACTAAATACTTTTTTGCCCCACTGTATATAGAAAGGCATCAAATCTATTGACCAAACTGGTTAAAAAATATAATTTCCCCTCCAAGGAAAAATCTAATTAGGATGTTTGATCTCAAAGGGTTTTTTCCATGTAAAAAGTGTAATATTTGTAAAACAGGGATGAAAACTAGGAAAATAGAGAGCTTTATGTCACAGGTTACGACAAAAGAATTTAAGATTGATTAGTTCATAACATGCACTACCCCTCATGTGACCTCTTTATTGGAAAGTTCATGTAAACTTCAATATATAGGCAGAACAACCAGGCCACTGTATAAAAGACTCAGAGAATATGTCTCTGATATAAAGAAGGGGAAGAAGGACCATAATTTGTCCAGGCATTTTAGAGACGTCCACAAATGTGATCCAACACAATAACAATTTTGTGGAATAGATAAAGTGGAGGGACACTGGAGAGGAAGTAACAAAATTATAGAAATCTCTAAAAATGAAACGTTTTGGATTTTCTAACTGGACACTTTGAAACCTAAAGGTCTGAATGTTGATCTGGACCTTAATTGTTTTATTTCAGACACATAAATATTTTTATTATATATTATATTAAATAGGGATTTAAGTCTAAATTTTATAGTTGTCCACGTCCCATCTCCCATACCCAGCTCTGGGATATTAGCATACTGGTGGAGTGTAATGGTAATTACTTTATATATTCTAGATGGGCTTTTAGCTCAGTACAGAGATACCGTTTGGATGACGAGTTCTATTAGTTTCTAGTCTATTTTAGTTATTTTAGAATAGATATTTAGGGGATTAGTAGTAGTTGCCTTTCCGTTGGATTATAGGTATTTTAGACAGAAACAATTGAGTACTGTCCGTGATACTTTTTTTATTTGCACTAACATACAATTTTGAGGACAAGCTTTCGGGGTATGTCCCCTTCTTCAAAGTCCAAGCAGTACTATTACAAATCACAAAGTTTAAGCAGAATGTTAGAAGGGATTGAGAAACAAAAAAAAAAGGCTACAGATAAGATACATCAAGAGCGAGGGGGGGCGGGGGGGATACTACACTCACACAGAGGGGGTCAAGCTTCAGCTAATAGATAGTCATAAAGCTGTCGGATAATGGTTGAGGAATCACATGTCCAAGTTAAGGCCGTCATCTTTTGTGTCAAATAGAATTATCATTCTTAGTTCAAATGTTTTTCTTTCCTGGATAGATTTGAATTTTCCTTTCAGAACCAAGACATTGAGGTCTCCCATATTGTGGCCTGGTTGTGTGAAATGGTGTCCTAGAGGTGTGCAGAGGTCATCTTCTTTATGTTCCTTGATGGTATGTCTGTGCAAATTCATCCTTGTTTGCAACTTCTGTCCTGTTTCGCCAACATAAGATAAGGTATTTTAGATGAACTTTGGTATTTTAATACATGGTAATTGGGATTTATTATAACTGTGTCTAGGTGCCTTATTTGTATTTTTAAACTCATACATTTTTAACCAAAATATAGTTTTATAGGGGTAAAATATTCCCATTTATTTGTCCACTAAAAGATAGATTTACGAGGTATAATATGCTATGGGGATTATTTATAGGATTCATTTGCATATAGTGTTATGGATATTGTATATTAACTTCTTGCCGCCCAGCCACTGTAGAAATACGGTGGCAGGGCAGCACGGCTGCGCAAAACCACGTTTTTAAACGTGTCCCCGCTCCCGAGGTTTTCGCGGGCAGGAGGGGTGCGCGCCCCCGCTGACCCGCGGGTGTCATGTCACTATTCGATCCCTGAGGGATCAATCATTCGGTTTAAGCCAGTGATGTCCGGCTGAAATCGAATGAATCGGTCCCTGTCCTATCCTTTTTCTGTGTTGACAGTTACACAGGACAGGATATGATGTCATTCTTCTCTGTCTGGGCACATTCCATTCCAGACAGAGAAGAAGACAGAAGAATTGTGAGTACAAAGCACTACACTGACAGTTAGTACACACCTAGGACACATTTAACCCCCTGATCGCCTACCCAGTTAACCCCTTCACTGCCCTGTCACCAGTGTCATTTATTACAGTGAACAGATTTTTACTGATCACTGTATTAAGAGTCGCTGGCGACTTCCGATAGTGTTAGCGCCCCTCCCAGATAGCGCCAGTTTGCCCGCTAGTACACCAGTAATCCCATTTAACCCCTTGATCACCCTCCCAGTTAACCCCTTCACTGCCCTGTCACCAGTGTCTTTGATTACAGTGAACAGATTTTTACTCATCACTGTATTAGTGTCACTGGTGACTTCCAATAGTGTTAGCGTCAGTTAGCTCCCCTCCCAGATAGCGTCAGATTGCCCGCTAGTACACCAGTAATCACTTTTGACCCCTTGATTGCCAGGTAAACGATCACTTGCACGCTAAACCTCCATTGCTAGTATAGTGTCTGATTGGATCAATATCTTTGATCAGATCAGCGCTATACCAGCGTTCACATTACTATAGTATCCCCAAAAATGCAGCATTAGCGGGATCAGCCCCGACACCTGCCAGCACCTGCACTTAGCCGCTACGCCCAAACCCCCCTTCTCCCCTGGCAAATGCAGTGTCAGTAGATAACTGTCACTTGACACATTGCACACAAAACCGCAGTGTTCTCAGAATCAGGCCTGATCTCTGTTAGCACTTGTCGGTAAATTTGTTTGTAGCGGTTCAAGCAGTCCCTGACAGCCTGGCGCTCTTTTTCCCGTGAGTCGCACTAGGTACCTATAAATTTAGTGGCCAAAATTGTCAAGCAAAGGTACACTAGTGAAGAGGCCTACAGGATTCTGAGCATGTCAGGTGAGAGCGAAGGCAGAATTAGGCTCAGAATACGAACCTATAGACAGCAGCGGCACCCTGATAGGTAGCTCAGACGACGGAGAAGAGGTCCCTGCTAAGATCAGGCATACCCGACCCCATTTCCAGGTTGCTGAGGTGGTACAAACGCATGGTGACTCTCATATGCAGCAGAGTGTCAGTACTAGTGCCACACTACCTTTTGGTGAACTGGCGAGCACCAGCGGCCTAGTACGTCCTGGTCTTATACATACCAGCACTGCAGTATCACTTGGTGACGTGGCGAGTCCCATAAGTGCAGTACAAGCTGGTGCAGTGGCGAGCACAAGTAGTGTCCCATGGTCACCAAGAATTCACATAGAGGCCCATAGAGCCCTTAGTATCCTTCCAGATGTGCTTGCAAATACCGATTGGCAGCCCACAAATTCTGAAGCACACTTACTTCCCTCATTCACTGCCCAACCCGGAATTCAGGAGGAAACAGCAAATTTAAATACTCCCCTTGATTTTTTTTTTAGCTGTTTTCCACAGATGATCTTTATGCATTGATTGTGGATCAAAGCAATTTAAATGCACGAATATTTATCGCCGCCAACCCAAATTCAAACCTTGCCAGACCATTCGCATGGAAACCCATTACGGTTTCTGAATTTAAAGTTTTTTTGGGCCTAACCCTCAACATGGGCATTAATAAAAAAAAATGTATTGCGGTTGTATTGGTCCACAGACCCGCTTGTTCACATGTCTGTGTTCTCTGCTGCCATGGCCAGGCATAGATATGAGACGATATTGCATTTTATGCACTTCAACGACAACACACTCAGTCATCCTCGGGGTAACCCTGAATTTGACCGGCTCCACAAAATTCGGCCCCTCATAAATCACTTTAACCAAACATTTGCAGATGTGTATACTGGCCATCAAAAAATCTGCATCGATGAGTCCCATTCAATTTTCTGGCTGCCTTGTCAAACAGTATATACCCAGCAAGCGTGCCAGATATGGGGTCAAGATTTATAAGACCTGTGAGAGGGCAACAGGCTATACATGTAAGTTTTGGATTTACGAGGGAAAAGATAGTCACTTGGAGCCCCCCGGATGCCCAGACTACATGAGGAGCAGTGGCAAGAAAGTTTGGGACTTGGTGTCATCCTTTTTCCATATGGGGTACCACTTATACGTGGACAATTTTTATTCAAGCGTGCCACTATTTAGACATTTGTTCAATCTGGGAATTTGCGCATGTGACACTGTGCAATCTAATTGCCGAGGCTTCCCTCAACGGCTTGTAAATACCCGTCTTAGAAAGGGGGAAAAAGCCTGCTTGAGAAACGAAGAATTGCTCGCAGCGAAGTGGAAGGACAAATGGGATGTTTACCTCCTGTCTTCCATTCACGCAGATACGACCATCCAAATTTCCACAGCAGCCGGTGTTGTTGAGAAGCCCCTCTGTGTCCACGATTATAACCTTAACATGGGAGGGGTGGACTACAATGACCAGATGATGAAGCCATACTTAGTTTCCCGAAAAGCCAGACACTGGTACAAAAAAGTGTCTGTTTATTTATTTCAATCGGCTTTATATAACGCTTTTGTTCTCTACAAAGCAACTGGACATAGTGAACCCTACCTAAAATTCCAGTTAGAGATCATCAGGGCCCTTTTGTATCCAGAAGGTGCTATGCCCCAAACCCCCATCCCAGATGCAGTTACCCGGCTGCATGAGAGGCATTTTCCCGATGCCATTCCTGGTACCCCAACCCAAAGAAGACCCCAAAAAAGATGTTGTATCTGTAGCAGACATGGAATTAGGCATCACACATTTACACAGGGTCTCGAAAGTTCTTAGGTAGTCAGGAAACTGGCTATCGCATTTGGAGAGACCCTACCATCTGTTTTTAACATGTTAAAAGTTTGAAAAAAAAAAAAAAGTTACAAAAATAAATAAAAAAGTACAAATACCCAAAAAATTAAACATTTTAAAAACTAAAAATAGTTATAGATTTTTTTGTTGTCATTTTTGTTATTGTTCTACTTTGACTGTTTTATTTTTTCTGTTTTATTGTTAACCTTTGCTGTTTGCAGGAATGCTTTCAGCTGCAACACTGACCTGTTTATTCTGACAGCAACAGGAACTTGCTCTCAGAATATACATAAATCAGTGTGGGCAGTGCTGTCGGATGAGATTTTTCATCCGCAGTTAAAAAAAGAGCATATATGCCAAAGCATGGGGGCCTGGGGTGGCCAGTGGGTGGATGGCCCCTATGCTTCGGCATATATATTTTATATTTGTTGGCACATTTCATGTGTGCCCACCATTAGAAGTGGGATGATGAAGGGAGGTTTTCTAATGGTGGGCATACCACCACACACTTTTCCTTGCAGAGATATTACATTTATAAAGTTTTTTTATTGAGTTACTCTTTTATTGTTAACCATTGTTGATTTCTTTGCAGGAATGTCAAACTGCAGCCCTGACTTGTTTATTCTGACAGCAATAGGGTCTTGCTCTGAGAATAGACATAAGTAGGTGTGTGCAGTGCTGTCGGATGAGATTTTTCATCCGCAATTAAAAAAAAAGCATATATGCCAAAACATGGGGGGCCGGGGGGGGCCAGTGGGTGGATGGCCCCTATGCTTCAGCATATATATTTTATATTTCTTGGCACATTTCATGTGTGCCCACCATTAGAAGTGGGTGGATGTAAGGAGGTTTTCTAACGGTGCGCATACCACACACCTTTCTGGCAGAGATTTCTTCTCTTTTTTTTTCCATTCAGCCCACAGGTTGCATAAAGAAAAAAAGAACATAGCATATACACCCAATAAGGACCAGCGACGTACTGGTACATCACTGGACTTTGAATGGTTATACCAGGGTGATGCCTGCAGCTGCAGGTATCATCCTGGTATTGTTTTTTTCAGCTGGCGATAGGCTTTCATGTAAAAGCAATCCTAGTGGCTAATTATCTGCAGGATTGCTTTTACAAGCAGCGGGAGAAAATGTTCCCCCCTCCCCCGCTGCCTTCCACGGCCTTCTCGGGCAGTCCCGTGCCATCGGGGAAACCTGAGAATGCAGCCGGGGTTTCTGCCATGTGTGCCCACCATTAGAAGTGGGTGGATGAAGGGAGGTTTTCTAATGGTGGGCATACCACCACACACTTTTCCTTGCAGAGATATTACATTTATAAAGTTTTTTTATTGAGTTCCTGTTTTATTGTTAACCATTGTTGATTTCTTTGCAGGAATGTCAAACTGCAGCACTCACTTGTTTGTTCTGACAGCAATAGGGTCTTGCTCTGAGAATAGACATAAGTAGGTGTGTGCAGTGCTGTCAGATGAGATTTTTCATCCGCAGTTAAAAAAAGAGCATATATGCCAAAGCATGGGGGCCTGGGGTGGCCAGTGGGTGGATGGCCCCTATGCTTCGGCATATATATTTTATATTTGTTGGCACATTTCATGTGTGCCCACCATTAGAAGTGGGTGGATGAAGGGAGGTTTTCTAATGGTGGGCATACCACCACACACTTTTCCTTGCAGAGATATTACATTTATAAAGTTTTTTTATTGAGTTACTCTTTTATTGTTAACCATTGTTGATTTCTTTGCAGGAATGTCAAACTGCAGCACTGACTTGTTTATTCTGACAGCAATAGGGTCTTGCTCTGAGAATAGACATAAGTAGGTGTGTGCAGTGCTGTCGGATGAGATTTTTCATCCACAGTTAAAAAAAGAGCATATATGCCAAAGCATGGGGGCCTGGGGTGGCCAGTGGGTGGATGGCCCCTATGCTTCGGCATATATATTTTTTATATTTGGTGGCACATTTCATGTGTGCCCACCATTAGAAATAGGTGGATGCAGGGAAGTATTCTAATGGTGGGCATACCACACACTTTTTCAGAGAGAGATTTCTTCTCTTTTTTTTTTTCCATTCAGCCCACAGGTTGCATAAAGAAAAAAAGAACATAGCATATATACCCAACAAGGACCAGCGACGTACTGGTACATCACTGGACTTTGAACGGTTATACCAGGGTGATGCCTGCAGCTGCAGGTATCATCCTGGTATTGTTTTTTTCAGCCGGCGATAGGCTTTCATGTAAAAGCAATCCTAGTGGCTAATTATCTGCAGGATTGCTTTTACAAGCAGCGGGAGAAAATGACCCCCCCCCCCCCCCGCTGCCTTATATGGCCTTCTCGGGCAGTCCCGTGCCATCGGGGAAACCTGAGAATGCAGCCAGAGTTTCTGCCAGCTGATCATAGAGCTGATTGGAGACCAGAATTGTGGTAATCATCTCTATAGTCTAAGAAATCAGAAGCTACAAGCATTTCATCACTTCAGTTGCACAGGGTATAAACAGCGCCATTTGTAAATTGGGAAAGCATCTCATCACAACGATCTTGGTGAGATTAGATAATGTAAGGGCAGAGGAGAGATCTAGAGTATGATAGACCCCAGATTTCTTTAAAAAGAATATATGACAATGCCCATTGAAGATAAAGGGGATATTTTAATTCCCTGAGATAGCATTAAAAGTTATCAAAAAAATAAAAAAAAGGGACAGTGTAAAAATAATTAAATCAGAAAAAAAAAGTACCCTCGCTCACCCGCGCACCTGCAGTTGTGAACGTTGAACCTGTGCCAGTATGGAAACAGCGATTGCACCATGCATGTGAGGTATTGCCACGAACGTCAGATCAAGGGCAGTAATTATAGCTCTAGACCTCCTCTGTAAATCTAAAATGGTAGCTTGTAAAGGCTTTTAAAGCGTTGCCTATAGGTATTAAAAATGTATGCAGTTTGTCGCCATTGCACAGGGCATGTGCAATTTTAAAGCATGTCATGTTTGGTATCTATTTACTCAGCATAGCATCATCTTTTATATCTTACCAAATAATTGGCCAATATATTGTGTTTTTGTGCATTAAAAGTAAAAAAAAGTGTATATTTTTCAAAACAAAATTGCGTTTGAAAAATCGCTGTGTGAGTACTATGTGAGATAAAAAATTGCAGCACCCACCATTTACTAGGGTGTCTGCTCTAAAAAAAATATAATATATTTATATATATATTTAATTTCCTAGCAAAAATACACATTTTTTTTAATGTGAACAAAAAGTTTCAGAAAAGGCTTGGTCTTCAGGTGGTTAGAAGAGTGAGTGGTGTGTGGCATAAACTTCTAATGCTGGGCATGTTGAGTCAATAGAAGAATTTATTTTTTTACCACAAGTTTTTGGAAAATGACAAAAAAAAAGAAAAGAAAAAATTACACAAAATTGTCATTAAATAATTTATTGCTCACACATGCCATATGTATATGTGGAATTACTCCCCAAAATACATTCTGCTACTTCTCCCGAGTATGGGGGTACCACATGTGAGAGACATTTTGGCAGTCTAGCCAAGTACAGGATCCCAAAATCCAATAAGCACCTTCAGGCTTTTAAAGGCTTTATTTCCTCATTACACTTCCTGACTACCTATCACAGTTTTGGAGGCTCTGAAATGCCAGAATAGCACCTAACCCCCCCAAATGACCCCTTTTTGGAAAGTAGACACCCCAAGGAATTTGATAAGAAGCATGGTAAGTATTTTGCAGATCTCATTTGTTGCCACAGGATCCCAAAATCCAATAAGCACCTTCAGGCTTTTAAAAGGGCTTTATTTCCTCATTACACTTCCTGACTACCTATCACAGTTCCGGAGGCCCTGGAATGCCAAAATAGCACCAAACCCCCTCAAATTACCAATTTTTGGATTGATGAGCATTTTGTAGATCTCGTTTGTTGCCACAAGTTTTTGGAAAATGAAGAAAGAAAACAAAAATATATTTTTTATTTTTTTTTATTTCAAAACCTTGTGAGAAAAAATTAGATCTGCAAAATACTTACCATGCCTCTTTTTAAATTCCTCGGAGTGTCTACTTTCCAAAAAGGGGTCGTTTGGGGGGGGGGGGGGGTTGGTGCTATTCTGGCATTTCAGGACCTCCGAAACTGTGATAGGTAGTGAGGAAGTGAAATGAAGAAGTTACGCACCTTCAGGCTTTCAAATTGGTCATTGGATTTCAGGCTCCTGTATGTTGCTGGGCTCCCAAAAAGTCTCACACATGTGGTATCCCCATACTCAGTAGAAGCAGCGGAATGTATTTTGGTGTGTAATTCCACATATACCCATGGCTTTTGTGAGCAATATATCATTTAAGTGACAACTTTGTGTAAAAAAAAAAAACAAACGAAACTGTTTTTTGTCAATTTCCAAAAAGTTGTGAAAAAAAATAAATCTTTCATGGACTCAATATGCCTCTCAGCAGATAGCTTAGGGTGTCTACTTTCCAAAAAGGGGTAATTTGGGGGTGTTTGTTCTATCCTGGTATTTTAGCACCTCAAGAAATGTAATGGGCAGTCAGAAAGTAAAAGTTGTGTAAATTTCAAATTATCTATACCATAGTTTGTAGACGCTATACCTTTCACACAAAGCAATTAATGTACACTTATTGGGATTTGTTTTACCAAAAACATGTAGCAGAATACATTTTGGCCTAAATTTATGACGAAATTAAAGGTTTTTGGATATTTTTTATGACAGAAGTGAGAAAATATTGTTTGTTTTTTCAAAATTTTTGGGGTTCTTTTGTTTATAGTGCAAAAAAATAAAAAGCGTACAGGTGATCAAATATCACCGAAAGAAAGCTCTATTTGTGTGAAAAAAAAGGACACAAATTTAATTTATGTACAGCATTGCATGACCGCGCAATCGTCAGTTGAAGTAGTACAGCGCCAAACAGCAAAAAAAGGCCTGGTCAGGAAGGGGGGTAAATCCTCAGGAGGGCAAGTGGTAATGAAAAGCTGGACTAACAAATGCACCTGCAAAAAAAATTACCTCTCCTACTGCTCTCACCAATGAAATGCTGCTTCACTGAAGATTATTTGCACTCTGAAATCACTTCAGATATCAACACTTCTGGGAATATTAATTTCCTCCGCCATGCTCAGTAGTTCTTTCTGCTGACCCTGACTTTACTACAAAACACAGTAGAGATTTAGGAGTGGGCAGGAGGAACAACTGCCTGAGTTGGGAAATCAACACTCCCTGCGGCGTCAGTTTTTTAAAGAGATTTCTGCAGATGGTTCCTCTTCATTAGAGCAGTGTGTGGTGGTGTAGTTGCATGAGAGGCAAGTATTTACAGGATTTATATTAGGCATTCCAATTTTTATTCACTTGAAATCTGCCACAAAAAAAAAGTTATTTGCCAATTGGACATAAACATTATCTATCATCTCTTGCTACCCGTGCCCTAGATGGAAAAAAAATAAAAGTCAACAGCTAAAAACACTGTCAGTGTTGACTTTAATAAAAGAACACTTACCTGTCCAAGGAACCAGCACCGTCCTCACTGCAGCCAGCTCTTCTCTGGCCTTCAGGTCTTTGGCACTGTGTGGGAAGCCAGTTGTGACACCTTGTGGCTTCACAGCCTGCTCCCTACTGTGCATTTGGGAGGCACACTGTGAATGGTCCATCTGCCTCCTAGGACCTCTGACACATCTCAGAAGGCTGCCAAAAAGGGAGGGGGGGGGTTGAAAAGGCAACGGGTACCTATCAAAACTAGCAGAGCTTCCCATTTTCGGTGAAGTTCCACTTTAACACATTGAGCTCAATAAAATACCCATTCCCCAGTAAACAATTTATTAATTATTCACAACTGTCAGGGTAGGCAATTGTTATGCCTACCCTGACAGAGAAGGATCAGGATGACAAGTTCCTTTCATATGTATGTATCATTAGTTAACAACCAGCTGACCCAACGGTATATTATTCATCAGATCTGCGTATCCCCGTTTTTTCTTCTTCATAAAACACATGGATAACCCTTATTGCATGAACTGTACTCACCCTAAAACTGATTTTTTTGCACCTCATTTAGAGTAGCCCAGTTAAAGCTGATTTTTTTTGGAAGCCATTGTGTTCCTCACCAATCTTCCAAGTCTCCCTGTTTTGTGTACTTCTGAAATACTAGATGAACAAAGTTGGCCAAACTACCAAAATATATTTCTACAGGAACTTTTATGGTTCATAATTCTATAGCTATTAAATGCATGAACCCATCCCCCCATAGCGTGTCCCAGTGGAAACCATTAATAAAGCAGATTATCCCATATGTCACAGTCATGTACAGAAGGAGAAATGGACCCTTTCCAATTTCATAAACTCTGGAACTTTAGGAGACCTTTTAAGTGTACTATACGTTTAGCTTGGAGAGTGCCTTCAATCACTTGTTGACTGTATTTAAATATTTCAATAAAGACTGACAATGTTCATACTTATAGTTTTATCTTTTTGGCAATGTACATTCTTTTTGTCCTATGCACATGTACACACTGGAATAATATATTTTTGTAATTTTGTACAACCTTTCGTTTACAATCAACAGAGTTTTAAAATAAATATTACTAGGCGGCGAGCAAGCTCACTCAGGAGTAGGCACTGGAAAGAGCCAAATCTACTGCCATTCTGGCTCCTCTTATGACACATCTACATTTTAATAGTCTTTTCTGTGGATTTAGGCACTGACTCCCCTGTCTCTAAATAGCTGATCCAGGCTTTGCTCCATGGCTGTGTTTGTGCCTCGTACACCATTTACTACTTTGAAAGCCCATTGGAAATATTCTTGGACTCGTCGCTCTGACCACCCTACAAGAGAGAAATGTGTAGATACAGTGTAAGAAGGATAACATTTTTATAGGACCTGTTATGTTGGTATTAAAGGAGTAATTCCATAAAATGCATTTGATTAGCAAGTGGTGAAGTGACTATGCTGAAAAAACAAATTCCCCAACTTTGGATTCCATCAGTTTGTAGTCCCACACAAAGCACTTTTTTTCCCTGGAGCTGCCTATGTCCAGGAATAGAAGGAGAGTTGAAGCATTTGTAGAGCATATACCCTGGAAGAGTTTTTCATGAGACTTTAACCTTTTCAACCTGCTTACTTTTTTGCTTTCCAAGTGGCTGAGCCTTTTTTCACATACCAATAAAATGTCCATTAGTAATTTGTTATTTCCATTAAAGCGGTAATAGACTTTGCCAAAAAAAAAGAAAACACTTTAAAAATGGACTTACCTGTAAAACAGAGCCCTCAATCGCTGCGCTGTCACCAATCACCCGGGTCTTGAGGGCATCCATTTTCAACTTGTCCTCCTTCTCGGTTTTATCTCAGCCATTTGAATAGCTGGGCCATGAAAATGGCTCTCCCACGCATGCACATAGGAGTCATGTCACCACAGCACACACCAGGTGCTGTAAATGTGATCTGAGCTGTGCATATGTGGCTCAGATCACATTACCGCTGACAGCTGGGGGGAGGCATTTATGACAGAAAAGACTACTAGTCTTTTTTGGGTATAAAACCCTGCCTGTCAGCTGTTTTTACAACTCCAGGAACTTGAAAATCCTCACTTGCAGTGGGGCTACATTCATAAAAGTTAACTGTCCATTTAGATCTAGGGAGCATGAGAAAGTAGATTTACTTACCCGATCATTTACGCTGCTAGACCCTGCAGCATCCCCATGTCTAGGGGTTTAAGGTCATGACCTCAGTAAGATCAAAACAGGGTCCATAGAACTGCACTGGACGTAAGGACACCAAGGGACATTCCACTGCTGGCACATTGTGCCATTAGTTGAAGCAGTAGGTGCACAATCAGATATTAAAAAAATTGCAAAAAACCCCCCCAAAAACTCCATCAGGAGAATAAAGAGACTGTCACTGGAAGGAGATATATGGTGGTCATAAGAGTTCTACTTACAGTGTTTTTAGGTCTGTGCTACTTAGTCCAGGTTCAATCACTACTTGAATCAGTGATTTAGACAGTACTGAAGGCAGAGCAAGCCATGTAGATAAGCTCTTCAGGAGTTCTGCAATGGCAGCTTCTCTCATTTAAAGTTTTGTTGATCACAGACAAGATTGTCCAGATCTGAGTGTTCTGTACAAACATCCTCAGCCAGAGAATTTTAAGAAATGAATGCAGCAACCTTTATCACTGCGTAAAGCTGTAAATTTCTGTATAAGCAATACCTACCATTTGGAGTGCTTCGGTTCAGGTCTCGCAGGTTGTACAATTTATCGGCTAGTTTGACCAGCTTGGCCTTGTGACTGCGATGGGGTGCATGCTCAATCTGCAGCTGCTTCCTCTTCATCTTTGGTAAGGTCTTATCATCTGTCACCTCCTCCACAATCTTTCTGACCTCCTGTCCAAACTTCTCCTCGATTTCCAGGAACGTGGTGTCTGTATCTTCCACTGTATCGTGTAGCAGAGCTGCCTGGAAAACATTCATAGGTGGGCTTTCTTGATAATTATATATGTTTGAACATTTTTTAAATTAAAATAGTGTATTCAGACAGATATAAAATGGTTTATACATGAAATAGTACTCAGTACACAGATTCTTTTTTTTTTATAACCTCTATATTTTCCTCCACATTTATATAAAACCAAGCTGTCTAAAAGAAGCAAGGTTGGGACAGTAACATTGCCAGATATGCTTACAATGGCGTTCATTCCCATCATTTAAAATAAAATAAATATTTCATCCAGTTGGCCAAAGTTATGTCTTGTCATTGAATTTATCACTTATTCCCATTGGTTTCTAAAGAGGACCCATCACACTCCACAAATGTTCAGCAAATCTGCAAATAATGATTTTAGACCTAAATTATATCAAAAGTCAAAACTTTTTTCATTTTGGTTTGAGTAGGTTAGGTGACACCATTGCCTATATGGACAACTAATGATGAGCTTGCATTTGTTTGGAATCAGGTTTGGTTTCCGAACACAGAAGCCAAATGTTATTCCTGGTCCAATGGGCTGTAGATGGGGGATTCCCTACCCAGCAGCTGATGTAACAAAGCGGTAGGGGTGCTTGTGACATCGCTGACTTAATATGGCCACATGGCAATATTAGGTTGGTGAGGCCATATTAGGTCAATGTCACAAGCATCCCTGCCCCTTTGTAATGTTAGCTGTAGCATTGGGAATCAACCAAAAAATTACTTGACCAGATGGTTTTTGGATTCTAACACCAACTTGGTTCCAAACAAACGCAAGCTTACCCCAAACCACAACCATGGAGATCCAGTAATCAGATTAGAATTGAACCACTCTCAATACTCTATATTTTGTTAAAGGGATCCAAACCCTGAAGAGTAATTGCAGATAATGTAATTACATTTAATCATTTTCAGCACATCCAGCAGCTCATGTTTTGTTTTATCCACACAATCTATTTAATTTTCCTTCCTAATAGCTAACTTCGTTGACAATGCTAGGCCCTGCCATTGTGTGAGTATAGGAAAAATGATACAAGGTTCGTACTAATGCAAAGTGCAGAGCTCCAGGGTATTGTGTCCCAGAGGATCAGGGTCTGTAGCTTGGAGACTGAAGAGATTTGGGTGGGAAGAAGTCTTCAATCCCATTTCCAGAACGTATTGGAGACAATCATGCTGAGGGTGCAGGTAAGCACATTTGTTATAAGAAAGGCCGGGCCATAGCTCAGGGCTTCCATGAGGAGTCATCCAGGAGACAGGCATACTGACTTCTCCATCAAGACCAATAATATAACCATCAGTCCCTCCCTTCAGGCCAGGGTACTAGGTGTAATCCTAGACTCCCATCTATCCTTTTAGCTCCAAATCCAATCGCTGTCCAAATCTTGTAGACTTCACCTCTGCAACATCTTCAAGATATGCCTGTTTTTAACCTCGGAAACTACTAAGCAATTTATTCACTCCCTTGTTATCTCTCGCCTTGACTATTGTAACTCCCTCCTCATTGGCCTACCTAATCGCAGGCTATCCCCTCTTCAGTCTATCATGAATGCTGCTGCCAGAATCATCCACCTTACTAACAGTTCTGTATCTGCCACCCCTCTCTGCCAATCCCTCCACTGGCTTCCCATTGCCCAACAGATAAAATTCAAAACATTAACAACAACATATAAAGCCATTTATAACTCTGCCCCAAATTACATCACCGATCTTGTCTCCAAATATCACCCAAACCGTACTCTCCGCTCCTCACACAGCCTCCTGCTCTCTAGCTCCCTTGTCTCCTCCTCCCAGGCTTGTCTCCAGGACTTCTCCAGAGCTTCCCCCATCCTCTGCAACTCTCTACCCCAATTTATCAGACTAACGCCTACTCTGCTCACTTTTAGGCGATCTCTGAAAACCTCTTCAGGGAAGCCTATCCTACCCTCAGCTAATAATGGAATCTTCTACTCCTCCTACCAGTCCATCCCCCACAGTTACTACCTTTTGTACCACTAGCCCCTCCCTCTTAGATTTTAAGCTCCAAGGAGCAGGGCCCCCCTAACCCTTTTGTATTGAACTGTATTGTTGCTGTATCATCGTCTTTTATATTGTAAAGCGCTGAGCAAACTGTTGGCGCTATATAAATCCTGTAAATTAATAATCATAATACCATTAGGAGAGGTGCTCTAGTCAGGAGGCAGCATTCCACATTGGTGGAAAGATCACTTACTCATAGAAATGAGTGATTCAGGATTGCTGAGTGAGTCTGGAGGACTGGGAGGGTGGAAGCAACAAGGTGAGTCCAGGGGACTGAGATTATCTGTAATTCTTGCAGGAGAGAGAGCCTGGAGATCCTCTATTGAGAGGCCAGGGAGTGGGCCCATACAGCAGGGTACGTAACTACAAGCTGAATGAGCCAGTGGAGCCCAGAGAGCCAGGAGAGCTGGATTAGAAGGTCTGAGGGACCAGTGAAAAGAGCAGCAGTGTTGCTGAAGAGAGAGCCAGGTATCTTGGCCTTTTTCAGTCGCCGGATTTGCTGGTGAAAAATCGCCTGCATGGATAACTGTTCTGTTTCAAACTTTTCCTTAACTTTGTTTAATAAAAGTGGGCTGGCAAGCCTTAAAGGTACAGTTTGGACTGACATGGGCTCACTACAGATGCTTCTACGACTGAGCTGAATTGCTTCATATCATATTACCTAGGAGAAAATGTCAAATATAACAGAGATCGTGCACAAAGCACTGCAATGATCAGAATGTCACATATACACACATCTTTACCTGTAGCACAGCTATATCACTGATTCCAGCCTCATGAGACAGAATTCTAGCAACACCTAAAACATAAACCGATACAAAGGTGAAAATTTAATGAATGAAACAGAGAGTAGAGTCGCCCCTCATCACTTTCTTTACTGTACACAATGGTCATATACACTCTAACCATATTGATGAGAAATCTCCCCCATCATCCATAGAGATGCTGAGCAACCAACCCATCCTAACTTCAATATAGCAGTGTATATAAACCCAAGAACAAAGATGTCATGTATTTCAGAATATTGCCACACAGATGTGGTAACTGTTTTAGTTTTTTATTTTTATGATAACTGTCATAGTTGATTGTGCTCTTAACCACTTGCCCTCCTGAGGAGTTACTCATTACTTTAACCACTTGCCTACCACCTGCCGCAGTGTATATACTGCGGCAGGGCGGCACCACTGTGCTAGAGCACGTAAAAAAAAAAAAAAAAAGACGTCTATCAAAACAGGTAGGGGGCGCGTGCCCGCCCTACCTGCGCTGACGATCGCGACAGCGGTGTCCATCCCCGGATCCCGGTGGGTCATTACCTACCGGCTCCCGGCGATTAGCGGCACTCACTGACAGAGAGCACGGCTGCAGTGTTTACACTGCACCTCTGCTCCCTGTCAGCTCCTTACACACTGTCAGGGAGAGCAGAGATTAGCTTTCCAGGACAGTGTGTTCCAGTGAAGCACACACCCCAACCCGCCCCGCCCACTAGTAAAACACTCCCCTCAGACAGTTAACCCTTTCATTGAATAAAAAAGTTAACCCCTTTCTCCCCAGTGCCATTAGTACAGTGTCAGCCTTTTTGTTTTTCACTGATCACTGTATTGGTGTCACTGGGGATGTCAGTCACCCCAAATCAGTTCCCCCCCAGTGTCAAAATGTCCACCGCAGTCCCACCATAAGTCGCTAATCACTGTCATAAATCGCTAATCACTGTCATAAATCGCTGATCACCACCATAAGTCGCTGATTGCCGCAATTATTATTATAAAACAAAAAAAAAATACCAGTATCTTTCCTGCCATTTGTAAACGCTATAACTTTCACGTAAAACCAATTCATTTACACGTATTGGGATTTTTTTTAGCAAAGACATGTCGCAGAATGCATTTTGGCCAAAATTTATGACAAAATGTGATTTTTAAATTTTTTTACCAGACATTTTTTATAGCAAAAAGTCGAAAATATTGTTTTTTTTTCTCAAAATTGTCAGCCTTTTTTTTTTTAAAGCGCAAAAAATAAAAAACGCACAGGCGATCAAATACCACCGAAAGAAAGCTCAATTTGTGGGAAAAAGGGACGTAAATTTAATTTGGGTGCAGTGTTGCATGACCGTGCAATTGTCAGTTAAAGTAACGCAGCGACGTAACACAAACCACTTCTGTAACCGCTTCCTGACCGCCCTATAGCAGAAATACTGCTACAGGGCGACACAGGTGCGAAAATCACACACACACACACACACACACACACACTTTGTGCTCCAGTGGTTTTCACGCCCCTCCCAGATGGCGTCAGATTGCCCATCAGTACACCAGTCATCACATTTAACCCCTTGATTGCCAGCAACACGCTCATACACCTCCATTGCTAGTATAGTGTCTAAACGGATCAATATCTTTGATCAGATCAGCACTATACCAGCATTCACGTTAGTATAGCATCCTCAAAAATGCAGCGTTAGCGGGATCAGCCCCGACACCTGCAAGGCACCTGCGTTTAGCCCCTACGCTTACCCCCCTCCTTCTCCCCCAGCAAGTGCAGTGTCAGTAGGTCACTGTCACTTGATATATTACACACAAAACCGCAGTGTTCGCAGAATCAGGCCTGATCTCTGTTAGCACTTGCCGGTAGATTTTGATGACTCCCATATGCAGCCTCGTAGATTGTAAGCTCCCAGGATCAGGCCCTCCTAACCCTCTTGTATTGAACTGTATTGTTGCTGTATTGTCTCCCATTATATTGTAGCGCTAAGCAAACTGTTGGAGCTATATAAATCCTGTATAATAATAACAATACCAGCACTGCAGTATGACTTGGTGACGTGGCGAGTCCCATAAGTGCAGTACAAACTGGTGCGGTGGCGAGCACAAGTAGTGTCCCGCAGCCACTAAGAATTTGCACACAGGCCCATAGAGCTCCTAGTTTCCTTCCGGATGTGCTTGCAAATCCCAATTGGCAGCCCACAAATTTTGCAGCACTTGTACTTCCCCCGTTCACTGCCCAACCCGGAATTCGGGTGGAAATAGACAAATTTAACTACTCCCCTTGATTTTTGGAGCTGTTTTTCACGGAATATCTGTATGTGTTGATTGTGGATCAAAGCAATTTGTATGCACAACAATTTATTGCCGCCAACCAAAATTCAAACCTTGCCAGACCATTCGCATGGAAACCCATTACGATTTCCGAATTTACTTTTTTTGGGGGCCTAACCCTCAACATGGGCATTACTAAAAGAAATGAATTGCGGTTGTATTGGTCCACAGACCCGATTCATGATACCCCGTGTTCTCTGCTGCCATGGCCAAGCATAGATATGAGAGTATAATGTGTTTTATGCATTTCAACGACAATACCCTCTGTCATCCTCGGGGTAACCCTGAATTTGACCGGCTCCACAAAATTTGGCCCCTCGTAAATCATCTTAATCAAAAATTTGCAGGTGTCTATACTCCCCAGCAAAAAATCTGCGTTGACGAGTCCCTCATTAATTTTTCTGGCCGCCTTGCATTCAAACAATTTCTCCCCAGCAAGCGTGGCAGATATGGGGTCAACATGTAGAAGACCTGTGAGAGGGCAACAGGCTATACTTATATGTTTCAGTTTTACGAGGGAAAAGATAGTCACATGGAGCCCCCCGGATGCCCAGACTACATGGGGAGCAGTGGCAAGATAGTTTGGGACTTGGTGTCATCCTTTTTCCATATGGGGTACCACTTATACGTGGACAATTTTTATTCAAGCGTGCCACTATTTAGACATCTGTACAATCTTGGAACTGGCGCTTGTGGCTAAGTTTGACCTAATGTGTGCCCACCATTAGAAGTGCGTGGATGCAGGGCGGTATATTCTAATGGTGGGCATACCACACACTTTTTTTTGGCAGAGATTTCTTCTCTTTTTTTCCATTCAGTCCACAGGCTGCATAAAAAAAAACCAAAAGAACATAGCATATATAACCAACAATCATGTTTTTCAGCTGGCGATCAGCTTTCATGTAAAAGCAATCCTAGTGGCTAATTAACTGCAGGATGGCTTTTACAAGCAGCAGGAGACAATACCGCCCCTCCCCCGCTGCCTTCCACAGCCTTCTCGGGCAGTCCCGAGCCATAGGGGGAACCTGAGAATGCAGCCGGTGTTTCTGCCAGCTGACCATAGAGCTGATTGGAGGCCAGAGTGGTGCCAATCATCTCTATAGCCTAAGAATTTGGAAGCTACGAGCATTTCATCACTTCAGTTTTGCAGGATATAAACAGCCCCATTTGTAAATTGGGAAAGCATTTGATCACACCGATTTTGGTTTGATTAGATAATGTAAGGGCAGAGGAGATATCCAGAGTCTGATAGACCCCAGATTTCTCAAAAAAGAATATATGACAATGCCCATTGAAGTTATAGGGGATATTTGCATTCCCTATGGTAGCATTAAAAGTGATAAAAAAAAATTAAAAAGGACAGAGTACAAATAATAAAAAAAAATCAAAATAACAAAAAAAAAAAGTACCCTCGCCCCCACCCATGCGCGCACCTGCGTTCATGAGCGTTGACCCTTTGACAGTATGGAAACAGCAGTTGCACCATGCATGTGAGGTATCACCAGGAACTTCAGATCAAGGGCAGTAATTCTAACACTAGACCTCCTCTGTAAATCTAAAATGGTAGCTTGTAAAGGCTTTTAAACATTGCCTATGGATATTAAAAACGTATGCAGTTTGTCACCATTGCACAGGGCATGCACAGTTTTAAAGCATGTCATGTTTGGTATCTATTTACTCGGCATACCATCATCTTTTATATTTTACCAAATAATTGGCCAATATATTGTGTTTTTGTGCATTAAAAGTAAAAAAAGTGTATTTTTATAAAAAATTGCATTTTATAAAAAACTGCATTTGAAAAATCGCTGCATAAATCGCTGCATGAGTACTATGTGCCATAAAAAAATTGTAGTACCCACCATTTTATTCATTATGGTGTCTGATTTAAAAAAAAAAATATATATATATATATATATATATATAATGTTTGGGGTTTAAGTTAATTTCCTAGCAAAAAAGTCTGATTTTTTTCACGGGAACAAAAAGTGTCAGAAAAGGCTTGGTCTTCAGGTGGTTAGAAGAGTGAGTGATGTGTGGCATAAACTTCTAATGCTGGGCATAAAATGCCCCCACCCCTCAAAATGACCCCTTTTTGGAAAGTAGACACCCCAAACTATTTGCTGAGAGGCATGTTGAATCAATAGAAGAATTTATTTTTTTACCACAAGTTTTTGGAAAATGACAAACAAAAAAATTTTTTTTTTTTTTTTTTACACAAAATTGTCACTTAAATGATTTACTGCTCACACAAGCCATGGGTATATGTGGAATTACTCCCCAAAATACATTCTGCTACTTCTCATGAGTATGGGGGTACCACATGTGAGAGACGGTTTGGCAGTCTAGCCAAGTACAGGACCCCAAAATCCAAAAAGCACCTTCAGGCTTTTAAAGGCTTTATGTCCTCATTACACTTCCTGACTACCTATCACAGTTTTGGAGGCTCTGAAATGCCAGGATAGCACCTAACCCCCCCAAATGACCCCTTTTTGGAAAGTAGACACCCCAAGGAATTTTATAAGAAGCATGGTAAGTATTTTGCAGATCTCATTTGTTGCCACAAGTTTTTAGAAAATGAAGAAAAAAAACCAAAAACATTTTTCTATTTTTTTTATATTTCAAAACTTTGTGAGAAAAAATTAGATCTGCAAAATACTCACCATGCCTCTTTTTAAATTCCTTGGGGTGTCTGCTTTCCAGAAAGGGGTCATTTGGGGGGGGGGTTGGTGCTATCCTGGGCCTTCGAAAATGTGATAGGTAGTGAGGAAGTGATATGAGGAAGTTACGCACCTTCAAGCTTTCAAAGTGGTCATTGGATTTCAGGCTCCTGTATGTGGCTAGGCTCCCAAAAAGTCTCACACGTGTGGTATCCTCATACTCAGTAGAAGTAGCAGAATGTATTTTGGGGTGTAATTGCACATGTACCCATGGCTTGTGCGAGAAATAAATCATTTAAATGACAACTTTGTGTACAAAAAAAAAAAAAAAATGTGTCATTTTCCAGAAACTTGTGGAAAACAAATAAATCTTCCATGGACACAATATGCCTTTCAGCAGATAGCTTAGGGTGTCTACTTTACGAAAAGGGGTCATTTGGGGGTGTTTGTACTATCCTGGCATTTTAGCACCTCATGAAATGTGCAGTCAGAAAGTAAATGCTGTGTAAATTCCATTATCTATACCATAGTTTGTAGACGCTATAATTTTCACACAAAGCAATAAATGTACACTTACTGGGATTTTTTTAACCAAAAAAATGTAGCAGAATACATTTTGGCCTAAATTTATGATGAAATTTTAGTTTTTTTTGAATATGTTTTATGACCGAAATTAGAAAATATTGCTTTTTCAAAACATTTTTTTTTCTTCAAAAATGTTTTTGTTTATAGCGCCAAAAATAAAAATTGCACAGGTGATCAAATACCACCAAAAGAAAGCTCTATTTGTGTGAAAAAAGGACATAAATTTCATTTATGTACCATATTGCATGACCGCGCAATTGTCCATTAAACTAGCGCAGCGCTGTATAGCAAAAAAAATGGCGTAAATTGCAGTATCTATACCATAGTTTGTAGACGCTATAACTTCCACACAAAGCAATCAATATACACTTATTGGGATTTTGTTTTTTACCAAAAACATGGAGCAGAATACATTTTAGCCTAAATTTATAAGCAACTTTGAGTTTACCATATATTTTTTATAGCTGAAAGTAAAAAATATTGTTTTTCTTCAAAACTTTTAGTCTTTTTTTGTTTATAGCGTGAAAAATAAAAAAGCGCACAGGTGATCAAATACCACTGAAAGAAAGCTCTATTTGTGTGAAAAAAAGGAAGGAAATTTTGTTTGGGTGCAGCATTGCATGACTGCGCTATTATCAGTTGAATTAGTGCAGCACCGAGTAGCAAAAAGAGGCCTGGTAAGGAAGTGGGCTAAATCCTCTGGATGGCAAGTGGTTAACTGACAATTGCACTGTTTACAAACAGTCTTCCCTCCTGTCAGCTCATGCACACTTGCCCTCCAGAGGATTTACCCCCCTTCCTGACCAGGCCATTTTTTGCGTTATGGAGCTGCATTACTTTAACTGACAATTGCGCGGTCATGCAACGCTGCACCCAAATGAAATGTACATCCTTTTTTTCCCCTATAAACTGAGCTTTCTTTCGGTGGTATTTGATCGCATGTGCGTTTATTTTTTGCGTTTTAAAAAAAATAATAAAAACAACAATTTTGAAAAAAAAAACATTTTTGACTTTTTGCTAGTAAACATGTCAAATAAAAAATTATAAAAATCAAATTTCGTCATAAATTTAGGCCAAAATGTATTCTGCTACATGTCTTTGCTAAAACAAAATCCTAATACGTGTAAATTAATTGGTTTACGTGAAAGTTCTAGCGTTTACAAATGGTGGTAGGTATATGGGATTTTTTTTTAATTATTTTTATAAGTAATGGCGGTGATCAGCGAAATACAGTGGGACTGCGGCAGACATTCTGACACTAGGGGGAACTTACTTGGTGTCATTGACATCCCCAGTGATTCCAATACAGTGATCAGTGCTAAAAAAAAAAAGCACTGACACTGTACTAATGGCACTGGGCAGGAAGGGATTACCATGAGGGGCGATCAAAGGGTTAACTGTGTGCTGGGAGTGTTTTACTAGGGGGCTGTGTCAGTGTGCTTCACTGTAATCACACTGCTTTGGATGGCTGTGCTGTGCACAGCCATCCAAAGCAGTGTGCCCGAGCTAACAGGGAAGAGAACTGTTAGTAAACAAAACAGTTCTCCCTGTCAGAGATCCTGGGAAATCACCGGGCGACGGCAAGTAATCACCAGCCAGGACCCAGTGATTGACAGCCACGGCCGCTAATGGCAGTGTGGGTAGGGCTCGTGCCCCCTACCCGGAAATGCGAAATCACACACACACATATATATAAATACACGTGATTTTGCACACCCGTGCCGCCCTGTAGCAGTATTTCTGGAAACAGTTAAAGGATAAGTTCACTTTAAAAAAAATTAAAAATAAGAATAAAGAATAAACTTTTTCACAGGTAAAAAAAATGTGCATTTACTATTTTTTTTTTTGAGCCTTTGGAGCTTAGAAAGCCTTGCACCAGTGATCAGCAGACTGTAGGACTGCAGCAGACTGTGAGTGTAAGATGTACCTCATACAGACAGACTCAACAAAACTATCACAGTGCTCAACAGTGCCCTGGTAGTTCATTGAGAACTACAAGCCAACATCAGCAGAGGATGTCGGTACTTGTAGTTCATTCACAGAACTCCATGAATGAACGTTGCGGCCGAGTGGTCGGAGCCCCGCACAGCCACGCTGTTTTCAAAAAGTGACAGCTACTACAGGGAACTTCTCCCTCTACTGCTGTCACAGGGAGAGAGGGTAGTGGGCAGCAGTGGGCACATATTCCTCCAGGTGAACTTATCCTTTAACCAAACTGTGAAGCCATCAAATGTCTGGTGTCATAGTTAATTACATGTGCACAGGGCTGCTGCTAGAAACCAAGGGGCCCTGTACAACCAAATGTAGCAAGGCCCCCAAATAAACACAGTTTACTAGGTTTCAGTTATGAATGAACACAGTGAGTGATCGGTACCGATCACCACTGTGTTCATTCGGGAAAGGAAAGGGCTGGTAAATGTGACATATTTACCGACCCTTCCCCCACTCTCCATCCTAAAGATCCTATTGTGTGCTTGCAGCTTCCAGTTGTAAGGAGAGAAGGGAAGCCGGCAGCACTGTGGGGGTGAGGTGGTGGGCACACATTGGGGCTTGGGCAGCATAGGGAAATGTATGGTGCTTCAGGAAGGTGCTGCAGAGAGAACCATACAGAGAATCAGTTTCAGTAATTGCCCCCCCATCACCTTCCCTGCCGACATCTGATTCACCCAGGCCTGCTGCCCGGGCCCCCCAGCTGGTCTGGGCCCCATACAGGAGGACTAGTGGTACCCCCTTATCCACAGCCTTGACTGTGCAGCACCATGGCAGCTGCAAATAGAGGCTAAGACGTCAGCTTTCTTGGCTGTAAAGGATTGGAGCATTTAGCTCTGCTTTAACCCCTCTACGCCAGCACCTCCTGGCCCTTTAAATGGTTTCTGATGCAGGGAATCAGGACAGGGTTTATGATCACATGACAGCCGTAATTGGAGTCACATGATCAGAAAGCTCCCAATCACAAGTAGCAATCAGGATCTTTCCGTTAGGCGTCGTTAACCGTGTGGGAAGTGTGCTCTCGGCACAGTTTTGTTTACATTTTGGTACGCAAATATGTGGCCTCTCGGCGTCAAGGCTCACCCTCCGAGAGGCTCCATATTTGCGTACTGTCGCCGAGAAGAGGTTAAAGGCTAAAGTTCACCTTTAGACAAAAATAATAAATGCACATTTTTTGCAGGTAAAAAAAAAATGTGCATTTATTATTTTTATCTACAGGAGCCTGGAATGCATTGCACCAGTGATCAGTGGATCGATAATGCCATGCAGGTCTCCTGCAGACCTGTCAGAAGATCTGCTTGCCGCACGGGATGTACAGGATGTATGGGATGTATGGGATGTACGAACAAGCAGATATTCTGACAGGAAGCTTCAATGAACTACCATGGCGCTCCACAGCATCGCGTTAGTTCATTGAAAACCACAAGCCCACAGCCACCAAGGCTGTCCGACTTGCAGTTCATTCGTTCACAGAAGTTTGTGAATAAGTGATGCGTCTGTGTGGGCGGAGCGCTGGTTTCAAATTTGACAGACAGTACGGGGAGACTTCTCCCTGTACTATCTGTCAGAGGGAGGGGGGCGGTGGGCAGCAGCTTCTGCTATGGGAACATGTTACATGTTCCAGCCTAAAAACGGGTAAAATGTCCCAAAGGTGAACCTATCGTTTAACTTGTGATCCTGCCAGTAACATACTTCCTGTCCTAGAGTGACAACACTCACTCACTGAACTGTACCTATAGAGGGGCAGCATTGTTTCCCTAAGACAGGAAGTGTGTTAGGACTACAAAACCCCTTCCCCTCTTATTTCCCCATGACAATAATTAAAGGTGTTCTATAGTCCACCGAAAGAGCTGAGAGCAGTGCTCACTGAAAACAGCAGAGGTAGAGAGCCCAGAAACTTGTCAACTCACAAGAATTCTTGCAGGATCAACAGGTATTTTCTTTCACTTATATAACAGATATAACTTAACCTCTTGCCGTCCGCCTGCTGTTTATAAACGGCAGGGCGGTGGCAGTCCAGGGGCAGGTTGCCGCTCCTAAACAGCACCCGCCTTTTCTAGCTGTGCGCGCTCCCAGGAAGCGCGCACCACCGCGATCCGGTGCCCGCTGTGTCCTCCGGACACAGTGAAACACCGATCGTCGGACGGGACCTCTGTACGAGGTCCCGATCATGTGATCACTGATTGGCGAATCAGTGATCACATGCAAAGTAGTAAGCAAGATGTCACTTGTCACATCATTGCTTACTACATGTGAAATCTGTGAATGATCACAGAGGTCACATGGTACAAGGCTATTCACAACAGCCTTGTACCATGTGACAAGCTGTGACCAATCACAGCTCACTCAGTACTTCTCAATGACTGCAAGAATGCAGACAGAGAGAAAGAGAAATGATTGCTTTTACATCCTATATGGGTGTAAAAGCAATCAGTGTAAAAAAAATCTTCATCACCCCCCACAAGTAGTACAGTGTCACCATGGTGACACTGTACTGCTAGGGTGACAGTATGTAAAAAAAATAAAAATTATAATTTTTGGTTATAAACTAATTTGGATTTTTTTTTTCACTAAAAAAATAACGGAATAAATTTTGGCCAAGATTTATGATGAAATATTATTTATTTGCAAAATTTTATTAAAAAAAACACTTTTTTTCAAAATTTTTAGACTTTTTCATTTACATAGTAAAAAAAATTAAAATCCCAGCGGTGAATAAATACCACCAAAATAAAGCTTTATCTGTCTCAAAAAAATGGTAAAAAATTCATATGGGTACAGTATTGCATGACCGCGCAATTGTCATTCAAAGTGTGATAGCGCTGAAAGCTGAAAATTGCCCTGGACAGGAAGGGGGTAAAAGTGTCCGGACAGGAAGTGGTTAAAGAGTACCTTCACCTAAAAAAAAAAAAAAAAAAAATTTAAAAATAAAAGACGTTCCTCTCCCTTTTTCCCAATCCCTTCCTCATTTTTGAATACTTTTTTAACTTTTTACTTTAATAGTTTTTCAAGCATTGCAGCACTTCTGTCTTTCACGCCTAGGCAAGAATGACATTTGCTGCCACCACCCTCGCAGATTCTGCATGTGCGCAGGTGTGCCATAAGGTTTTGGGTCCAGATAGAACCCTATGGCACATCTGCCCAGTCCCTGCACATGCAAGAAGATGCTTGAGTATTGGAGTCCTAAACATCACGGAGGTTCTTTTGGGACCCAAAGACCGGGCAAAACCCTTTGACACCAGATGTACAACGGTTGTGGTTCCGGTGAAGGGTAAAGGCAAAAAGGATAGAAGTTTCTCTTTAAAACTGAATTCCAGGTATTATTATTATACAGGATTTATAGAGCACCAACAGTTTGCTCAGCGCTTTACAATATACAGGTATGACTTTTTTTAGCATTGTTACAATGGTCCAGCTGCCCTGCTGCATTGTGAACACAGGAGGTCACGCCTCTCTCGGTATAGGAGCCAATCACAGAATGCCTTGCTTTTTTTATCAATTCATTTATTTTATTCATATATTTATTTCAGGTACTTATATAGCGCCATCAATTTACACAGCGCTTTACATATATATTGTACATTCACGTCAATCCCTAACCTTCAAGTGGCATACAATGTAAGGTCCATAACACACATTCATACATCCATTAGCTCCAAGGTGTTCTCTGATTGGACAAGGTGGAGTGGCAGGGCAGGGATGTCTCAATCCCCACCTCATCCAATTATAAAACACCTTGTATTTTATTGCAGCCTCTTACAACACCCACTGTCCATTTTGGTTGCCTGGGGTGACAGCAGAGGAATTGTAGCTCGGGCAAGCTGGAGCCTCCGAGACATACAAGAGGAGACTGACGGCAACTGATCTAGATGTAACATCGTTCACCATGACCGTTTTGGTGGTGGGTCAGTGATGGTCTGGGGAGGAATATCCATGGAGGGACGCACAGACCTCTACTAGCTAGACAATGGCACCCTGACTACCATTAGGTATCGGGATGAAATCCTTGGACCCATTGTCAGACCCTATGCTGGTGCAGTGGGTCCTTTCTGGTGCATGACAATGCCAGGCCTCATGTGGTGAGAGAATGCAGGCAGTTCCTGGAGGATGAAGGAATTGATACCATTGAATGGCCCCCACGCTCGCCTGAGCTAAAGCCAATAGAACACCTCTGGGATATCATGTTTCGGTCCATCCGACGCCGCCAGGTTGCACCTCAGACTGTCCAGGAGCTCAGTGATGCCTTGGTCCAGATCTGGGAGGAAATACCCCAGGACACCATCCTTCGTCTCATTAGGAGCATGCTCCGACGTTGTCAGACATGCATACAAGCACGTGGGGGCCATACAAACTACTGAGGACCATTCTGAGTTGCTGCAATAAAATTTCACTACAATGGACTGGCCTGCTGCATCATTTTTCCACTTTGATTTTCGGGGTGTCTTTGAATTCAGTCCTCTGTAGGTTGATAATTTCCATCAAACAATGGGGCATCCTTACGTTCCTAACACATTACCCAGTCCATGTCAGTATAGATATCCAGCAGAAGATTTTTCCCCATTGAGATCTGATGTGTTCTCAACGTGTTCCTTTAATTTTCTTAAGCAATGTATAATCTACCATAACATCAGTCATAACCCTGGTGTCTAATTGTATTTTCTCTGCTAATTACAGGCGTACCTCTATTTACAAACGCCTCGGTTAACGTAATTTTCGGTTTACGAATGAAAATCCATTGAAGATAATGCTTCAGTTTACTAATTTTTTCCGCAATACGAAGCAAGTTTCCCAAGGATGCATTGCGCCTATGAGGTTTATAGCGCCGGCCCCGTGCCTTTAAAATGCACTTTATGAAGTGTTTTGAACAGATAAGACTTTTTTTTTTACTTTTTTCTGACCTCTGGAACAGATTAATTGGTTTTCAATGCATTTACAAATTTTTTTTAATCATGTCCCTGTACAGTATTTATGCCTTTTAAGTGCACTTTATTAACAGTTTTGAACAGATACAAAGCTTTGTTTACTTTTTACTGACCTCCGGAACTGATTAATTGGTTTTCAATGCATTCCTATGGGAAACTGCGTTTCGGTTTATTAATATTTTGCAATATGAAATGTCCTGGAGAACGCATTAAATTTGTAAACCCAGGTACGCCTGTAGTTATATTTGACTTGCTAACCCCAAGCATTATCTATCCTATCAAACGAGAGTAGAAGGAATTTACCAGAAACAAATGACTAGGATTCACGGCCTTACTAGTAAAAACCAGATACTGAATAGTTGTTTATGGACAGAACAAGTTTCTACCTGTCAATGTAGAGGTCTGGGCATTGGTTGAGATTACTTTACATTCAGGAGTCAGTAATCATTCCTATAGACCTTCATATGACAAAGTCATAGACATTGTTTTCATCAAGGCTAGCTATACACACATAGATTGTTCTCATTCAGCCCTGCAGACTATATGGGATAAATGACTCACTCTCCCTTGCTGGCTATTGTATTCTGACAGCCGCTGTCAGAATTGGATGCAGTCATCTTGGTTGTAGTCACTATTCAGATGAGAATTTTTCACCCGGATCCTTCGACTTTCAAATCAAAGTTTGTTGAGCGGAGTGGTGCCAATAGGGCCCCTACCGTACCGTGTATGGCTAGCATTCAGGAGCGGACTGACCATTCGAGCACTCGGGCACTGCCCGAGGGCCTGGGGTCAGTAGGGGGCCCCAAGAAATGCCCCTGGTACCTTTTATAGGTTTTTATAGGTGTGGTTTGACTGTGAGCGAGGACACCGGGGCCCCATGATCCCCTATTGCCCGGGGACCCCATGAGTTGTCAGTCCGCCCCTGCTAGCATTAGCAGACATCTGATAGGACAATAGTATGTAACACCTAAAATCTACTTCTTGGTTTTCAGCGCAGAGATCACAGCACTGTGAGATTTTAGGATTGGACGGTTAGCTTTGGCACTCATAGCTCCAGTTCAGGTAACCATGAAGCTGAAGAAGGACAATGGGAGCGGAGGGGTTAAACAGTGTTTAGGGGTAACCATAGGTTAATGTTTGGGATTGGAGGTCTATGCTTACGGTTAAAGAAGAACGGCCTAACCCTATATCTATTCTTAAAATGTTCCCTTCCCCTCCTACTACCTATCCTGCATACCCTGTTATCCACTTCAAGTCCGGATACTTTCATCCCTTCCTGTCCAGGCCAATTTTCAGCTTTCAGTGCTATCACACTTTGAATGACAATTGCACGGTCATGCAACACTGTACCCATATGAATTTTTTAGCATTTTTTTGAGAGATAAAACTTTATTTTGGTGGTATTTATTCACCACTGGGATTTTTATTTTTTTTGCTATATGAATGAAAAAGTCCCAAAATTTTGAAAAAAAAGTGTTTTTCTTATAACATTTTGCAAATAAATAATCTTTGTTCATAAATCTTGGCCAAAATGTATTCAGTTATCTTTTGTAGAAATTTACTAAGTATACTGGTCTTTTTTTTAACCACTTCCTGTCCGGCCCATGTACATAAATGGCCAGACGGGAGCAGTGCAGGAGCGGGTTGCCGTTTATAAACAGCGCTTGCATTCACAGCCTATGCGTGCTTCCTGGGAGCACACAGCACCGATCACTGTACCTCTGTGTGAGGTCGCGATTCATGTGATCACTGATTGGCCAATAAGTGATCACTGTGTCCGCAGAGACTGCGGACACAGTACAGGAGATGACCAGAGACTGCGGACACAGTACAGGAGATGACCAGAGACTGCGGACACAGTACAGGAGATGACCAGAGACTGCGGACACAGTACAGGAGATGACCAGAGACTGCGGACACAGTACAGGAGATGACCAGAGACTGCGGACACAGTACAGGAGATGACCAGAGACTGCGGACACAGTACAGGAGATGACCAGAGACTGCGGACACAGTACAGGAGATGACCAGAGACTGCGGACAGTACAAGGGATGACCAGAGACTGCGGACAGTACAGGAGATGACCAGAGACTGCGGACAGTACAGGGATGACCAGAGACTGCGGACACAGTACAGGAGATGACCAGAGACTGCGGACAGTACAGGGATGACCAGAGACTGTGGACAGTACAGGAGATGACTGCTGACCTTTGGGGAGGGGAGGGAGCGGGTACCTGAATTTGACAGGTACCCGCTCTTACTTCTGCGGAGTTGTTGTTTGGTTAGTGTCCACTCTGCAGCAGGACCTTACCTGTTCCTCTATCCAGCCGTGCGCTGTCTTCTCGGCTTCTGTAGTGTGGGCGCTCTGCTTGACAGCCGGGTGCCAAGTGCGCATGAGCGAGAAGCACTGCGCTTTGTGATTGGTCTGGGCGGCTTCTGGGACCTGTCATGTGTCCCAGGTGCCGCCTTACCATTCACAAAGCGCACCGCTTCTTGCGCATGCGCACTTGGCACCCGGCTGTCAAGCAGAGCGCCCACACTACAGAAGCCGAGAAGACAGCGCGCCGCTGGATAGAGGAACAGGTAAGGTCCCGCTGCAGAGCTGAGCAGCCGGCCCGGTATTCTGACACGGCAGCGGTGGAAATACCGGACCGGCCGCTCCATATTCGCTCCATAAGAAGCACTGACATTTTCCCCCCTTTTTTGGGGAGAAAAAAGTGCGTCTTATGGAGCGAAAAATACGGTATTTATTTGCAAAATTTTATACGAAAAACACTTTTTTTTCAAAATGTTTGTACTTTTTCATTTATATAGCAAAAAAAATAAAAATCCCAGTGGTGAACAAATACCACCAAAATAAAGTTTTATCTGTCTCAAAAAAAATGCTAAAAAATTCATGTACAGTGTTGCATGACCGCGCAATTGTCATTCAAAGTGTGACAGCACTGAAAGCTGAAAATTGGCCTGGACTGGAAGGGGGTGAAAGTGTCCGAACTTGAAGTGGTTAAAAAAAAAAAGCACAACAACCAAATCGCATGTGGTCTGGTGCAGGAAAACACACTGACACTTGCAGTGCGTTTTGAATGCTGTGCGACACATGGGTGTCCCGCGTTCTGATGTGAACTTGCCCCGACTCTCACTTCCAGGAACTGCATACATCCAGGTTAGTTAGCTAAGAAGACCACGATGATTATACGGCGATGGGACAGTGCGCAGGGTCGTACATCCATCCCGAATCGCTGGAGGTGCACATACATGTGCGCAGGGTCATACATCCATCCCGAATCGCTGGAGTGGCACATACATGTGAACAGACGCAGCTCCTCGCAGCCGCTCATTGTTTTGTCCAGGATTACTATTGTAAAGTTCAATAATACACAAGAATGAATGAGTTACCTATAGGATGGTTAATGTATGGCGTCTCTTCCATGTCCTTCCTCCTCTGCGCCTTGTGCTTCTCTGCTGCAAAGTGTGCTGCTTCTAGGAGGAGGGCGACCTCAGCCATCGCTGTCCCGGTTGTCACACACTACTGTGAAAGGAATGGAGGGTTATACACAGGGAAGTGATTACAGAGACAGCAGGAAGTGGGCAGGACTTAGTATTCTCCGGCAATAGAGACTCACAGAGAGCCTGGCAAGACACAGACATAGAATAACTGGATGATCTACTGAAGGAGGAGAATGAATCTGCTGAAGGAGGAGAATGAATCTGCTGAAGGAGAATGAATAGATCTGCTGAAGGAGGAGAATGGATCTGCTGAAGGAAAAGAATGGATCTGCTGAAGGAGAAGAATGGATTTGCTGCAGCTGCATTCATTTCATCTGATCCCATGCAAGGAGATTCCTTACCATTAATCCACTCCTGAATCTTGTGTATCCCTGAGTGGTGTGCATGCTCTCTTCACACACCGACCATGTGCAGGCTTTAGCCCGGGTTCACATATATGCGGTGCATTGCATGTGATTCGCACATGAACCGCACCGCATTCCTGTGCAAATCACATGTGATTTGTGTACGGTGCGAAATTTTGTATGGCTCTAATCACACCGCACCCACACCAAAAAGGTGCAGGACCCTTTTTTTGGGTCCGCAGTAGAATCAGATTGCATGGGTATTCACAGCTATGCAATCGAATTCTGCACATCGCACCATGTTTTGCAGACCGCTTTCGGGGTGTTGTTAACACACACACCCGCAGTGGTTCGCATGAACGGGGTGCGATTCTGATGCGGTGCAGAATTTGCACAGAAAACATTGCGAATTCGCACTGCATCAGTGTGAACCAGGGCTTAGGCTACATTCACACAGGTGATGCCATGAACATAGTACGCTGTGTTCAGAGGAGCTTGTCCCTAGTTGAATGCAGGACTCTCCCTAACTCAGGGGTGCGCAACCTTTTGAAGCACGAGGGCCACTCAAAGTGTTACTAACAGTAAAATCAGTCTATATATGCAGTAAAGCATGCTTGTTATACTCACTGTGGAAGCTGAGTAGAGCCATCCAGAGCAGTGTGTGCACAGTGAAGCAAGCCCCGCCCTCTAGTAAAACACTCTCATCACACAGTTAACCCTTTGATCGCCGCACATGTTATCCCTTCCTGCCCAGTGCCATTAGTACAGTGTCAGTGCTTTTTTTTTTTTTAGCACTGATTACTGTATTGGTGTCAATGGGGATGTCAGTGACACCAAGTCAGTTCCCCCCAGTGTCAGAATGCCCGCTGCAGTCTCGCTATAAGTCTCTGATCGCCGCTATTATTAGTATGAAAAAAAAAATTCCAGTATCTATACCACCATTTGTAAACGCTATAACTTTCACGTAAACCAATTAATTTACACGTATTGGGATTTTTTTTTTTAGCAAAGACATGTCGCAGAATACTTTTGGCTTAAATGTATGATAAAATTTGATTTTTAACTTTTTTTACTGGACATGTTTAATAGCAAAAAGTCCAAAATATAGTTTTTTTCTCAAATTTGTCAGTTTTTTTTTATAGCGCAAAAAATAAAAACGCACAGGCAATCGAATAGCACAGAAAGAAAGCTCAATTCATGGGAAAAAAAGTACGTAAGTTTCATTTTGGTGCAGCGTTACATGACCGCGCAATTGTCAGTTAAACTAACGCAGCGCTGTAATGCAAACCGCTTCTTTAACTGCTTCCTGACCGTCCTATAGCAAAAATACTGCTACAGGGCGGCACCGGTGCGCAAAATCACATACGTATATATGTGATGTGTGCTCCCATGGTTTTCACGCCCCTCCTAGATAGCATCAGATTGCGCGTCAGTATACTAGTCATCACATTTAACCCCTTGATTGCCAGGAAGAGGTTCATACACAATAGATCTCCATTGCTAGTATAGTGTCTGAATGGATCAATATCTTTGATTAGATCAGCATTATACCAGCGTTCACATTAGTATAGTTTCACCAAAAATGCAGCGTTAGCGGGATCAGCCCCGGCACCTGCAAGGCACCTGTGTTTAGCCCGTACGCTTACCCCCCCCCCCTTCTCCCCCAACAAGTGCAGTGTCAGTAGGTCACTGTCACTTGATATTGCACACAAAACCGCAGTGTTGGCAGAATCAGGTTTGATCTGTGTTAGCACTTGCCGGTAAATTTTGATGACTCTCAAATGCAGCAGTGTCAGTACTAGTGCCACGCTACCTTTTGGTGAACTGGTGAGCGCCAGCAGCCTAGTACATCCTGGTCTTTCACATACCAGCACTGCAATATCACTTGGTGACATGACAAGACCCATAAGTGTAGTACAAGCTGGTGTGGTGGCAAGCACAAGTATTGTCCCGCAACAACCAAGAATTCGCACAAAGGCCCGTAGAGCCCCTAGTATCCGTCCGGATGTGCTTGCCAATCCTGATTGGCAGTCCACAAATTCTGCAGCACCTGTACTTCCCCCATTCACTGCCCAACCCAGAATTCAGGTGGAAACAGCAAATTTAACTACTTCCCTTGATTTTTTTGGAGCTGTTTTTCATGGAAGATCTGTATGCGTTGATTGTGGATCAAAGCAATTTATATGCACGACAATTTATAGCCGCCAACCCAAATTCAAACTTTGCCAGACCATTCGCATGGAAACCCATTACGGTTTCCGAATTTAAATTTTTTTGGGCCTAACCCTCCACATGGGCAACACTAAAAAAAAATGAATTGCGGTTGTATTGGTCCACAGACCCGATTCATCCTATGCCGTGTTCTCTGCTGCCATGGCCAGGCATAGATATGAGAGTATAATGTGTTTTATGCATTTCAACGACAATACACTCTGTCGTCCTCGAAGTGACCCTGAATTTGGCCCCTCGTAAATCACCTTAACCAAAAATTTGCCAATGTCTATACTCCCCAGCATAAATCTGTGTTGACGAGTCCCTCATTAATTTTTCTGGCCGCCTTGCATTCAAACAATTTCTCCCCAGCAAGCGTGGCAGATATGGGGTCAAGATGTAGAAGACCTGTGAGAGGGCAACAGGCTATACTTATAAGTTTAGGATTTACGAGGGAAAAGATAGTCACGTGGAGCCCCCCGGATGCCCAGACTACATGGGGAGCAGTGGCAAGATAGTTTGGGACTTGGTGTCATCCTTTTTCCATATGGGGTACCACTTATACGTGGACAATGTTTATTCAAGCGTGCCACTATTTAAACATTTGTTCAATCATGGAATTGGCGCTTGTGGCACTGTGCGACCTAATGCTTGCCCACCATTAGAAGTGGGTGGATGCAGGGCTGTATATTTTAATGGTTGACATATCACACACTTTTTCTGGCAGAGATTTCTTCTCTTTCTTTCATTCAGCCCAAAGGCTGCATACAACAAAAAAGAACATAGCATATACACCCGAGGACCAGCGACGTACTGGTATATCACTGGAGTTTTAATGGTTATATGACCGCTCTAATAGCAGACAATAGGGTGCGACTTGGCATACGATTTGCAAGTCGCAGGGCATGCAAATTGCATGCCAAGTCGCACCCGATGTGACCGGGGGGGGCTAAGAGTAAAATCAACTGCAACCTGGGAAGCTCTGGACGTTATAGGATGCAAGGGAGCTGATGCAGAGATTTCTGTATATCCAGGAGCAGATCAGATCCTCTGGACACATGAAAACACAGGTACATTTAAATGCGGGAGACAGTGATCTGTGAATTAAAAAAAAAAATGTGCAGCTCAGGGTAGATTCATTTTTTTTTTTAATTGTAGAAGTGACATTGCATGCAGAGAAGTTGATCTGGGAGAAGTAATCGCATTTCACAGATCACTGTCTCCCGCATTTAAATGTACCTGTGTTTTCATGTGTCCAGAGGATCTGATCTGCTCCTGGATATACAGAAATCTGGTCTCCCAGGACCCTTCATTTACTATATCCGCTCTCCCCGGACCCTGCATTCACTATATCTGGTCTCCCAGGACCCTGCATTCACTATATCCGGTCTCCCCGGACCCTGCATTCACTATATCTGGTCTCCCTGGACCCTGTATTCACTATATCTGGTCTCCCCGGACCCTGCATTCACTATATCTGGTCTCCCCGGACCCTGAATTCACTATATCTGGTCTCCATGGACCCTGTATTCACTATATCTGGTCTCCCAGGACCCTTCATTTAGTATATCCGCTCTCCCCGGACCCTGCATTCACTATATCTGGTCTCCCCGGGCCCTGCATTCACTATATCTGGTCTCCCCAGACCCTGCATTCACTATATCTGGTCTCCCCAGACCCTGAATTCACTATATCTGGTCTCCCCGGACCCTGCATTCACTATATCCGGTCTCCCAGGACCCTGCATTCACTATATCCGCTCTCCCAGGACCCTGCATTCACTATATCCGCTCTCCCAGGACTCTGCATTCACTATATCCACTCTCCCACAGTACACAGAACATGGAAATGCATTTTTAAATATAAACTGCTAAATATCTTTTCAAATCAGCAGTTAGAGCAGTCTTGTGACTTCTATCAGTGTTCAGCTGAGCACTGGTTACAGCTTGTAGGAGGAGCTTTCTGCTCTAGGAGGATGCAGGACCCCTAACCTCTATCTGGTCAGTTCTGATTGGCCTTGTACTGATCACATGCACTCTCCCAAGAAAAAAAACTCTCTAGCAATACACACCAAATTGAGCATGTGCAGAGTTTCTCCACACCATATGTCTTATCAGGAGATAAGAGGGGGACACTGGAAGAAGGGAGGATTAGAGAAGACAGGATCAAACAGCCTTTTTACACAATGCACAGGATTAACTCCTTAAGTTCCACAGTGAGTATACCAAGCATGCATTACTGCATATACAGACTGATTTTACCATTGTAGGTTTAGTAACACTTTAAGGGAAAGGAATTCCATTGGACAATGCACAGTTTTATAGCCAGTTTTAATATTTCAGAGGTGCCTGCCACCCAGCCAAACTATGTGCAAGATTCCAACACCTATTGTTTCATAACCAGGATTGACATGACAAAAATGCCTCTAGTTCTGTAGAGCTACAGCAGTGCCTCCCATCTCACAAGACTAAGTGCTAGATACTGGGCATCCCATATTACTGCCTGTGATTACCTACTGAGCTCATCTAGGTACCTGTACCTAATAGAATGTAATGGTGTTACTTTCTGCCAGGCAGTGTAACATGGGGTACCCTCAGATACCAGATAACCCCTAGAGCAGGGGTCTCCAAACTTTCTAGACAAAGGGCCACTTTACTGTCCTTCAAACTTTGGGGGGGGGGCATTGAGAGTAGATGTCAGTGGGGAAAAAAAAATGCCCCATTGTTGGTGTAATTGGGAGAAATTGTGACCCATTGTTGGCGTCATTGGGAGGAAAAGGGCCCCATCATTGGTGTCATTGAGCCCCATTCTTGGTGTCATTGGGAGAAATTGTGACCCATTGTTGGCATCTTTGAAAGGAATAGGGCCCCATCATTAGTGTCATTTGGAGGAATAGTGCCCCGTCAGTGGTGTCATTGGGCCCCATTGTTTTTGTCATTGGGAGAAATTGGGACCCATTGCTGTTATCATTCGGAGGAATAGTGCCCCATCATTGGTGTCATATGAAGGAATAGTGCCCCATCAATGGTGTCATTGAGCCCCATTGTTGGTGTCATTGGGAGAAATTGTGACCCATTGTTGGGTGTCATTGGGAGGAATAGTTCACCATCAGTGGTGTCATTGGGCCCCATTGTTGCTGTCATTGGGAGAAATTGTGACCCATTCTTGGCGTCATTGGGAGAAATAGTGTCCCATCATTGGTGTCAGTAGAGGAAATTATGCCCCATCATTGGTGCCAGTGGTCCCCATTGACAGTGTCATTGGGAGGAATTGTGCCCCATCATTGGTGCCAGTGCGGGGAATTATTCCCCATTGTTGGTATCAGCAGACGAAATGGTGCCCCAAGGGCCAGATAAAAGCAAGCAAAGGGCTGCAGTTTGGAGACCACTGCCCTAGAGTCACAGCACATCTCTTTAGGGCAATCAGGGTGGCTTAGTGGTTAGCACTTCCGTCTGGCAGTACTAGGGTCATTGGTTTGAATCCCAACCACGGCACCACCTGTCTGGAGTTTGCATGTTCTCCTTGTGCCTGCGTGGGTTTTCTCCGGGTACTCCAGCTTCCTCCTGCACTCCAAAGACATGCAGGTAGGTTAATTGGATCCTGTCTAAATTGTCCCTAGTATCTGTATGTATGAATGTGAGTTAGGGACCTTAGATTGTATGCCCCTTGAGGGGTAGGGACTGATATGAAAGTACAATATATATATGTAAAAGAGCTGCGTAAATTGACGGCGATATATAAGTACCTGAAATAAATAAATGATGCACGTTTGCTGAAATGTAGATCTTGCTGTTGGCATGAATTATATTTAGTGTTCTGTGTGTATTCCAGGGTAGGCATAGATCTCCCTGGTGGCATAGATACTGGAAAGGAATCTGCACATCTTGGGGTGCAGATCTCACTGGTAAAATGCATACTGGTAAGTAAGCTGAATGCTCTGTAGTGACGTGAATGCTTTGGAATGAGATGTGTAAAGTGGTGATATGGATTTTAGAGAGTGAGGTATGTGTGTTAGAGTGCATATCAGGACGAAGTCACGAGTTACGTGATGCAACGCGTCGACGGCAATAGCGTGGTGACGTACTTCCGGCGTGACGCCATCTTGGAACACCTTTTGATCATGCTTACACCCAGCTTACTGCTATGACCTGGATACAGGCTACTATTATGTGAGTGTATATCTCTTTTTTGGCTTATCTTTATTCTGCCATTAAAAGCAGTATTACACTATGAAGATTGTGTTCTCTTCTTGATTTATGAGCATACGAGCTTTGACACTTGAGGAGGGTATATCCCATTTGCCTATTGGTCCGGTTGAATACTGTCTATATGATGACTGCCCACACCATCCTACCTGAGGAGCCACCAGTTTGAGGGATCCAGAGGTGATCTACATTTGCTTTGTGGCCCTGCGGGATCGTAGAGTGGAAGTGAGAGGCCATTGCAGCCATACTGCTTGGGATCACGTTTTGAGTGTGCTGTGATTCACCTGCACGTCTTGGAAATAACAGCATTTGTATGAACTGTGGACACTTTATTTTGCACAAAGCCACTGTTATCTGTTTGGCCTCTCCTGCAGATATTCACCTGGTCTTTATTGAGTACCCTTTGGTTACTAGGGGTCACTGTCTCATGTATATTCCCATGTGGATTTGGGTCATCTGTTGCCCCGTTTGTTAAAGTCTAATTTTCTAGTATTTTATGTAAATCACTTTTAATACCTTTTGAGTGTTTTATTATTAGTTATAGCGCTGCATTATTTTTTTTATGTATTTGTACTATTGTTCCTACTTGGTATAGGTTAGATGCTGGCTGCTTTTTAGTTAAGTTCATCATTTACCGTAAAAGCGCAGGAGGACAATTTTTTTTATATATTTTACTAGTGACATGGATAATGGGAAGTGACCTGTGTGTCCTGGAGTCAGATCTTAATGATGACATGGATAATGGGAAGTGACATGTGTGTCCTGGAGTTCGATCTTAATGATGACATGGATAATGGGAAGTGACCTGTGTGTCCTGGAGTCAGATCTTAATGATGACATGGATAATGGGAAGTGACCCGTGTGACCTAGAGTCAGATCTTAATGATGACATGGATAATGGGAAGTGAGCTGTGTGTCCTGGAGTCAGATCTTAATGATGATATGGCTAATGGGAAGTGACCTGTGTGTCCTGGAGTCAGATCTTAATGATGACATGGATAATGGGAAGTGACCTGTGTGTCCTGGAGTCAGATCTTAATGATGACATGGATAATGGGAAGTGACCCGTGTGACCTAGAGTCAGATCTTAATGATGACATGGATAATGGGAAGTGACCTGTGCGACCTAGAGTCAGATCTTAATGATGATATGGATAATGGGAAGTGAGCTGTGTGTCCTGGAGTCAGATCTTAATGATGATATGGCTAATGGGAAGTGACCTGTGTGTCCCGGAGTCAGATCTTAATGATGATATGGATAATGGGCAGATCTTAATGATGATATGGATAATGGGAAGTGACCTGTGTGTCCTGGAGTCAGATCTTAATGATGATATGGATAATGGGAAGTGAGCTGTGTGTCCTGGAGTCAGATCTTAATGATGACATGGATAATGGGAAGTGACCTGATGACATGGATAATGGGAAGTGAGCTGTGTGTCCTGGAGTCAGATCTTAATGATGATATGGATAATGGACAGATCTTAATGATGACATGGATAATGGGAAGTGACCTGATGACATGGATAATGGGAAGTGAGCTGTGTGTCCTGGAGTCAGATCTTAATGATGATATGGATAATGGGAAGTGACCTGTGTGTCCTGGAGTCAGATCTTAATGATGATATGGATAATGGACAGATCTTAATGATGACATGGATAATGGGAAGTGAGCTGTGTGTCCTAGAGTCAGATCTTAATGATGACATGGATAATGGGAAGTGAGCTGTGTGTCCTAGATTCAGATCTTACTGGTGATATGGATGCTAGGGAGTGAGCCTGGTGAGTGCCTAGGTTCATATCTGACTGGTAAAATGGATGGGAGTGAGGTTTGTGTGTGTTGGAGTGCAGATCTTACTGGTGACATGGGTACTGCAGTGTGAGATTTGTGTTCTGAAGGCTAGGTTCACACTGGAGTAAGTAAACAGTGTCCTTGTGGTATGCAATATGTGGGATGGACCACGTGGGCACTGGAAGTTAGAATTGGGGAACATCTGGCAAATATCAAAAAAGGCTTTACAGGACACAGTCTGTCAAAGCACTATGTCAGATTTCATAATAAAGATCCTTCCACTTTAAAATTGGTTGCTATACATAAATACTTTCCTAATTGGCGTGGAAGTAACCACAAGAGGGATATTTCACAATGCGAAACCCAGTGGATTTACCATCACAGAACTTATTATCCACTGGGTCATAATGTCGAGTGGGATATTAACTGTTTCATTAACAATTCTTAATATTCTCCCTTTTCCTCTCTCTTGTGTTCAATTGTATTTATTTTATTGACTGTTTTATTGGTATTTTTAAATGTTTTTGCTGGTTTATGTCCAGAATTAGTCTGTGAAAATGAAGTCTCAGTTTGGAGATCCTGAAGCATATAGTAATATGAGGATGTAGAATTTGTTTTTGACCACAAGATGTCGCCCTTTCTTCGGGCTCTCCTTGATATCTATATACTTTTTGTTCTTATTTGGTAATTAGTTAATTCTGATAATTACCCTTTTATGTGACCTTTTATGTTTTGGCTATTTTTGTGCAGACATTATTGTTTTATGTAGATATTTTTTGAGTGGTTAGCCTGCAGTTTCCCCTTCCTGGACTTAAGGTGATTTAGATTGTAAGCTTCAAGGAGCAGGGCCCTCCTAACCCTCTTGTATTGAACTGTATCGTTGCTGTATTGTCTCCCTTTATATTGTAAAGCGCTGAGCAATCTGTTGGTGCTATATACATCCTGTATAATAATAATTGTAGCTGTATTAGTGCACTTGCAACAGAAAAAATTGAGTTCTGCTAAAATGTTGTGAAGTAGTACTGCTTGGACCTTGAAGAAGGGGACATACCCTGAAAGCTTGTCCTGAAAATTGTATGTTAGTACAAATAAAAAAGTATCACAGACAGTAATCAATTGTTCCCCTCGTGGACTGTATTTAAGAGAGTAATAAATGTCCCATGTTATGCCTCTATCCTCTGAAGATGCTGTTTACAGTGGAACGAGTTAGGGATTGTCTTCTTACTGTAAGTACATTACCATATTAATAGCCCTTGGTTTTAACATACTGCACTATGGTGGTCCCTTCTTGTTTATAACTCCTCTGTGCTGAGCACACTTACACAGGATCGTATCCAGATGGAGTGGCGTGTCTCAATATTTTTTGCTGTTGGACAACAAGGTGCTTTATGATCTCTATGTGGGATGAGTGTCTCTGGTAAGGAGTTCACCTTACATGTGGGTGGTGTGATTTCCTGACACCCTCTATTCCTGCAGCACTGAATTCTCTCCATCTTACACATTGAAGTGTGTTTTCTTTTCCTTTGGGATTTTCCATCTTGATTTTGGACTGTTCACCAGGATATTTATTCATCTGTACAGATATTTTGCACGTTTCATTGCTTTATTCATCTTCAACTTTGTTCGCAATATTCAATAATATATTTTTATGTAGACTTGTTCATTTAACTTTTGTCCATATGTACACATATACACTTCTAAAATGTTTTTTTGAGAGTGGAGTACTGGGTTATATCACATACACCTTTTAATTTTGCGCGCCTTTGACATATTTAGACATCTAACTTATTATTGCCCAGGCACACATTTGTCCATCTGTACGGATATACACTCTTCTAGGATGATTTTTTATTTTGAAAGTTGAGTATGGTGTTTTGGCACAAACTTATTTGTGATGTTATCTTTATTTATTTAGGTTATTGCATATATTGAGCTCACATTACCAATTTCTCTATAATAATATGGTTTGATATAGTTATATTGTATGCACAATTGCACTTTGGAATTTTTAAGAAACAGCGCGCCCATTTTTTGAAGTTGTTGTTTTATATCTAGTATCTAGATTGTGTAGCGGATGCAACAGTCCTTATTTATTTTCTGGTTTTGCTAGCACAAGGAAATTATTTGGTTTGTTTTTTTACAATGCCAAAATGGGAACTTTTGATGCTTTGCAAATGCACGTTAAAAGCATTGTAGAAGGTTTTCAATAATTCATATAGTGAATGGAGGTGGCTGCAAAGCGTCAACACTTGCTGAACTCTGCAAGCAGTGTTATTTTTACCTCGCTGCAATGAAAGGCAGTGCTAATGGTGCTGTTTGTACACCTCCATCCTCTCCCTGTATTAACAATTGTGAGTATCATTAATAGGCAGCTGGGATGCAATAAAATGTTACCCAACTGCTTATTTACAATGCCTGTGTGAACAAGGCCTTACTGGTAACAAGGATATTGGAGAGTGACGTGTGTATTACAGTGCATATCTTACTGGTGACATGGATACTGGGGAGTGCCGTGTGTGTATTACAGTGCATAACTTACTGGTGACATGGATACTGGGGGGTGACGTGTGTGTATTACAGTACATATCATACTGGTGACATGGATACTGGGGGGTGACGTGTGTGTATTACAGTGCATATCTTACTGGTGACATGGATACTGGGGAGTGCCGTGTGTGTATTACAGTGCATAGCTTACTGGTGACATGGATACTGGGGAGTGCCGTGTGTGTATTACAGTACATATCATACTGGTGACATGGATACTGGGGAGTGCCGTGTGTGTATTACAGTACATATCATACTGGTGACATGGATACTGGGGAGTGACGTGTGTGTATTACAGTGCATATCTCACTGGTGACATGGATACTGGGGGGTGCCGTGTGTGTATTACAGTACATATCATACTGGTGACATGGATACTGGGGGGTGATGTGTGTGTATTACAGTACATATCTTACTGGTGACATGGATACTGGGGAGTGCCGTGTGTGTATTACAGTGCATATCTTACTGGTGACATGGATACTGGGGAGTGACGTGTGTGTAATACAGTGCATATCTTACTGGGGAGTGCCGTGTGTGTATTACAGTGCATATCTTACTGGTGACATGGATACTGGGGAGTGCCGTGTGTGTATTACAGTGCATATCTCACTGGTGACATGGATACTGGGGGGTGACGTGTGTGTATTACAGTGCATATCTCACTGGTGACATGGATACTGGGGGGTGAGCTGTGTGTGCATATCTTAGGGCCAGTGCACACCAGAACACGGGAAAGCCATGTTCTGTGTGTGTCTCCAGCACCACGTTCAAAACACACTGCCCTTGTGATATGTCAGTGCAATGCTAACAACACCTCACATGCAGGTCACAAACACAGTATGTTTGCCTGCACCAGATCGCATGGTATATAAGTACCAGGTGATATAGTTGCTCTGCATTTTGTAAAGTATTACACGCACTACTACTGCAGTCCGGCTCAGTTTCATCCCATTCAAATGAATGAGATGAAATCGCACTGCACCCAGATAGCATGTTAATTGCATACGAATGCAGTGCGTTCCTGTGCGATTTCTGGTGTGAACTAGCCTTATGGGTGACATGGATACGACTGAGAGAGCTGTGTGTGCTGGAGTGCACGTTACTAGTGACATGGATACTGGGGCGTGAGCTGTGTGAACTATACAACGCAGATCTCTGTGATTGGTCATCCTCTACGTTGCATTCTGCAGTCTTCATATCATCTATGTACAAGAAATAAGTGATATCATTTCTGTGTTTGCAGTGCCTCCTCCTGCATTACATTTTGTGTGTGCAGGGAATCTGTCACGGCTTGAAATATGATATTATTTTTACTTTAATATACTATAATTGTAAGATTGTAAGCTTGAAAGACCAGGGCCCTCGAACCCCTCGTGTAGTGTATTGTTACTGTCTTGTCTCATGTTCTGTCCCCCTGCTACTGTACAGCGCTGAGCATACCCTTTGGCGCTATATAAATACTGTATAATAATAATAATAATATATAGTGTAGTAGTATAATAAAAATATATTTCATTTATAAAGTCCATAATAAAACATTTCTTTAAATCTTTTATGCCTCCTATTACCTCTCATATATACTGTATGCCAAAACCTTGAAACTTGGTAATCACTGAAATATTAGTAAGTAAATTCCTGTTTTTTTGTCATCATTCTGAGCTCGCCATTCAGTAAGTCACAGAAACAGGTCATGTGCAGTATGTGATTTTTACATCTTCAGCACTGCATATCCAGTTTTTAAATGTCTGTCTTGGAAACCACAATGGTATTTGTGTAAGCTCCCCCTTCAAACAAAACATCCGAATACAATGAACTGCAGGAGAGAACCGGAGCACGTAGGAAACACGGTGATCCTAGCAATGAACAAGTTTGGACTTGTATATGTAAACCATTAACTGAATAATCCAACGTAAACATAAACCAGACTGCCAATGTGGCTGTAATATTACCTGTTGTTTATCAATTGAAAATATTTTATTTATTTTATATTTTTTTGTAGATAATGTCCTATTAAAGGATTCACAGTGTCATAAAAATTGGCCATCACTTAAAAATACAAAATTATAATACTTCTGTGAAATACAATAATGCAATTTCTTTCATTTGCTTTCAAAGTTAGCGTTTTAGGGCTCTTCTACACTTTGAAGTATATTTAAAAAAAATGTGTTGAGCTATTTGTTATGTGAAACAACATGTACATTTGTTCTGTGCAAATGCTGGCAAAATCAAATGTTAGTAGGCTATGTTCTCTCTAGGTTGGATGTTCTTCATTCATAAGAATAGCGTGAATCAGGAAAATACCACATTATGGGCACTAGATGGAGCTGATTATCATAGGAAATAAATATTTATTTATTGTCAGCTCCATCTAGTGGCCATAATGCAGTATTTTCCTGATTCATGCTATTCCCTTGAATGAAGAACACCCTACCTAGAGAGCAAATAGCCTAGTAACAGGTTATTTTGTTGGAGATGAACGTACATGCAGTTTTGCAGGACAAATAGCTCTGCACATTGTATACAAATACACCCCTAAGTGAAAATATAGGAACCCCTTTTATTCTTGGGAGGTTTCAAGTGCTGGATCAGGGGCATATCCTGTCAGGTTAGTGTTCAGTTAGTAGGTAAGTAGGGGGCCTGAGAAATGAAACCTCTGGACACTGCTTAGGGCAAAAGGGTTTCACTAATTTAACCATTCCTAAGTGCAGGGATCCTATGAGTGTCGGTGAAATGGGTATTTACTCAGCTGTAAGAACATTGTGTAGTGCACTTAATCATAAAACCTTCCCAGATCAAAGATGACTGCGCTATGGATAATACCTATTTTCATTTTTTTGTACATCCTTTAAGTTATTATTGTATTGTCTGAAATTCATATTCTTTTTATTCCAATAGAAAGCAAGAAATGGATTTTGCATTTGTCTTCAAACTTTTGGCATATCTTCATGTCCATCGCCTAAAACAGAGCAAATGTATAACATTGAATGTTGGTAAATATATAGATTGACAGGTACTATGTACAGTATATGCTGAATGCATGTAGACATACAGATTTTGTGTGCTTTATGTACATACTATTTACCCCTAAAAATGTAATTACATTTAAATTATATCAATGATAAATAATAATAAAAAAATCCTAATTATTAAAAATAAAAAATAGTTGGAATTCATAAATAATGTCTACATTGGCAGAAAAGTATAATATTAAAAAGAAACCAAAACATTTTTCTTATTCTTGTAAGGAGTGTTGAGGGTTAGGGGTCTCTTTTTTTTTTTTTTTTTTTTCTTTTTGGTGTCTACAATCTTTGTTGAGGAGGTTCCCTTTCTTTTTCTGTCTCCGTGATCATTAAGAAAGGAAGTGAGGGAAAATCTTTTCTCTCATGAGGACACAGATCAGAAAAGTGGAAAGGGGTTAGCTCCTCAGATTGGTTTGTCATATATATGTCACCAGCACACCGAGGAACTCCATTAAAAAGGGTCCAACACTTTAATGAACGATCACATCACAGCAAAAGATTGTGGTTTTGGAGGCATGCAGGACCCCTTCATCAGGTATTTCACACAGTCTTCCTTCTTTGATTACAGAAAACCTGCCATGGAAGCAACACTCAGGTAGCCATTACTGATCTTCTTCTGAAACAGGCCTGAATGTAGGGGGGTGCTGGGGTGGGGTGTGCCCCTCCAGGTCCCTAAGAGTAAATCCACTGATCAATGGGGCACTCTAAGGGGGCAGTTGATGTAAGAGGCATTCTGAGGAGGGCAATTGATGTGAGGCAGCATTCTAATGGAGACAAATAATGTAAGGGGGCTCTGATGGGAACAATTGATGTAAGGAGGCTTTGAAGGAGGCAGTTGATGTAAGGAGGCACTGATGGGGACAGTTGATGTAAGGAGGCACTGATGGGGACAACTGATGTAAGAGAGACTCTAATGGGGACAACTGATGTAAGGGGACTCTGATGGTGACAATTGATGTAAGAGAGACTCTGATGGGGACAACTGATGTAAGGGGACTCTGATGGGACTGTTGAAGTAAGAGGGCACTCTGATGGGGACAACTGATGTAAGGGGGCATTCTGATGGAACAGTTGAAGGAGTTACCCTGATGCAGACAGTTGATGCAAGGGGGCACTCTGATGGGGAAATCTGATGTAAAGGGACACTCTGATTGGGACAGTCGATGTAAGGAGGCAAACTGATGGGGTCACCTTATGTAAGGGGCACTATGATGGTAGCACTTGATGTAAGGGGGCACTCTGATGGGGACACATGATGTAAGGGAGGACTCTGCTAGGGGCACTTGATAGAAGAAGGCACAGGTTCTGAATATTATCCTAATCTAATGACAGTTTAATACATAGCAACATTCCCTGTTCACTCCTGCATCGCCTCTGCCCTACCTGTGAGATGTTACTTCTGGGTTGTGATTCATAGTACAGAAGCATGCTAAGTGAATGGGGAATACTAGTTCCCTGCATCTCTGTTGACATTATGCCCCTGACTTTCTATACTGTGCCCCCAGATCAGCAGTCCCTATATTTATAGGATGGATGGTTACCTTTAAAGACAGACTTCAGTTTCCTAAAGCAACCCTTACATGGAATTATTTGATACATTCAAGAATACCCATTTAGTCCACCACAGTTATTAGATTGTAAGCTGCGCAAACTGTTGGTGCTATAATCCTGTATAATAATAATAATATTCTATTCGGTGGCTAAACCATCACTGTTTTCTTATCTGACAAGGTAAAACTCAAATCTTCATCCATCACTGCTGAATTGGCCACAGTTTGAGCGTTGGGTGGCCCTGTCATCACCACCTGGCTCCACAAAAGTCAATTGAAAAATCGAAGGAGCTAGGTAGAAAATTGCTACCAATGACTGCATCCAATCAGGTGCAGCCACTGTTCAGTATTCAGATAGCCACAGGTGCTGGTTGTCTGAATACAATAGCTGGCAGAGGGGTGGATCGTCCATCCATGCTGTTTTGGCTTGAATGCTGGAATTTGTGGTAACATAGAGCTATGAAAGAGAACAATAGGACAGCTGTGGTTGAACCAACATGCACTGTCAAGGAGACACAATTCTTTTGGGGCTTCTGTTTATATTCCTAGATTGTAAGCTCTAACAAGCAGCAGGGCTCTCTGTTTCCTCTTGTACCAAATTGTATTGTAACTGTAATGTCTACCTTCATTTTGTAGGTACAAACTATATCAATCCTGTATAATATTAATGATAATATCACAACTTGCTGTGTAAAATGTTGACATACTCTTACGATTATGGGCCCCGTTGAGGAGATTTTCCTTCACTTCCTGTCCCAAAGCCCAAACAGGAAGTGAGAGGAAATCCTCAAAAGTTATGGAATTCCAGGTTGTCACCAGGGTCACCAGAACCCTTCTCCATTCCTGTTCTGGTGACAACCCAAAATTTGGGGGTTTCTTTCACTCTTGTGATAAGGACAGTTTTATCATGTGAATCTCACATAGCAGTATCAGCCTGACAGGTGTTACATACTCTCTCCATGCTAACCAAAATTTAAGAAAAATGTTTTGCCTTTTAGTTATACTTTAAATTGTTTCGTACTGTGTTTTTCTGTATCCTTGTAACATTCTCTGTCAGCCCCCCCCCACTTCCATTTATTTGGAACAAGAAGAGCACATTAGCTGCTCACATTCATACACACACATACTAGAGTCAATCTAGACAGCAGCTAATTAACCAGCATATCTTTGGAGTGTGGGAGGAAACAGGAGTACCCAGAGGAAACCCACACAAGCACAGGGACAACATGCATACTCCAGACAGGTAGCACCATAGTTGAGATTTAAACCAACAGCCCTAGTGCTGCAAGGTGGAAGTGCTAACCACTTAAGCACTATGCTGCCACAACAAACCCATAGTCCATAGTCAATATCAGGAGTGAGATAGAATGGCTACGTTCCTACATACAGTGGGACCATGGAGAACATAGCCACCCTTTAACAGGAAGTCCGTTCACAGCAGCTAAAAAAAAAAAAATTTGGAGGAGACCTTGGGCAATAGAAAGGGCTTTTTTGAGTTTAGAATATATACAGTACATGAATAGATTTTAAAAAATACAGTGTCACTTTACATTTATTACATTCAGATTTTTCTTTAAAGAAAATCCACAGCTTACATGAAAGTTTAGAATAAAAAGTTTGTTACCAATTGATGTTGAAGATCCCCGCATGGTGTGGCCTTGACTGATCTTGTCGCTGTGCAATTGGAGCAGAGCATGATGAAATTGTTAATGGACGATCACTAAAGGAAGCCCCCTCAACAGCAGGCAGAGTACAGCCAGGTGATTGTGCAGCGATGCCTCTCACAATAGAAGGTAAGTTATTTAGTGAGCCAGAAATGGTTCCATTAAAGCGTGTCGATTTCTTATTGGGTGAACCTTCTGAAAAAAAGAAAAAAGTTAAAGTAAAGGTAAAAATGTACTTTATTACATATTTTTATTAGAGTTTGTTCAGATGGGAATACAGGCATATAAATATATACAGGTATATTAAATTACACACGCTTAATCAGAGTCTCATTCAATATTATATAAATTAATACTATCATATACAGCAGTGGTTCTCAATCTTCCTAATGCCGCGACCCTTTAATACAGTTCCTCGTGTTGTGGTGACCCCCAACCATAAAATTATTTACCCAGTAATTATAATTCATGAAGTGTTGTTTTACCTCCAATACTGCTGCTTCCAACACAGTAGCTGCTTTCTACACAGCAGCTGCTCTTTACACATCAGAAATATGTGTTTTCCGATGGTCTTAGGCGACCCCTGTGACCCAAAGGGGTCACGACCCACAGGTTGAGAACCACTGATATACAGGCTAGCGTATTATTCACACATAACATATAAATGTTCTCCAAACAAAGTATTTTTTGTTTTAATGGATAGCGTAGAAACACTACAGAACAAAACCAGCTGAATGTGACAACTACTGAAGAGAACCTTTACAGACTCATAGCTTTGATACACAATTGTGCTTATAAATGCCCTTTATTGTTATGAATGACAGACCTTGGGGCTAAGCCCTGCCCACCTGTGGTCCCACTATATACTAATCATTCCTGGAGCCTTTTGAAAATCTGCAAGCCTGAGATGGGGCAAATAGCAGAGCACATGACAAGATATAACAGGGTGTGGCACATGCCCAAAGAGTAGTAATAGCTGCACATTTTCTGTGACAGAACGAACTGAAGAATTTAATAGTGGTTTGCATGTTGTCCCACATCAAAATGTGGGGCTAACAGTGGTAATGGAAAAAATGCCCTGGAGTCAGTGTAAGGAAAAAAAAATACCACTGCATCAGTTTATTGACAGTCCCAATTTGCCTTCAGCTCCCGCCAAGCTGGCCAGGGGCTCTGTCCCTCTTCTTTTTCAAATAGGGTACACATACACCTGTAAAGAGAGAAACTCGGCCATGTTGTAATTACACACTTCTGGCCTGAGGCCTGCTTTCCTAAATAATCACCATACCAACAATTCTTTTACTGTAACCAGCATTCTTCAACCTCCACATAGCAGCTTCTCCACTTTCACAATTCCACATCTCCAGTACAAAGAAAACAGAACTTGAATAAGTCCTTATTATGGGTCCCCACCTTGAGTCTCTCTCTCTCTCTTTGGCACCAGTCCTAGAAGGACTTTATCTTCTTCATTTTAAAAACAGTACATATCGTAAGTCGGAGGTAACCCATTCTCAAGCTCCTTCTGCCCATCATTTTTCAACCTACGCATAGCAGCTTGTCCACTTCCATAATTCTCTCCAGTACAAAGCAAACAGAACTTGAACTCAGACAGTCCAGCAATATTCCCATCTTCTCCCCCATGAATCCCTTTACTCTGGGTCCCCAACTTGAGTCTCTCTCTCTCTCTCTGGGCTCTAGGCCTACAAGGACTTTCTACACTTCTGGTGAAAAAACCTATATAACGTAAGACAGGGATTATTATTTCTGCCCAGGGTTCCACCCACATCAAAAATATATATGGGTACAGTCTCCACTTACCAATTACACCCAGGGGTGGGACCTTACTAAAAGGGGTACTAACCCTTACTTACAAGTTGTGTTATTGGAATGAAAAATGCCCCTGTGTCATTGGGGTTGCTGGAAGTAAAAACATTCCGCAGTGTTGGTATTGACAATGGGAAACAATGCCACTGCAATGGTGGTATCAGTGGAAGGAAAACAATGAAAAAAATGCATGACATTGGTGGTGTCAGTGGGAGGAACACTGCCTTGGTGTTTGTGTCAGTGAGATGAAGGAGAGAAGGTGGGTTGGGAGGCTCTCAGGAAGCTCTGAGGAAGGTAGACGAGCTAAAAGGCTATGAGACAGATTGGGTGGTTGAGGGATTGGGGAATAAAAGGGGCTAAGGGGCACTTGGGAGGAGCTCTGGGCGAAAAACTAAGATGATTCTCTTACTTTCTTTGTACTCACAAATCAGACCTCCTTCCTAGCATGGCAACTGTTCAAGAACAAAGGTACTTAGGTTCTTCCTAAGTCTGGTCATGAGATATGTCAGTGTCCATCATCACTCACCAGTGGACATCTGTACTGTGAAGGAGGTCTGTTCTCAGTGGACACATCTCTTTGCTCCCTTCTTCCCACAGTAAGCTGCCAATGAAGTGAGGAAAGTTGACACCTGCTATCTATGACAGGACAGGTGTGTTATTTCTTTTGTCAGTCAGCAGGCAGCCAGAGATCTGAGCAAGGAACTTAGAGATCTGGTAATCCAACTGAATATCTAGCATCTTCGGGCTAAAACTGGCAAGTTTCTCAGGTATGACAAAAACAGAGTTATTACGAGGATAGGAGGAGCACACAGAGCAGGGTATTTAGTCTAAGGGCTCGTTCACAATGCAGCGACTTACTTTTTAAGATCAGCGCCAGTCACTGCAAGGGCACACAGAACTCCACTGTTTTCTATGTGCCCTATTTAAACTGTAACAGAGCTACTGGGTGCTGAGCAGTAATATATGCATTTTTCCGCAATGAAGCTCACTTGAAGGCTGTGTGCTGTCTGTTTCGATGAACCGCAGCTCAGAAAAAATGTCATTTAACCCCTTCACGCCTAAGGGTAAAACAAATCTAAATGCCTAAGCACAATTCTGCAACGTTGACGTGTTAGTAAAACCGTAAATATCGTCACAACTACTTTGTACATCCAGGTGGATTATACCTTGTTTTTTTCAGGACAAATTGGGCTTTCATTTGGTGGTAAATGGTCATGGATAGCTCCTAATTTTTTTTTATTATTAAAGGAAAACTGGGCCAAAATAGTAAAAAAAATCATTTTTTTTAAATTTAACTGTGTGTTTCTTGTTACGATCATAACCTACCACCAAAGAACAACCCAAAATACATTCTCCAGTTCTTGACGATCGCAGCGATACCATATATGTGTATGTTATTTGTTGTTTGTACCCGTAGTACAGTTCAGAAACAACAGTGCGCATTTTGTTTTTGTCTTTTTTTTTTTATATAAAACACACTGTCACTGACATTGACATTAACACTAACTGACACTGATACCAATTTTTTTTTTAAATCCTGACCTTTGACCCTGACCTTTGCCCTTGACCCTGACCTTTGACCCTGACCTTTGACCCTGACCTTTTGACCCTGACCTTGACCCAAACACTAACCCTGGTACTGAACTAGATCAAACCTTGATCTAGGTATTTTTCTTTATTTTTTCTTTTATTTTTTAATATTTATTTATCTTTTTTTTTTTTTTTACAAACTTTTTTTTTATCTCTCTATGTCAGGAGTTCGAGAGATACAATGTATCTCTCTTCTCCATTCATAGAGAGAGAGAAAACAAGGGGGCCGGGCTGCACAGTGAGTGATCACTGTGATAGCCAATCAGAGGCTGTCACAGCGATCACGTGACCCGGAATCGGGAGTCCCGGGTCCCGATCGTTAGAACGGGACCCGGGGCTCTCAGTGACACTGCGGTCTTGGTGCTGGGAGCGCGCCGAGCGGCGCGCTCCCAGCACAAAGACAGGTACGCAAATATGCGGCCCCACGGAAAAAAGCCCAGGTCCGTGAGGCCGCATATTTGTGTTACGTCGGCGTCAAGGGGTTAAGCCAAATTCTTAAACGCCTTATCCCAGACATTGAACTGACAATTGCCCGCACAGTAAAACCCTTGGCGGGCCAGTGTGAATGGACCCTATTAAATGTAATAGCAAACATCTTGTGATGGTCTGCCCTTTGGGGGGGGGGGGCTTTAGGTTTTATTTCAAAATATTTTTATTGAGAATTTTCAATAACAGGGTAATGCTATAATAAAAACGTTCAGTGCAATAAGAATTGTAGTCATACAATACATTATTGAAGCATGTGTACACCACCATTTGGCTGGGGACATGGAATAAGATAATAGTAACATAGGTAGATATGGATATATACTGACCTTTGGTGAGGTGTAGAAAATGGTAGAGGGGTATAAACATGGGGAGAACAGGAAGAGGGAAGGGAAAGGAGAGGAGGAGGAAGTTATAGTGGGATGAGGGGGGGGGTACCAGTCTAAAATGGATGGGTAATTCAATTGTTTGTACAAAATCAGGCTTGTACTGTGCAGTTGGGATGTTTTAACCAGTTAGTCCATTGGGAATTAAATTTGTGTTGGGTGGAGTTGTTGAGGGCCGATCTTTTTTCCATTTCGTATTGGAAATTAAGATCCGTAATTAGTGATTTGAGAGAAGGGGCAGTAGTGGTGTTCCATAATCTGGTTATAGTGATTTTTGCTGCAAAAAGTATGTGGACAATTATGGTGCGAGAGGTATAGGGGAATTTTTCAATCCCAATATGTAAAAGCGCAAGTAGAGGATGGCTTTAGGTTTTAAAAGTTTAAAATGCAGAGCAAATTCGACTTCAGCCACTACATTAGTCAAAGTATGGCATCTTGAAGGTATTTTGCTTTGTTACTTACTACCCTTGAGCTGCCAGTTTTCTAATGAGAAGTGATTTCAGAGATTAGTACTTTCTGCAAACTAGTGATATCACGAGTAAGTGCCAAAATATCTGTCACAGTGATCACATGATTGGAAGCCACCCCAGCTGGCTACCAATCTGTAGCTTTGACCAAGAGCTGTCTGTGGCAGCTCGGTCTTTGTACTGACAACACACAGTGCGCGTGCTCTCAGCACATAAACAGCGATCTTACAATGCTAATGTGCAGCATGTGGGCTTAAAGCCAACCCTTTTGCTGCAACACATGTTTTAGGCGGTCTTAAAGTGGTTAAAATAATACTAAAGGCAATTAAAAATAACAAACAAGTCATACCTGCTCTGTGTAATGGTTTTGCACAGAGCAGCCCCAATCCTCCTCTTCTCAGGTCCCACGTTGGCTCTCCTGGCTTCTCCCCGTTGCTGAGTGCCCCCATAGCCAGCCACTTGCTGTGGGGGCACTCATGCATGCTCACTCTTAAACTGGCTCTGTGTATCCACAGACACACTGTCAACTACCTGAAGGAAATCGGGCTGGAGAGGGAGCTTTTCTTGTACCTCTTGTCCAAAACCCCTGATAGTGATGACAGGGAGTGTGAGGACACAGAGTGGCATAAGGAGCAGCAAGGTACAGGAACATCAGGCAGGGACAGAGTCAGGACACAAGCTGAAATCAGTACACAGCCAGGCCGCAAGGTACAGGAACGCAAGACAGGAACAGAATCAGAATGCAAGTCAAGGTCCCAGCAGGCAAGCAGAAATCCAAGGGCAGGTCAGTGGCAAGCCGAGTCATACATAGCTAAGCAAGTATGGCAGGTCAAGGCTCAAGTAAAGCAGGAAATAGACCACTCAGCAATTTATCTATGTCAGAGTCTAGATAAAAAGGCCGTTTGGCGTCAGTGCCCATATGTCTGCGTGGGCATGTGCGCATGCACATATGTTTTCTGCACACACTAATATGTTTGCACGGATGTGACAATGCCTGTTTTTCATTGAACTTTTTCTCAGAATTATGAACATGCACATAAGTATAAACATGTGCCAGCCTTCTTGTACTGAGCTTCTCTTACACCCACTCTTAGCTCCCTCCTCACTGACTGTGATTGACAGCAGCGGGAGCCAATGGCAGAGTTCCAGCTAAAAAAAAAAAAATAAAAGTCAGCAGCTACAAAAACTGTAGCTGCTTACTTTTAAAATACAGCCACTTACCTGTCCAACGGTGTACTCACCACCACTGGTTTCACCGGCAGTCTTCTCTCCCTGGTGCCGGCATCTTTAGTGTGGGCACCCGGCTGTGACAGCTTGCGGTTTCACAGCCGGGTGTCACAGCTTGCAGCTTCACAGCCGGGTGCCCACTGCGCATGCATGAGAAGTGCTGTGCTTTGTGAATGGCCCGTAGTCTTTTGGGACCTGTCACGTGTCCCAGAAACTACAGGGAGGGAGGGAGGACAACATCCGCTTCCGATCACCTGTTCTGTAAAAAAATTACATTGTCCATTTCAGCTGACTTGCTGAAATAAGTGCATTTTAAGAGCTTCTGCTTACTATAATTACCTGATCAGCATCACTGTTGCAATAACACTGCACTTATGACATTCCTTTATTATTATTAATATTATTATTATTTAGGATTTATTTAGCACTAACAGTTTGCACAGCGATTTACAATATAAAGAGAGACAGTACAGCTACAATACAATCAAAACAGGAGGATTAAGAGGGCCCTACTCATAAGAGTTTACAATCTTATGGGGGGGGGGGCAAATGGTACAAAAGGTTATAACTGTGGGGGATGGGCAGCCAGAGTAGTGGATAGCCAGATGGATTGAGGTAGAGAGTTCCAGAGGATGTGAGAGGCTCTGGCAAAGTCCTGGAGATGAGCATGGGAGAAGGAGACAAGAGAGCTGGAGGTCATGAGAGGACAGTTTGGGTGATATTTGGAGACAAGATTGGAGATGTAGAGCGGGGCAGAGTTGTTGTTGTTGTTAGTATTTTGAATTCAATTCGCTGGGAAATCAGAAGCAAGTGGAGGGATTGGCAGAGAGGGGTGGCAGACACTGAGTGGTTGGTAAGGTAGATGATCCTGGCAGCAGCATTCAGACCTGAAACTCTCCATGCAACTACTCACCAAACATGAAATTGCAGTACACTAAACCAAAACAAGGGTGCCAATAGTTTGACCTCAAGCTCAAAGGAAAGAAAACTTTAGCTGGCCATACAAATTGCTCCTGGTGAACTGGTAGAAATTTGTTTCGTGGATGTCCCTTGCTACCCCTTCTCTCGTCTGACCTCCTCTGGTTGAAAATTCAAAGAAGCTAAATGGAAAATTGTCAACCATACTGTGGCTGCATCCAATCAGATGCAGCTGCTGTTTGAGTATACTGACAATCCCTGGAGTTCACTGTTAGAAAGAAATAGCCCAGCAAGGGGATTTGTCCATCTGTGCTGTATAGCATGGATGAAGTAATCTGTTAGATTTTGTAATTCAGCCTGCTAATAGTGTATGGCAAGCTCAACAAGAGGATTTTGTAAAGAATTAAAAGCAGATTTTAAAAAATAGGCAAATATGTTCATTAGGAGCTTTAAAGGATAAGTTCCCTTTTTAAAAATAAATAAATGCACATCTTTTTGTAGGTAAAAAAATGTGCATTTATTCTTTTTACTTGGAGCCTGTATAGCATTGAACCCGCGATCAGATTGCTGGTGCCATGCAGGACTCCTGCAGACTTGTCAGTGCATCTGTCTGCTCTTACCTCATACGGGCAAGCAGATACACACTGACAGGAATAGAGAATGAACTAGCACAGCGCTCAACAGTGCGTTGGTAGTTTATTGAGAAGCTTCAAAGGATATTGGCACTTGTAGTTGCCCATTCACAGAATTCTATGAATGAATGATGCGGCTAGGCGGAGGGTCGAATTTTTTAAAAAATAGTGACAGCTAGTGGGGGGAGAAGGTCCCTCGCTTGCTCTCAATAAAAGCAGCAGAAAGAGTGGGAACATTTTACGTGTTCCACCCTAAAAATGAGTGGAACATGGAACATGTTACAAAGGTGAACTTATCCTTTAAATTAATAATATATGTATTTATTAAGATGAATGACATGTATTAAGCTTGGTCATTATTTAAATACTTACTTTGCTCTGTCTTTGCTTTGGCACTTGTTAGCCTATTATGGCCTCCACTTTTCAATGGCTTGGCAAAAGTGTTAAGTTCATTAACAGTTGCTGTTCCTCGTATTGATTGAAACCCGTTCCAGGTTAAAGTTTTTGGATGTGCGTATCTCCTTGATGCATAATGTGTTGGAGGTGGAGCCCCTATACCAAGGAAACTTGGAGGAAAATGTCCTGGAGGCCCAAACTTAATATGGTTGGATATGGCACTCGCTTGAGTTACAGTCTGTGTGATTGCACCTCCCAGGCAGGAAACAGGAACATAGGACATGTTTCCTTCTGTATCCTGACACATTATCAGGCCTTGAGTCTGTAAGAAATAGAAGTTTACATATTGTATTAAAACTAATAGCAAGTATTGCATTCACTATGTCTATGAACTAGTTGTCCAGATGTTAGAACCAATGAACAAAACACTTGATTTAATTGTAATAATAATTATGTTAATAAAAAGTCTAATAAAAGAAGGGAGCTAATGGAAAAGATTCCACAAAAATAGGGATAAAAGGTTTGTCCATAGCAGATAGATCAGTTTCCAGTTGAAATTTAAGGCATTGAAATGTAAGGAGAAAACAAACCAATTATCATGGAGGACATCTCCATTTTTTCCTTCCTATTCTGCCCTTATCATATCTGTGGGATTTACTTTTAAATACAGAGCAGTTTGGCTGTGAGTCAAAAATTATGGAACCCTAAATCAGTCCACATCAAACTTTCATTCATATTTTCATAAATCTCTAATCTTTTTTCAAATTTAAAAGGATCTAAAGTCAACTTTATTTGAGCCTAGCTGCATTCCCTTTGATAAAAAAAAACCACTTAAATCTAATCTCATCAAGGCCTCATACGTTTGGGTGTTCCTTCATTTAATTGGCCAGAGTATTAATTTATTCTAGCCATAGAAATGAATGAATGCTCAAGCGCTAAACACACATAGGCTCATTTAGATGCGTTTATGCACATTGAACATTTTTTCTGCTGGAATGCTCTAATGAACGTGCAAGTTATGGGTTTTTTTCTGCCTCTAAGCAACTGTAGATGCTCATGTGTGCAAGAACACATAGTCTAACATGGAAGGGAATTTGGGCACAGAAAAAAAAAAAATCAAATGCCGTTGAAAGTGGCATTTGTGATGGCCAGTGTGCATTAGGCCCTAAAAAACTGTCCTGTGTCCTCTGATGTGTGGTCCCTCTTGGTCTGAGTGACCTCTGGCTCATTGACACTTGCCCATATTGACCTCAGGCAAAGGCAGCCAGTCAGTGGCTCTTGCTAATGCAGAATTAATTCTTGGTTGCAGCACAGAAGTGGAAGTGTCGGTGAGGCAAACCTGGATGGACCCCTCTCCAGGACACAAGTAAGAATTTTGGGCTTCTGACCTTAGGGCTTCCACCAGGAATGATCAGACCCTTTAATGTTGTATTTGCAGTTCTACTGGTTAGTCTATATAAGAAATTTATCATAAAAAATCACCCATGTTGACACATCACATTCAATCAGTTATTGCCTATTTCTAAATAAAAAAAGTATGATAACTATTTAGGACCCATAGCTCAGTGCCAGCTGTGATTTAGTGATGGTTCTATCATGTCACCAACACATGTCATTTCTGGTTTCTGTGGGGTGAAGGGCCTCAGAAATGTGATTTAACATAAAAAAGTGAAATGATGGCTTTGGTTTTTATAGCATGGTGAGCTCTGGTAGACATAAGTCTATGTAATGGCCTTAGGCTGGCCATACATGATTAGGTTTTTCTCCTACAGCCAATGAGCTGAAGGTAGAAAAAAAAAATAACAAATTCCTCCATCCACGCAAACAAGGTTGATGGAGGAATCCTCCTGCTGGGAAATTGTATTGTGACAGTGGCACCTGCCACAGTAAATATGTTACATTTACGAGCCCCTTCCTTTCCTGAATGAACGCAATGAGTGATTGGTACCAATCAGTCATTGCTTATATATCATCAGAGGTATTCACCCTCAGGCTAGGTTCACATCTGTGAGGGTGGTGCTGCTGCGGATCTGCACAAAAATATCCCTCTACTCCCCCCTTTTTTCCCCTTCTTTTTATATTAGACATGTTTTTTGATTTTTTTTTGATGGGGTCCCTTTTAGGTTGGCTGTATGGGGTCTCATGGTTCCTAACAGCAGCCCTGGTTGCAGGTGATTGGGTGCAAGCACTGATTTTCAGAAAATTCACCCTTCAATAGAAGCCGATTAAACAATCAATTACGTCGAGTAGGGAGGGTCATACACTGATGGAAGTTTAATCAGTCTATGGACAGCTTTAAACCATGAAAAATATGGTGGATCTTTGCAATTTGCACAATTTGAGGGTCACAAATTTGACATGACTTAGTAGAGTACTTCATTGGATACAGCTAATGCAGGCTTGTCATTCATTTTCATTTAAATCACAATTATTATATTAGTTTTAAAGGATTTATATAGAGCTTGCAAATAATCATGTGTAAAGTTTAGATTTTAAGTGATAATCTTTAATGACAAATTTAATATCTTCAGTTAACCAAAAAAGGCGTCTAAACTGCAAACTTTCAGCACTGATCAATTGATAGCATAGTACAACGCTACTACTCTCACAATTGCCCAAATAAGAAACTTCTGCCATGTACCTGGGAAGAAGGTGTTCATTTGCCTCTATTTCCTGGCTATTTTCTGCAGCCATGGGCTAAATGTGATAATGTGGCCAAGAAAGCATTTCTTATCACACCCATTACATTGAAAGGTGTCTTGCCGATATTACTGCCAAATGTGTTCTTACTAGCCGCTAATATTTGCCATATTGTCACCTCTTTCCTTGAACTAATGTTACATGCTTCTGCAAAGCAAAGTGTATATGAAAAAACTTTAATAAAGATCGTTAATTTAAAAAAACCAATTAAGAAACTTCCATTATCTTTAATCTATTAATTTATGTATATGTTTATGATGATGAGGTCGTTAAGAAAGAAGCAAGCAAAGGCACAGATAAACAGCTGAATGAGGCATGGTTTTACCAGTAAAAGTACCCATAGGAGGAGAGATTTGTCTGTGCCATGGGTGAATCATAGGTACTTATTTCATACTTGATTTCTTGTTTGAGCATCTAGGAGACTGTAGTCATGTGGCTTGAGGTCATGGGTTGTGGACTCCATAGTGCCGAAAAGACTGTAGAGTGCATCCACTATACCAAGGCTTCTGATAAGCTTCTCTCTCTGCTGAAGACCCTGCAGCCTCTCCAGCTCCTCTCGTTCATTAATATCCACTGGTTTCATGGAGTCTAGTTTCATCTCCTGGGTCTAGACAAAGAAAGTCAATTTTCACTTACAGAACCTGTACAGTATCATGAACATGATAGTAATTCTAATGGATATTTTATGGAATAAAATTTTATTAATCATAATATCCTTACATCACTGGAAAGTTAAAATAGTTCTGGTCTTCAAAGTGTATCTAAACCTACAAAATGTAATGTATTGCAGCTTACAGTACTTAGATGTGGTGGTTGTATTAGATATTATTTATTCAGACTAAGAACGCTTTTAGCAAGTACAGAAAATATTTGTGGATCTTGCCAGTAATGCAGTGCCCTTTTCACTTCCTGCAAACTGAAAAGACAGCATGAAGAACGTTCTCTCTCTTTTGTAAACTACTAGTCCCACCCATCCACCATGGGTAATGGAGATGAACAAAGGCAGACATGTTTGAAGTACAAAAGCCAAAGAAAAAAGAAAATAGGCTACACACCTAAAAGGCTAACCTCAAAAAACGTATTTATTCGTAGAAAACATACAAAGTAAAAACACATTGCATCGGGGACCTGGTGATCACTCCCAATCGTGAAAGCCCCCCACACCTAGCATGGAGGAAACCTCCCACAATAGACACTCACCGATGGTACCAACCACTCCTCAACAATCCCTCCAACCCCCCAACCAAAACAAAACCAAAAAAACCCTCAAGAGCACCTCCCAATGTACCCCAATGCTTCTCCCACAGTGATCCTCCCAGACCCACCCAACCAACCACCCCCCTCCCTCAGAAGGGAAAGAAGGGAGCTGAGATATAACACCAGCCCACTATCGCCCCCCTACCCCCCAGACCCCGCTAAATCGAATATCCCATCCCCCAACACACCTATAACAGGACAATGTGATATTGCTATGGATAATGATAACCTGCAGAAAAAATCAACCTCAATACATGAGCAATATGACGAACCAGTGAGAACCTTAAAGAAATTATTGAGTACGAAGGGCTATAGCCTTTGAAGTCCAATTGAACAATCAGGTAACTAGTGCACTAGAAAAATAGTGTAGTCTGGTTTGGCCAATCCAAAGAAAAAAGATATGTCTGTGATAATACCCAACAGAATATATCCTCTTGTAGACTATGAATAGGCACTAAATCAGATGTTCTACAAACAGCTGCGGTAGTAGAAACAGGCTGATGAACGGACCACAACACTCAGTGAGAGTAAGCCTCCAGGATGGAATCCAATCAACATGTAAACATGAGGACATGGATAGTAATGCAGCCAGCGGGAATAAATCAGATGTAAAATATGAGTATCTGCTAAAGCACCCTCGATGTGTATGACCAGTCCAGCCTGTGCAAGCTTGCACAGCTGATATGACCTGGATAGCAACACCGGGTCGCCAGTACTCCCTGTATGATGGGACCACCAAGGTCCTGTGCATCAAACCGCGGCTTGTAGTCCCAGTATTATGGCCATGTCCTGTGGAGGCTCCTGCTAATAGTCCAATGGTAGCTGCCAGATGTGCATCATGGACGGGATGCCATTTCCATGCTGGTAGAATCCTATGGGGTCCTGTGGAGACACCATGCGGTGTGGAAGTGGCATGCGGGGAATGGAGGGAGGGGACGTGTGACCACGCTGACGCATTTCGTCCCACCTACTTCCAGGACTTCTTAGAGCCATTGGTTAGACAGGTTGTCAGACATTGCTTATATATCATCAGAGGTATCCACCCTCAGGCTAGGTTCACATCAGTGCGGGTGTTACTGCTGCGGATCTGCACAAAAATACCCCTCTGCTCCCCTCTTTTTTCCCCCTCCTTTTTATATTAGACATGTTTGAAGTCCAGCCTGTGTGACAACCATGGTTGTCTACAGAGATACCATGGGACGGGAAAGTTGTTATTTGCAGCATTAGCAGGTGAGAATTAGACATGTGCAGAATAAAAAAATTGATTTTGTTTCAGATCAATTTGTTAATTTACTCATTTCGGTTTGTTGCATTCGTAATGAAATTAATTTTGTTTAGTCTCGCTTCCTTTATTCGTTTTCAACCGGATTCAAATATTTCCCATGGATTTGAAGTATTCAAATCAAATTCAAATCGAAAAGAATTCGAAAGAATTCATTGTGAAGAATAGATGGTTCTAATCTATTTGAATTTTGGAAGATGGTTACATTCTTTTTATTTTATGCTATTCTAATCTATTCTATATTGTTCTATTCTTTTCTATTCTATTCCTTTATTTTCTATTCTGTCCTGTTTTACTATATTCTTTTCTAATTGATTCTGTTCTATTCTATTCTTTTTGAAATTCAAATTTTGGAAGACACCTATATTCTTTTTATTTTATTTAATTCTAATCTATTTTTTCTTTTCTATTCTATTCTTTTATTTTTCTATTCTTATCTTTTCCTTTATTTTCTATTTATTTTATTCTATTATTTTATTTTCTATTCTATTCTGTTCTGTTTTACTCTATTCTATTCTTTTTGAAATCCATATTTGAGAAGATGGCTATATTCTAACACTAATACACATAGTCTTTGAAGGTGACCAGCAATATGTTTATATTTCAAGTTTGTTTTCGAATTTCATTTTGTTCTTGAATTTCAGATGAAATTTAATTTTGTTATTTCGGATTCGTTTAAATTTGTTATTATTGTAATTCAGATATAGTCGAATCTTCAAATAACAAAAATATAATCCGAATTTTGATTCACAACAAAACGAACCGCACACATCTGGTGAAAATAGGGTGGAAAAACATGAAACCAAATAGAGCCAACTTATCCATGGACTGGTGGGTTGCAATATATAACAATTTTGTTTTTGGTTTTAGGTCTGCTTAAAGTCATTAAAAGGGCCCATTCACACTTGTCCAGTTTCTTGAAGTACAAGCATTACACAGTTATGCATTTTAAGTAGAAATTCCATTCATTACTATGTAACTAATTTCAATCTACAGTATGTGCTGCATCTTAGTGAGTTTTTTTAAAATAAAGAACTTTTTTTTTTTGTTTGTTTCAGATTTCTCAATTGGCCCCTTTAAATGAATGCTCAATGCCAAAAAAACATTTTATGCATTGTGAAAGATCATACATCTGACAAGTAATTTTTAAAACATTTCTTGACTCCTGAGTTTTCTTTTTTAAAGCCCAACTACAGGAATTATATAAAAAGAAAATCCACCCACCCATCCTAGGCCTAAATGCTCAATATGTCTGAGTGCTGGAATAAAGAGCGCTCCAGCAGGGTCCATACATCAATGCCACCGGTCCCCCACAGCCTCCTTTTGTAAGCTGCTCTTTGCCATGGCTGCACTCCTCCCTGCCTAATGTGCAATGTCGGGTTAATAGCCCTGCATTGTACATGATGACTCTGAAGGACCACACACAGAGCTTCAGAGCTGGCCAGAACAGGGGTCTAAGGTAAGTAATAATGTCTGTTCTTCTACTGCCTAGACGTAACCAGAGCGCTGGATGAACAGAATGAAAACTAACTGTGTATGCCCAGCTTTGCACTTCTTTAAGTAAATTTTCTAGCCTGATGGAAAAGCTTTGTGACCCAGCCAGCTGACACATCACATTCAATCTGGTATTGCCTATTTCTGAAAAAAAGTAATCAACCAAATTATCTATAGATGTGTTTAAATTATTGGCATCATTAATTAAAACTGGGAGGGGTATGGCTATGATTAAAATGAGTCATAAACCAAGATACATTTTAAAATGTCCATTAACCATTGATGTTGATCAAAAGATCTGACTACTGAACAACTTTCCTTTAGACCGACTGTGGCATAATTATCCATGCCTATATTTGCTGACCCTACATGTTTATGCACTGAACAAACTCATACTGATACCAGCCTGGAATACTTGGTGCCATCCTATAGGTAGATTTTCAGTTGAGCCTATCTGTTTACCAATGATCTGGAACTGGAATTATCATCGTATTTCATTACAGGACACACCAGGATCATCTAACGCCCTGAAGATTATATTAGTCTGGTCAAATACATTCGCTGCCTAACTAGCCATTATAGTATACAATATGTCAGTATCAGATGTTCACTGCACCTTTCTCTCTGCTGTTCTACATCCACTGGACATAATGCGTACGGATGGCCTCCTCATCACCTTGTATTTCACAGACTTTTCACCTGCTGACTCTCCTTGTAAGGTCTCCTTGCTGTCCTTCTTCTTCTTTCCACTGGGCAGTCCTTTCTGCTCTTGTTTAAGTCGAAGCTCTTCCAACTGATGCCTGTAATAAAAATGTTTATGGTTTTTAATGAAGCAATAGTACAGAAAAATTGAGAAGGACAGGGCTGGAAAAATACTAAGTCAGATGGTTACTGTTCAAGGGTTTTCACAAATGAAGGTTAGTGCTGCGACATTGAAGACTCGTGGGTGGACCCTGTATACTGAACCTGTATTTTCCTTTTTCATTTGTATCAATGGCCAATGGAAATAGTAATATAGTTGATGAAGAAAGATAAGAGCCATATATATCTATGCACTATGGAAGGTTGAACTTGTGAAACTGCTATGGCTACATACCTTTGCATCATTACCTGCAGTTACTTTTAGCACCTTAAAATCAACAATAAGCACAATGCTACAGTTTACAGCCATAAATGCTTGGGTGAGTGCAAGCCATAAATACTATAAATATTCAGTGGTCTAAATTTGGCCATAGATGGGTGGTTTTTGTTTGTTCAGCCAGTAGGCTGAGTTAAAAAAAAACCCAAGAGATTCCTCCATCTACACAAATAAGATGAGTGGAGGAATCTTCCCCCACTCCCCACTAGGACATTGTATTCTGACAGTGGGTATGTACATTGATCAATAAAACGTTTCCAAACTGCCTCTTTGACAGAAGTTGATCTAACGATTGACTTCTGTAGAACAAGGACAGCCACACATGGATCAAAATTTGTCTGGTCCCAGCCAAACCGTCTGATTTTCGATCTAAAAATGGCCATGTTAAGTTGTAAACAGGAATAGGAAATAAGATCTGCACGACCACCACTGCGCTAAAATCTTCCTCTTTATTGAAACGACCACAAAAAATTACATCAAAAATACAATAGGTTGAAAAAAGCCTTAGTCATAACCCATAATGTAATGGCTACAATATGGGTTATGACTAAGGCTTTTTTCACCAGTAACCAGAAACCGGCACTCAAATCTCTCTTGCTGCACTCAAAATGGAATAGTGCACTGGCTGAGGTGCCTCCCTTGATAGATTGGGGAAACGTGATACTAGCTGAAAAAAACAAAACAGGGCGCACTCTCCTCGTGCATTAAGGCAAAAACCACAAATTTATTAAAAAGATGCAAAAACATACAAGCCATAAAGGTCATAAAAACTGAGACAAGAAGTCAAAGGTGCCAATCGTGCAATTGCTCTGAGGAAGAGAGTTCGACTCCCAAAACAAGTTAGCAATTTATCCGAAGACGCATTGGGGTTTATTTACTAAAGCTGGAGAGTCCAAAATCAGACTCCCTTCTGCATAGAAACCAATCAGCTTCTAACCTCAGCTTGTTCAATGAAGCTTTGGCAATGAAACCCGGAAGCTGATTGGTTTCTATGCAGAAGGGAGTTTGATTTTGGACTCTCCAGCTTTAGTAAATGAACCCCATTCTGTCCATGATTAGCACCTTTGACTTCTTGTCTCTGTTTTTATGACCTTTATGGCTTGTTTTTGCATCTTTTTAATACATTTATGGTTTTTGCCTTAATGCACGAGGAGAGTGCACCCTGTTTTGGTTTTTTAACGTTTTTTTTAACCTATTGTATTTTTTATGTAATTTTTTTGTGTTCGTTTCAATAAGGAGTAAGATTATAACGCAGTGGTGGTTGTGTGGATCTTTTTTCCTATTCATGTCTCACAGTACAGCAGCTGTGGTTTGTGCACCTGCCCAGTCGCTGAGATGGACTCCTAATTGAGTTGTAGCGCCTTTTTTTTTTTAAGTTGTAAACAGCCAGTGCTCGTACAGAACTCTCAAAATTTGTGTTTGATCATGTTTCATATTTGCCTTGTCTGCTTCTCTTTTGATACATAAAGTGGATCTACACGTTATGTGAGCACCACAAAACAAAAAAGCTATTTCATAAATTTTTAGTATTCAAAACAAACTCCCACGTCCATCCATGTCTCCGTGCTTTATTTTGCTAAAAAAACACTATGAAAAACACCCCCCACTAAAAATAATAATCTAGCCTGGTTTTTGGCTGAACTATTACAGACTAAGTTAAAGCTGAACTCCAGAGAGATACAATAGAAACACTTAAGGTGATACTAAAACCTTTTTTTTTTTCATTTCAGAAGAGGAGGTCCAGGCATGTTTGTTATGTGTAGTCCTCTTATACTGAATAATCCCTTTCCTCCTGTAGCTGGGGGTGCCAGAGCCACTGATCATTGCTGCTCATTTGTGGATATCTCCTTAGCTAGCCATGAGCTAGGGAGATATCCATGCACTACCCTCAATTTCTGCTGAGGATCCGGGAAGTTCAGGGAGGGGCACTACTGGGTCCTGGACCTAGAGGCTGTGACAAGAACAGCAGGTGAGTTTGAGGAGGGGGGGTTAAAATTACTAAGACTTGCTGTGAATGCATTAAGTTAAAAAAAAGGTTTGCCTTTAGAACTACCTTAATTTTCATTTAACATTAATATCCATTAATACAGCATTAAATATACACTGCTCAAAAAAATTAAAGAAACACTTTGAAAACACATCAAATCTCAATGGGGAAAAATCTTATGCTGGATATCTATACTGATATCGACCGGGTAATGTGTTAGGAATGTAAGGATGTCCCATCGTTTGATGGAAATGAAAATGATCAACCTACAAAGGACTGAATTTAAAGACACCCTGAAAATCAAAGTGAAAAAATGATGCAGTAGGCTAGTCCATTGTGCTGAAATCTCATTGCAGCAACTCAAAATGGTCCTCAGTAGTTTGTATGGCCCCCACGTGCTTGTATGCATGTCTGACAACGTTGAGGCATGCTCCTAATGAGACGATGGATGGTGTCCTGGGGTATTTCCTCTCAGATCTGGACCAGGGCATCACTGAGCTCTTGGACAGTCTTAGGTATAACCTGGCGGCGGCAGATGGACCGAAACATGATATCCCAGAGGTGTTCTATTGGATTTAGGTGAGGCAAGCGTGGGGGCCATTCAATGGTATTAATTCCTTTATCTTGCAGGAACTGCCTGCATACTCTCGCCACATGAGGCTGGGCATTTTCGTGCACCAGGAGAAACCCAGGACCCACTGCACCAGCGTAGGGTCTGACAATGGTCCAAGGATTTCATCCTGATACCTAATGGCAGTCAGGGTGACACTGTCTAGCCTGTAGAGGTCTGTGCGTCCCTCCATTGATATGCCTCCCCAGACCATCACTGATGCACCACCAAAACAGTCATGGTGAACGATGTTACAGGTAGCATAACATTCTCCATGGCTTCTCCAGACCCTTTCAAGTCTGTCACGTGCTCAGGGTGAACCTACTCTCATCTGTGAAAAGCACAGAATGCCAGTGGCAGACCTGCCAATTTGGCAAATGCCAACTGAGCTCTATGGGGCCAGGCAGTGAGCACAGGGCCCACTAGAGGACGTCGGGCCCTCAGGCCACCCTCATGAAGTCTGTTTCTGATTGTTTGGTCAGAGACATTCACACCATTGGCCTGCTGGAGGTAATTTTCTAGGGCTCTGGCAGTGCTCATCCTCCTCCTTGCACAAAGGAGCAGATACTCCTCCTGCTGATGGGTTAAGGACGTTATATGACCCTGTCCAGCTCTCCTAGAGTAATTGCCTGTCTCCTGGAATCTCCTCCGTGCTCTTGAGACAATGCTGGGAGACACAGCAAACCTTCTGGCAATGGCACGTGTTGATGCACCATCCTGGAGGAGTTGGACTGCCTGTGCAACCTCTGCAGGGTCCAGGTATCGCCTCAAGCTACCAGTAGTGACACTTACCCTAGCCAAATGCAAAACTAGTGAAACCAAGCAGAAAAGATGAGTAGGGAAAAAAATATCAGTGGCCTCCACCTGTAAACCCATTCCTATTTTTGGGGGTCATCTCATTGTTGCCCATCTAGTGCACCTGTTGTTAATTTCATTGACACCAAAGCAGCTGAAAATGATTAACTCTTATTTCTCTGCTATCAGTATAAGTCACTTCTGACAAGTTTTCCTGACACCAAGAGAAATTGGTGACAGGGGAGGGTACAGCCTGTGATTGACAGCCTCAGTTCTGTTCCTGTGTGCTGTGTGAAGGGGGATATGCCCCTTCCCTCCAATGATCTCTCTGAGCTCTCCTTACTGATATAACTTTAGCTCTCCACCCCCTGCCTTTCAGAGCTGAGATATCCTGTGTAAATTCTGCACTTTGAATGGATGTAAGGGACAGACAGCTGTAGATAAACAGGTACAACTTATGCAGGAAGATTTGTTTCATCTCTACGTATCAGCTGGGGCTGGTCACTTCAATGGGTATATTTAAGGGTTTACAACCACTTTAACTGATACATAGAAATATGTTGTCATTCACATGTACATTGAGCAGCAATATCTCTATGTACAGCCCCTTGTGCATGTAGGCATCAGGTAAAGACTAGGATGGTTCAAAAGCTGGACTGTATTTTAAAAATATAATGCCCCACTAGCTGTTGTACCCCTCCCTCAATAAACACTTACCTGGCTCCATGTCACTGCTCCAGCATATTCTGCAGCTCCAGCACTGCTCCCCTCACTTCCTGCTTTCCCAAGAGAAACTGAGTCAAACTCCAGTGAGAAGGGAGCAGGGGACTTGCTTACTGGCACTGTGTGTGGCTATGGACACACACAACTTGGCTCAAGACCCAGCAGGAGCATGCTCACATGGGTGGCACCTTAGTACCCAGCTTGCAACAGGAGACAACTGAAGGAGGAAGGAGCTGGTGGAGACTGCCATAAAAGGGGATAAGTGACTTTTCTGTGCAATATGATTGCACAGAGCAGGAATGTATTACCTCTTTTTTTCTTTAAAAAAATGGTGCCATTAGTATCACTTTAAGTACTGAACACATCTATTGTCTCAGTATATTAAGAAACATTCCCCTGTAGACCCATTCTGAGATTGTAAATATTATCCTCCAATATAAATCATTCCCTCTATGGTTTATCAGTTAACAGCTTATATCCATGCCTTCATTGGTCTTACTTCCTTGTTGTTACTCAATTGTACTGTTGTAGTGTATCAGGTATCAAAGCTGGCATATCTGAATACATGCTGAGTCAAGAGGGTGAGGCATTACCTTGCGCACTCTTCTCTGGCCCTGGAAGCAGTCGTTTCCTGAAACAAAGAGCTGCTGTGTTTAAAGAACTTCTCGTATTTGTCTACTTTCCCTTGTGGGTAAATACGTTGAAAGCCTCCCAGGTGGTTGTCCTCATATTTTTCAACTTGTTCCAGCCAAGCAGCCTGGGATGTTTCGAGCTGCTCGCGTCTGTGTGTAGAAAATGCGTGTGAATAGGAAAGCAGACACACTGGTTTACTCACAGAAGCAATATGTAGACACATTGAATAGGAACACAGACGTCTATGGAAAATGTAATTCAGGATTCGTACACTGCTAACCAGGGGCGGACTGACAACTCATGGGGTCCCTGGGCAATAGGGGATCATGGGGCCCCTGTGTCCTTGCCCAAACTCAAAAAAACCTATGAAAAAAGGTACCAGGGACATCTCATGGGGCCCCCTACTGAACCCGGGCCCTCGGGCAGTGCCCGAGTTTCCAAATGGTCAGTCTGCCCCTGCTGCTAACTAACAAACACCATAGACCAGCCTTTCTTAATCTTTTCAACACAGAACCCTTGATATAACTTTTCAGTGTCAGGGAACCCCTGCTAAAAGGTACCACATCTACAACTCATGATACATTAGTGTGATGGTCATTGGGAAGAATACTCTTTACACTTGTGGACATTGGCAAACATTATCCCCTTATAGATAGCTAAATAGATCAATTCAGTGGGAACTTATCTGAGAGGCAGACAGATAAGGGCTATGGTGTCATGGATCTCATCAGAGCTTGGATTATAAGAAAACATGTGGGGATAGAAAAGAAAAAGAAGTGGGATCCCTGGTCAAGAGGATGGAGCGATGGGAGGGGGAGAGAGGATAAGGTCAGGTCTCCACTGCCAGCCAACTGGTTAATCCTCTAGTGGTGTTCAAGGGTCATCAAGGGTTTCTCAAGCAATTGCCTTTGTTTCCTCCAATTTAGCTATATAGTCTGTTCAGCTATAGTTGGGATAAGTAATTTTGCTAAGTTTTAATTTAGTTCAGATGGATGGTTAGTGATTTTTGTATGCTGTAAGCAGGTTTGGGGGTATCATGTAGAAGACAAGGCTGTGAATTGAAGTGGTGTCTGTCCCATTATCTGTTCCATCATGCCCTGGAATGATTTCCAAAAGGTGACAATTTTGGGACATTCTTACCATACAGTATGGGTGAGATAAAGCCTACAGCAATACAACCTCTCCAACACTTGTCTGAAATCCCTGGGAAGATTTGATGACATTTTTCTGGTGTTCTATATCTACTACATAGTAGCTTTTAAGCTTAAATAGCAGGCATGAGTCAAGGTGCATATTTTATTCCCTCTGGGAGTCCTTAAAATTCAAGTGACGTGCTGTTTTCCATTGTTATTTGAGGAAATACATGGGTATCTACTGGGTGGTGGTAAAGAGAGAGTAAAGATAGGCAATGTCTGGTTGCAACGTTTGAAAAACGTTCAAACTGGAATGTGGGTCTGAAGAAATTGTTCTTTTGTTTATGATTCATGATATAATTTCTAGCTTGGAAGTACATCCAGTCCAGTAATGGACAGGATAGGATGTTTTGTTCCAAGTCTGACCTGTCCTATATTTTACCACCCACAATAAAATCATGGGTGAATGTCTGGATTGTCTGTGGGCAGTGTGCTTGAGGATGAGTTTCATTTGAGTCCCCAGTCGGAATTTAGAGTTATCAGGTAAAGGGGTGAGAAGATCAGGGACTTTGGTAAAATGCTGCATCTTCCCCAAGTGATCTAGCAGAATAACTGTGTTGGCTCAAAGTTTATAGCCCTTGTACAGCATTGGGCAAGTAGCTTGTTCTTAAATATCATATAGCTTCGGCATTCATATTACAAAAAATAAACAAAAAACAAAGAGAAGGAATTAAATACACCAACATCCTTATGTAATTTGATAGGGAAGTTGAGATTACGGAGTTTTTTGGTAGTTTTTACGGTTGCAGTAGACTCCTGAGGTTTACACAAGCTCCATTCAACTATCCAGGACATGTTCCCATTCCAGAAAGCGGACCCTCGTTACTCTCAATATTTTAAATTATTTTTGTTAAACATCCTCTAGGAAATGTTAAAAAGTAAAGTTTGCCTAAGCAACTCAACAAGTTAAATTTCTGCTTTGGCGGAAATAAATTTTGCCAGGATCACACCACACATCCCTAATTGGGAACAGTACATGGAGAACTGATACAACTACTGCTTTATAAATCCTAGTCTATACCGAAGAACAGCAGAATTGACTAACCTCTTTAGCGGGCATAAGTAAAATGGACTAAAATATTCTCAGTAAAAAATCATGGTTTTGTGTGCTCATAATAAAAAAAAATTATGAGCTCAAAACAGATATGCTTGGAACACCAATACACATTTTTGGGATTCAGTGTAACTAGGAACACTAGGTAGGATATTATAAATGATGTTGCTTTATCTCAAAACCAGGAGTACATGGCATACTCCCAAACAAATTGGGTGTTCATTTGTCCTGGGCAGTAGGAAGTAGTCGTGGATGCCCATAGGTTTGTGGGAGTGTTGTGAAACCTGACCAGAGAAGACTCATTCTCACCTGGCCTCCTTGGGGACATTACGCTGAAGTAAACGTTCCTTCACCCTGCGTTTGTCTTCATCAATAACCTTTTTTTTGTCACAAGCCCGAAGATTAATCAGAGTAAGAGTATCAATCAAAAGGGCATCCTTTACTTCTCTATCCAGACGTGAGTCAGTAGTGAAGCTTGGTGAATGATTCACCTACACCAAGAGAAAAAAGTTTGGTATACAAAATAGTATCTCAGAAAGCTGGAACCCAATGAAAGCGATCCTGACACTGTCAATGTAAACTGAAAACTTTGTTATTGATTGCAGTGTAAGAATATTTAAAACCACTGTGCATCTTGCACGTAAAACGTGTAATTCATGTTTAACTGTTCTAAAAATGTCCCTTTCCCACAAAAGTGTGAAAGCAGCCTAATATAGTAGGCTACATTTATTATAATAAAGAAGTGGGAAAAGGTTTTTAAAAAGATGTCTTTTTATTTATATGTATACCTAAGAACAAAAGAAGAAATACAAAACACCTCCCCTTATGTAAAAAAGGTGAGGAGAAAGGCAGGTGTTTGGGGGCCAAATCAGGAAAACAGTCTACGGTGACAATGCTACTCCTCCATATATACAGTACACAGAGTGAGTGTTGTCATTCTAGCACAGGAAGCATGTTACTGGCAGGATCAAAGGTGAAAGTACATGAAAAAAGCTAAAAAGGGAAAACTAATGTGGCCACCTTATCTAAGGACTGAAAAGCATTAGGCAACTGGTTATTGGTTAGGTGATGCACTACACTAAGAGGACTGATACCTAGGTGAAGAATTCGAAGCAATAACAAAAAGCATCCAAAGGATTTTGAAACTAAATTTGCACAGGTCCCTTTCTGGTCTTTGCAAGCTGCCAACCAGATGTGTTCTCTGGGTCCCAGTGGTCACTTTGATCAGAGTACTGTATTGGTACAATGTTGGCTCCCTGAGAAGTAGGGTAGCCATATTAAGCAACAAGAGCCTTGATCAGCAGAGATGAAGGGGACAGCGGGAGAAACTGCAGACAATTTGTCTAAAGCCAGCCATAGATGGTGTGATTTTCTTTCCTGCAACCCAAAGAAAATCACTTGATTCCCCCATCAACACAGTCGGTGTTGATGGGAGAAATCCCTCTTACTGAGCCATTGTGTTCTCCCGGCACGGGGGGGGGGGGAAGGGGGAGCTGTCCCTGCCGGAAGAAAAGTGATTATTGCTAGCGGCTATAATAGCCGCTAGCAATAATCAGAAGCAAAATCCGATAGGCTGGTTGATCAATCAACTTGGGTACATTCAGCCTGCCTGTACATGCCCATGGGCTAAACTGGCTGAGATTCGTCTATGGCTGGTTTAACTATTGTTATTCATTACAGGCAATACTACTAATAATATCCCATCACATACACATGCACTCTTTTACCTCTAGCAGCCAGGGCTTCAACTTTTTATCCAGGAGAATGTCAAAGCCAAGAATCTCAAAGCATGCACTGCCAGCAATATGGTTTGAGAAGCAAGTACGATAGTTGTGCTTCAAAATAGGATGTGCAGAAATTAGAGTCTTGATAATGACGTCTTCAATATCCTCCCAAAGTTTATTCGTGTCATATTTATTTTTTTCCAGCCATCTCCATAGTGTTGAGAGTTTCCTATTTTGAGAGGAAAGTTAAAAACATTAAGGCCTGGAAACATAGGCTTCAAAAATAGAGTTTGACATGCATTTCTGATGCCTGAGATCCCTTCACAATTCCTGGTGGAGATAAATGGGGTTATTCACTAAAACTGCATGGTGCAGCTCTGCAGAGAAACTAATCAGCTTCCAGGTTTTATTGTCAAAGTATGGGAATATGTTTACTTTTCAAAATCATACTTACCTAGGTGGATGCAGGTCTAAGGCTGAGAACTGAGAGATCAGACCCCACTGATTGCTCAGTTCTCCCCACTGCTCTGAGCAGAGAGCGGTGACTGTCAGTCACCGCTGTCTGCTCTGGCTCCCTTCCCCTGTGGAGGGGGAGGGAGCGGCTGGCTCAGGCTCTCAGCGGATCACTGAGCCAAGTACTGGTCCAGACTCCTGGGTGGATCCCGACCATATGGTCGTGATCTTTCCCCAGCCTAGACCAGCTCTGTGACCTCAGCCAACAGCGGGCTTTAGCCCAGTGTAAGCTGAAAACGGGTCGCAGAAGTGCAGAATCAACTACACTCCTGTGATCCACAGGAGAGCTTTGACTGTACTTCTCCTTGAATTGAACAAGCTAAAGTAGGAAGCTGATTGGCTACCATGCACAACCAGATTCTGAGTGCACCAGTTTTAGCAAATCTGCCCCCAAAGTGTACTGAGATTGATGGCTCAATAAGCACAGTCAATCTACATTTTCATTCCTGGAGCCTTTCGGCACGCATACTTTGCCATTAAAAGCAACACCCCTGTGCTAGGATCACCTTCTTTTACACAGAATATTTTGCTGTTTCTTGTTCAATTTATTGGATGGTTGTAGCCTGACCAAGAATATTATAATAATGTATAAATAAGCTGATTTAGGATGACTGTGCTTCATAGGGTGAAAATTTGGGTGATTGATATCTATACAGTACAAGGAAATGCTACCTACAGGCTAAAGCTTACTAGTAAAACCATCCCTGTACAAAGGTGTGTTGTGCTCTGTTAAAATGAACTTAAAATGTTACTAAACCCCGGACCCTGCATTCTCTATATCTCTATATCTGGCCTCCCACAGTACACAGAACATACAATTATTTTAGTAAATACGAACTGATAAATATCTTTTCTCATCAGCAGTTAGAGTAGTCTTGTGACTTATATCAGTTGTCAGCAGAGCACTGGTTAAAGCTTGTAGGAGGAGTTTTCTTTGTGCTCTATGAGGATGCAGAACCCCTGACCTCTGTCTGAACAGTGTTGATTGGTCCTGTGCTGATCACATGCACTCTCCCAAGAAAAAAAAAAAACCTCTCTAGCAATACACACCAAACTGAGCATGTGCAGAGTGTCTCCATACGATATGTCTTATCAGAAGATAAGAGGGGAGCACTGGAAGAAAGGGAGGATCAGAGAAGTCAGGATCAAACAGCATTTTTACACAATGCAGAGGATTAACCCCTTAGGTTTCGCAGTGAGTATATCAACATGCTGTACTGCATATACAGACTGATTTTACTGTTGTGGGTTTAGTAACACTTTAAGTGGAGCTTCTTTAGGAAATCAAGTCATTGGTTTCATAGCTCACATTTTTTTAGGCCAACCACCCAAACCAACTATGATTTTGCTGTCAAATTCCTTTGGTATTGCTCCCTAAGTCACTTCTGAATTTAGTACAAGAAAGTAAAAGTAAAGTGCAGTGCTCAAAGTGCATTTAGCAAAACATCGAGTACTCATGTCCATGCCCACCAAGTGTATGGGGTATAATTTCACAGACTATGCCCGGGAGAACTGCATGCAGAGGTGCTCACTCAGACCATCCTATATGCATTGTCCAACTGGGTGTGAGGATGAGTCTTTTAATGCTATACTGGTTTTCTCCTCTACAGGATAGAAAATTAACCAAGCTCTATTTTTTATATTGCATGCAAACATTTTCTGGTTGATTAAATCTATTTTTAGTGAATTTAAATAATAATTACTAGTTTGTGTGTATCTTGTGTATTATTGTCATGATACCCACCTTTTGCTGCCTGTCATATCATCCCGTATAAAATTATCACTGTGCTTGTTGATTGCATAATTGGTTAGGTGCATACAGACATCATCCTGTTAAAATGATATTAATAATTTACTTCATTTGTTATAAGCAGCCTGAAAGCATAATTCTGAAGATAATGGCCATTACAGTGCTATACATTTGACTAGGCAAAAAAAAAAAAAAGTTCAATAACAAGTAATATGCTCAAAGGAGGAGACAGCATCTGGAGTTCAGCTTCAAAGATGTCAAATTATAGTTTTCTTGACTACTATTTACTCCAATACCTTTAAAGCATTTGGCCTTCTATTAAGCATGCCTGGCAAAACATTTTTATACTTTTACGAAAAGGTTAATTTTTCATGCAGGATTCCCAATGACCTGTGTTGTCCTTCCTTCCCCAATATGACTGCTGCTGCGCAGGGGATTACAGGGACTGAAAGGAATTCAAATTTATATGTTTACTTATTTGCAATAAAATTATTATTATTTTTTTTAATAAAAGTGCACTTATTGATTTTATATCTGCTTGGAGTTCAGCTTTAAAGTTGAGTTCCCTGTATGGCAATTTCTGCAGCGTTACATTTGTGTAGCTTAGTCCATGTAAGCATGTGCAGTATGTGCCATACCTATAATGCACTGCTACTACAGTGATCTCCACTTGCTTCCAGGTCCAATGCCAAGCAGCTGCTCTGCTGAATTGTGAACACAGGAGGTTGCTCGCTCAGCACGGGGAACATTCAGGGAACACTTTCCATTTTCTTAGTGAGTACAAACAGGGGCAGACTGACAACTCATGGGGCCCCCGGGCAATAGGGGATCATGGGGCCCCTGTGTCCTTGCCCAAACTCAAAAAAGCCCATGAAAAAGGTACCAGGGGAATCTCACAGGGCCCCCTACTGACCCCGGGCCCTCGGGCAGTGCCCGAGTTTCCAAATGGTCAGTCCGCCCCTGAGTACAAAGCATCCACTGATTGGATGAGGTGGATAGACAGGGCAGTTTTGTCACAATCTTCACCTTGTCCATTCAAAGAACACTTTGCAATCATTAAGAAAATGCAAAATGTTCTCTGAATGGTGCCAGTGCTCAGTGGGCAACCCCCTCCCCCTAGAGGGACTTCCCACTTGCACCGAGAGCCCACAGGTATGTCACATGCACACTTATAGTGGTCAAAGCTGAGCCAATGTAAAACTGCCATACCTGGAATTCAGCTTAAACATGAAACAAAATGTAAAGCAGAACTCTGGGCAAAAATGTTATTTCATCATGCAGTGGGTCTGTGCCCTCACTGCATGGGTCAACTGCTCATTTTTTCTAGGGGTGAGCACAAAGCTCATACTAACCTGACCCGCCCATCCTCCAGAAGACCGCACTTCCCCACTGTCCAAAGGTGGACTGTTTCTGTCTATGGAGCATGCTGACATCAGGAATAGTCCATTTACAAGATTGCTGGACCGTGGGGGGGTGAAGGACTAGTCTTGTACGAGATCAACGGGTCAGGTACATTTCTCTGCTGTCCTCCCTCCCCCCCGGAACAAAATGAGCAGGTAACCCGTGCAGTGCAGACACAGCCCCACTGCGCGGCCAAAAAAAAATTTCTTTAAGAATTTGTTTTTTGCTGCCCAAGTTTCATTCTACTGAATCAACTTCAGATAAAGAACTTTATTCTAAATAAAAACATTTAAATAACATTTTAATAAGGGCTCTTTAACATGGGCTTTGCAGAGGGGTAGAGCAGCAGCTGCCAGGCATTCAGGAGGTGATTCTGCTGCCTCCTGAATACCTGTGATTTTTGTTTTGTCTTTTTCTTTACATCCCAAGGGGGGTACTGTGCTGCAATCATGAGTGTGCAGTGTGGTCCTATTGACCCCAGTGGCCAAAACTGACAGGCAGTGCCACCTGTCAAACTCTGCAAGCCCAATTACATTTTTTTATAACCGTAACATGTGTACTACACTGTCCAGGTGTCAGGATTTCAGTGGGTGGTCGGTGAGGGCAGTAAAAACACAGATTTGCAGCTGTCCAGGTGTCAGGATTTCAGTGGGTGGTCGGTGAGGGCAGTAAAAACACAGATTTGCAGCTCCTTGCTTGACATTGCCCTAACAGTGCTGTTTAAATATAATACCCAGATTATTTTAGCTTGTTTCCAATAAAGAGGCCTTGTCACAAGACCATTAATTTCAACAAAAATCTTATTATATCATTATACTGTATGTGCATTTAACATTTTTTTATACAAGATATGTACATGTAAAAACCTTCCTTGTGTAGGCTTGCAAAAGTCCTAAGTCTGCTGCTGGGTGCTACTATCTTGGATATGATGTTAGCTGCCCCAGCAGACTTGGGGAACCTTCACATTAAGTTCAGTTCCGATCAGCAGGGAATCTGCTCACAGAGCAGAGCAGGTGGATGACAGATTCGTGTCCACTCAGTTTACGCAGACATGGACAGAGCCCACTCTGCTCTGTGGGTGGTCAGGTGTAAATGGACTCCGCTGTGCAATTACACCTGACTGCCCTCTGATCTGATATGCCTAGAGGGAGGGGGACAGAGCGGATGGATGACAGATTTGTATCCACTCAGTTTACACAGAGGGGACATGGACAGAGCCCACTCTGCTCTGTGGGTGGTCAGGTGTAAATGGACTCCACTGTGCAATTACACCTGACCGCCCTTTGATCTGATCTGCCTAGAGGGAGGGGGACTGATCCCCTTCCATTTTTTTTTAGCAGACCTTATTGGATTGGAGGTAGACACAAGTCCGTTTACACCCGCTGCTCCATAGGGGTGAATGGAGGATCCTTTGTGTGAAAGAGGCCTTAGAGTTGTCACTCAAGAAACACTCTATAGCAGCCTTTCTCAACTTGAGTTCCTCCAGAGGTTGTTAGGAGTTCTTTGTGCAATGGGCAAGTAACCAGTGAAAACAATAATCTTTTTAACTATCTTTTACAGCGAAGTTCCGCTCACTCTGTCAAAAAGTAAGAGTCAGCAGCTACAAAAACTGTAGCTGCTAACTTTTAAAAAACAGCCACTTACCTGTCCCCCGGTCCCGTGGTGTGTCCCCCGCAGCCAGTTTCACTGACCGTCTTGTATTCCAGGAGGCCGGCATCTTCAGTGTGGGCACCCGGCTGTGATAGCTTCCGGCTTCACAGCCGGGTACCCACTGCGCATGCGTGAGTAGTGCTGCGTTTCATGAATGGTCCTGTAGTCTTCTGGGACCTGTCACATGTCCCAAAAGACTACAGGGAGGGAGGGAAGGAGGACACCTTCTGTTTCCGATCGCCTAGGCAAAAAGTGGGAGCAGGTACCTGTCAAATTCGGGTACACGCTCCCCCCAAAGGTGCCAATCCTTAATGAGGAGCGGGGGAGCAGTCCTTAAAGCAGAACTTCCCCTTTTGGGTGAAGCTCCGCTTTAAAGAGGAATTCTTCCCACTGATCACAAATGTAAGAAGCATTCTTCCCAATGACCATTGTGCAGATGTACCATGAGCTGTAGATATAGTAATTATAAGGAGGTAATTTTTGAAAATGGAAATCTATTTCAAGGGTTCCGGTTTATTAAACAGGTTGGAAAAGTTTGCTCTATAGAAGGGGTGTCAAATTCCATTTCATTGCGGGCTGTATCAGCATTATGGTTGTCCTCAAAGGGCCAGTTGTATCTGTAAGACTAGATGCCCAGAGCACCCCACCCCCCATTACATCAGACAGCAAGAATCCCACACCCCCCTAACATCACTTTGCACCCCCTTTGGGGACAGAGCTAGAAAGCAGAAAGTGCAGGGTCTGCAGTAGGACCAAAGCAGGAGTAGAGTCAGTTACCAGAGTCTGCTGAATGATGAGACCAGGGGAGGCAGAGATGAGAGGGTGCTGCTGCTGCACTGAGAGGTGCAGGATTTGGCAGAGGAGTTCTATTCTCCTCTGTGCTGCAGACTACTGAGACAAGGTGGGGGCAGAGACAAGGGGGTACCTGCAGGGGAGATGCAAGGAGCACATGAAATGGCCTGGATGGCCGGATAAGGGACACGGGCCATGTGTTTGACACTTGTGCTCTATAGTATTTCCCTTCGCCCCTCCTCCAGCAGCCAGGGCGTAGATGGGGTGGGGTGGAGGAGCCGGGCCAGCACATACAGTGATTAGATACTCTCAGAAGAGGAAAGGGTTATGATATGAAAGGATAGTGGGGCTGTTCTTTAGGAATTGAATAGCCAGATGTTCAAGCAAGTGCAAGGGCACGTTGCAAGAAAATAAATGATTTATGGAAAAGAAACTTCAATTTTTAAAGTTGACAGGGTCTCTTTAAGATCATTTGGGGTCATTGGAAGCCATGCTGTGTTTGTGCCTTTCCACACTAGTATGTGATACAACTGTGAGACAATCATTAAGGATAGTATAAACAGTTGTTTGAAGATATGAGGATGAGATTGTGGTCAGCTTAAAAGCAGATACTGTTGTTTTGTTTTATATTCTGCTCTGATTAATGTTACAAGGCTCTTTACCAGGTTGCTGTGACTAGGCTCTGTGTAAGACATTGTTGCAAAACGTGCCAACCCTTCTTTGTAGATGAAAATGCGCAGAGGTTCACAAGAGGTCACAAGCACATATATCCGGAGATCGAATTTATATCCATCGACGAGGAATGGCTGTACAGAGAAATCAAATGTAAATGAGGTCATGTCATGTTAAAGCAGAGCCAGAGATCTCCTGTAGTATAACAGAATATAAATCTTTAGAATAATACTGACTACTAAACCAAAGATTGGAAACAACGAGGCTGATTAGTATGGGCATCAGATGCGAAAATTCTCTAAATGCTTGACAAATTCCCAATGGCAGTGATTAACAAAAGTAGAACGATAATCTTTACCATGTTTAGTGAAGGCAATGACGAATCACTTTGGAAAGAATACCTAATTACATTCAAGGGAAAATGTTTATAAAAAAAGAAGTTTATGCACAATCGGATTTTTCAGATCATCAACATTCAGCAGGGATCAGCTGAGATTCCGAGTATAACCATGTATTGGCAGGCTGAATGTACCCAAGTTGATCAATCGATCAACTTGGGCACAACCAGCCTGTCCGATTTTACTGGAGGCTATTATAACCTGTAACACCCATCCCCTCCGCCCCCACCTCGGCCGGGAGAACACAATGGCTACACAGGAGGGATTCCCCCATCAACACCGGCTGTGTTTATGGGGGATTTGGGTAATTTTCAGGAAAGAAAATCGCTCCGTCTATGGCCGGCATTAATGTACTGGCATTTCTATTCTTATCCTGATTTTAGATATGCAGGGGATATTTGAGAAGGTTGTATAATCATAGATTGCAAGTAAACAGATGCAAAGCTATACAAAGTCAAATGAAAGTGACCAAATGTTTTTTGGATTAGTGTCAATTTTAATTAAAGTGGTTCTAAAGTCTAAACAATTTTCACCTTAATGCATTCTCTACATTAAGGTAAAACCACCCTACTACCCGTACTACCCTCTGTTCCTAAATACTTACTTGGATCCATGTCATCTCTCCAGCACTGTCTTGGCTGCAGCACCACTACCCTCACTGCCTGCTTTCACGGCATCTGAGCCATAGGCTCCTGTTGATGTCAAACTCTTCTGATGAGCAAGCGGAGGCGAGGCTTACCCACGCTGTGTGTGTATATAGACAGACACAGCACAGCTTTGGAGTGTCCATACACAGATGCATTTTTAGCACCTGGCTTACTGCAAGAGGCACCTAGAAAGTGACCCTTGTGTGCAATATTGTTGCAATTAACCTCTTTTTTTAATACAGTGGTTTGGTAAAGGCATACAGTTTTTTACCTTAAAGCATTCTCTGCATTAAGGTAAAAATCCTTCTACGATCCTCTTCCTCCAGGCCCCCCCAAAATACTTACTTTAGTCCTATCTGGATCCAGAAGTGTGCCCGAGAGCAGCAATGCTCGCCTAACAGGACACAGAGGCAGCAACGGGAGCCACTGGTCCCTGCTGTTGTCAATCAAATCCTGTGAGGAGGGAACGAGGGCGAGGCTGAGCCACACTGTGCGTGTCTATAAATGCACACACCCCGGCTTGGAATCGAACCTGCACGAGTGCTTCCATAGGAAGTGGTTTGCTATGGGAGCACTCAGAAGGGAGGAGGAGCTGAGAGCGCTATCAGGGGAAGCCAGAAGAGCAGGAAAGGGACTTCTCTGTGCAATACCATTGCACAGAGCAGGTAAGTATAACATGTTTATTATTTTAGGAAAAAAATAAAGCTTTGCAATCACTTTAAATTATTATTTTTTTTAACATTGATACATTTTTTATGACTTAGCTCAGTTAGCTAAAGAGAGAACACAAGTCACTCTGAATCAACAATATGCTTTTTTTAACAGAGAAAAAAAGATAAACGTTAAAAAACAGGCAAAAGAATATGCAAATCATAAGCAATAATAAATACTTAAGGGGAAAAGCCAAAATAAATTATATTTTTTCAGTCCTGACCATTGTATATACAGTAATAAAAAAAATCTGTCACTGTGAAGTACTTTGAGGGACTATTTGGATTTATAGTAATATATGTTACCGCAATGCAAAGCAACACAAAGCCTTTCATTCCGAAAGACTTCCAAAACACAAATCTGATGCACCTTCAATGTACCTAAATTGCAGCACACCACAATGCTTCACTTTGTATTGTGGTGCTCTTTGTCAGAATAAGGAGTGCATGTCCAGGCAGGACAGATGAAGATTTCTAGAAGAATCAGCACAAAGGACACATCAAACTAACTGTAAGTTATGTCCCTGGTCATGATTTTTTGTGTTAGTTTTAGCTAAACCTAGGCTTTAACACACTGCAAAACGACATGGATGTTGGAATTTGGCCTTAAAAGTTTGGCAACTGTTTTAAAAAGCTGCTGAAATGCTTTAAAAAGCCTTCATTGAAAAGCCATATGAACAAGCCCATACTTACACATCACATACACATCAGTACAATATTCACTATGGCAGTGTACTGTATAAATAGGTAATCGCTATTACCTTGGAAACATACTGTTGACAGATCATGTGCTCTCCATGTTTGATATCCTTCATGTTTTTAGAGAGAAAAATGCCCCTGCCTTGGCAGCCACTGTCAGGTTTGCAGATATAAGTTTTGTTCTTCTTTGATCGGCAGTAGGCCTGGAAATCACCATAACTGCAGTAAAAAGACAAGTAAATACAAGGAAAAATATACCCATTCGATTTATAATAAAACAAAAAAATGCAACATATATAATCTAAGAAATCAAAATGAAACTGAGAAACAATAAGACGTTAAAGTGCCAATGTACCTTAGAAACATATTTTCCAGACTTCAGATTTTGATATTCATAGTATAACAAAAGGGTTACAGACTATGCCAGGAGACCACTGTCTGCACAATGTCTCTACCTGGTTGAACATTTTTGGCTGACCCTGGTTTTATATCTGCAAAGGTAAAAACTTGATCCATAGTGCTTATGCACGCTCGTACAATATGACCACTCATACTTATTTGACAGGTATGGGAATTTCCAAATAGGTCTACTACTCTATGGCAGCCTTCTCAACCTTACTACCCCACAGAAACCCCTAAAATAATTTTTAGTTCTTGGTGAACCTTTGCAAAACCCAATTCATAGGAGGGTCAGTGGCAGAAATGCCTCTTACATTGGTGGTCAGAATGCAACCCTTACTTTGACATGTAAAAAAATAACTGGGTCATGCTGCTGGCCTTTCCAATTGACAGTGGTCCTGGAACTATGCAGCCACCATTGCATGGATGGTCAATCAACCACAATTCAAGGAACTCCAAGCAGCCTCTGGAAGAACCTTAGAGTCCATGGAACCTTGGTTGAGAATAATGCTCTATGCAATGTGCTTATAAGCAAAATATGAAAAGTCAATACCTTACTCTCTGTACCTTGGTGCACAAATTTTAAAAATTCCCGCAAACCAATAGCAAACAAATGGTGATTTAGACCAATTAAAGTTTCCTTTGTGGACTGCTACTGTAAGTAAAACTTTCTTTTCTACTAGATTCCTGCCCCTCTCAGTAAACTGTGATACTTACTCAGCAGGAAGGCACCATGTTCGTGGAAAAATGTTGTAATCTTTTGGAAATAATTTTAACAGTCTGTTCATATTTCTTGCCAGTAAGTCCTTTCTACATATCTCACTCATTCCTGGGAAGTGATTGATTTTCTGTTCATAAATAAAATGCGAAACATTTACATTTATATATGGAATATATTAATAAACCATTAACCAGTCACTATGTACTGGACTTACTTGAAACCTCTTCATCTCCATTACACGTTCCAGTGAGACCGAGCAGTCTGTCCAGTAGACCGTCCACTCTTCATCATCTCCAACTTCCTTCAGTCCACAAAGTCGTGAGGCACGCCGCACTGAAATACAAACATTGACAGAGAGGGAAAGCAGACATAAGTAAACATAAAGTAGCATAAAAACAATGCACTGAATCAGTTTAACAGCAAATATAGTGGGGGCGGAGCCTGAACATGGCGGCAAGGGAGAGCTCAATGTAGGAGCTCGTGGACGGAGCTCCGTTGTCTGACCTCCCCGGGCCTCCAAGCTTATCCCCTGGGGCATGTTAGAACCCTGCGGTGGGGGACGAGGGAAGAGAGAGGAGCGGCTGGTGACTGGTGAAGAGAGAGTCCCTGGACGCTGGGAGACGAGAGGGGCCGGCGCGATCACGTGACCGGCCGCAAGGCACCTCTGGGAGATCAGGAAGCCGGCCGGCCGGCGTTTTGCGGGGAGAGAGCAGCGCCGACCTGTTTACCGGGGGCCGACACACTCTCCCCCTATCCCCCTAGTAACCCAGGAGCCTAAAAGAATGTGGAAGGAGAACCATTGAGACCTGGACAAGGAGTCTGAAGAGACCCTGGGGAGTTCCCCCCCATGAACAGACCCTCAGAGGAATCGACCGAAAAGGCACTCACTGGAAGAAGACATAGGAGGAGAGTGAGTGACAGACGTGAATTGCATTTGAAGATTTATTAGGCTGACATCCAAGAAATAGAGTGTATATGAAAGGGGGGACCCCTAGAGACTGTATAAAAGGTGGAAGAGGCTCGCAGAGAGAAGAGGAGAGGCTCGGGGGGAAGGAGGGGGAGAGGGGTGAAGGAAGAGGAGGAAGAGAAGAGAAGGAGAAAAACCAGCAGGGGGACAGGGCAGAGACTTGAAAGTTTAAAGAAATAATATCCCGCCCTACCCACAAATTTATAAAGGACTATAAGAAGGATAAGCGCCACAGAGAAAGATGAAAAACAAGAATGTAAAAGGAAGTGGGCTTAAAGGGTCCCAGACTGGCACAATTAAAAAATATACATCCCAAGGAAACGTAACCCCAGAAAGACCTCAGAGCAGATCTGAAAAAGGAGAAGCAGACCTTAGTATGGAAAGAAGCCCTAGAGTATCAATAGGCCCTGATACTAGTAACCAGCAAATATCAGGCAATACAGAGGCGGAAAAAGACCTACAAATACCTAATAAAAAGGAAATGGCAGAAATGTTTAAAGAACTGGAGAAAACAATAAAACAAGAAATGGTAAACATTCGCAGTGATCTGGGACACCTCTTGGAGAGAGTTGAGGAAACGGAGGAGAAAGTTAAAGGTCAGACCCAGGCTATCTCTGAACTTGAAAAAGAACTAACTAATATAGGGAAAATCCAAGAAAAACTGTTATATAAGGCTGAGATACAAGAAAATAAAGACAGGAAAAGAAACATCTTAATACGTGGGGTCTCAGAAAACTTAAAGGGAGAAAGTCTGCAAGAGGTGGTTTGTAAAATATTTAACATTATAACAGACAGCTCTGAAATGGAAAGGTCTAAAATAGAAGGAACCTTTAGAAAAGGAAAAATCCTGAGAAACCTGGGGAAAGAAAGGCCGAGAGATATAATTGTTAAATTCTATGAACTTCGGGACAAAGAAAAAATCTGGAAGAAGACTAAGGGAAAATCAGTAATTAAGTATGAAGGAGGAGACATACAGATATATGCGGATCTGGCTCCAGAGACTTTGTGGAGAAGGAGAACTTTGAGACCCCTACTGGAAAGGTTGAAAGAACAAAATGTGCAATATAGATGGGGGACTCCCGAATGTTTAATAGGATGGAAAAATGGGACTACAGCATACCTTAGGTTTCCAGAAGATATGAAAAATTTTTGTGACAGTTTAAAAATTCAAAGAACGGAAATCCCTGGCTGGGAAGAAGAACGATGAGAAAGTAGAGCGAAGAGAAAAGAGGACTGGCAATGTGTGGGGGGGAGAGGTGGAGGGGGGGAGAGGGATGGAGGAAGAGAGAGGTTTTTTTTTTTTTTGTTTTTTTTTTCTTCTTCTCCTCTCACCTTCTACCCCCACTCTATTGCCTTAGTTATGGATTTTTTCTTCTTTTTTTTTTTTTTTTTTTTTTTCTTCTCTTTTCTGCCGGTGATAAATCCAGGGAGGCTTGGGAGGTTATGGGGAGGTTAGACAAGGGGAAAGTCGTCCATGGACGGAGTTTTAGCCCAAGGACCAAATCAAAGGTGGATTTTTAATCCATAAATGATTAGTAGGCAAATGTTAGGCCTAAAAAGAGGGGGGAGGGGAGGGGGGAGGGAGGGGGTTGGAGGGTTGGAAGGGTGGGAAATGGGAGAGGGAGGTTGTTTTTCCTGCAAAATAAAAGATGATATAAAAGCAAGTGAGAAGGGAGAAGGAGAGAGAAATAAAAAATATAGATGGAGGAGAAAAGAGGAAATTTAAGGAAGATGGAAGAGATTCAGTTTATAACATATAACATAAATGGGTTGAACTGTCCCGGGAAAAGATATAGATTATTTAAAGAATTACACCATAGAGATGCCTCAGTGATATTTTTACAGGAGACACATCTTGAGATAAGTTCAAATGTTAGGCTGAGGTCTAAAAATCACCCAACATGGTATTATGCAGATTCCCCGGTTAAAAGAGCAAAAGGGGTAGCAATAGGCCTGGCAAAGAACGTTAGGTTCGAGTTGGAAGATAGAAAAACAGACCCAGATGGGAGATTTTTGTTCTTAAGGGGCAAGTTACAGGAGATCGAGTGTACACTGGCTAACATTTACTGTCCTAATAAAAAACCGGAGGAGTATCTGAAAAAGGTGTTGAGGAAGTTGATGGACTTTAAAAAAGGACGTTTGATCCTGGCAGGGGACTTTAATTTTTGTATGGACCCACAAAGGGACGCCACCTCCCATATAAAGACAGAAGGAAGTAAGGCCCTGAAATTATTGAAAAAAGAACTACACATAAGTCAATTGGTAGATGCCTGGAGAATTACACACACGCAAGATAGAGATTATACTTTTTTCTCAAATATGCATAAGAGATATTCAAGATTAGATTATATATTAATAGAACATCAATTAATTGACCACCTGACCCAGGTAGACATAGAGACAATATCTTTGTCAGACCACGCTCCAGTTACTATGAAAATGGAATGGGGGAGAAGGAAAAGCGGAGGGCTGGGATGGAAATTGAATGAGACACTTTTAGTGGAAAGGGAAATAGCTCAGAAAATAGGGGAGGAGATCGAACGCTTTTTTAAGGAGAATCAGACAGGGGATGTGTCAACAGCCACAGTGTGGGAGGCACATAAAGCTTATATAAGAGGAATATTAATGGCGATTGGGGCAAGAAAGAAAAAAGAAAGAAAGGAGAAAATGAATGAACTCTTAGAAGAAATAGGTAAATTAGAACAAATACATAAGAATAGAATAACAAAAGAAATAGAGCTGAAGTTAAAAAAACAGAAGGAAGAACTGAAAGAAATGATAGAAGAGGAGAGGAGAAAAGTATATAATAGAGTTTTAAGTGAGAGATATAGATGGGGAGAAAGACCTGGAAAGTATCTGATGAGAGCCTTGAGGAAAAAGAAAAATAGAAATTATATAGAAAAAATAAAAGATGCTAAAGGAAACATGAAACACTCAAATAAAGATATCACCAAAGCTTTCATAGAATATTACAGGAAACTGTATAATATAAGCCCCTTGGAAGGTTCAGAAACTATAGACAGTGAGAAAAATCAGAAAAGAAAGAAATATCTGGAAATGGCTAGGTTATTAAAATTAAATGAAGATCAACTAAACTCCCTAGATGCAGATATCTCACAGGAAGAAATAAAACTAGCATTAAAGGGGACAGTGTCGGGGAAAAGCCCAGGTCCAGATGGTTATACAGTGAGATACTATAAAAAATTTAGTGAAATCTTAGTACCAAAACTCAAAAACTACATGAATGCACTAGGTGGAGAGATGGAAGTAAGAAGAGAATCATTACAAGCCCAACTCGTGCTCATTCAGAAAGAGGGAAAAGATCCCTCTCAGTGTTCTAGCTATAGACCTATTTCACTATTGAACACAGATACTAAGCTGTACGCAAAAGTCCTAGCAAACAGATTGAAAGAGCTAATGCCTGGATGGATACATGAGGATCAGGTGGGTTTTGTTCCAGGGAGGGAAGGAAAAGATAATGGAGTACGATCATTGATGCTAATCCAAAAGAGTAAAAAGGGAAAAGAACCGGTGGTACTACTGTCTATAGATGCTGAAAAAGCGTTTGATAGGGTAAACTGGAGATTCATGATGGATACTCTGGAAGCTTTGGGAATCGGGCCTAGGATGAGAGAGTGGATAGGAAAGCTGTACAGATACCCCTCGGTGGTCATTGGGGTAAATGGGGAGAGGTCAGAACCCATTGAGATGTCAAACGGAACAAGACAGGGATGCCCATTGTCCCCATTGCTGTATGTTATATCTCTAGAACCTCTATTGTCAACAATAAGATTGAATAGAGACGTAAAGGGAATCCTGATAGGAGATACGGAACATAAAGTTGCTGCCTTCGCAGACGACTTGTTGTTCTATGTAGGAAACCCCAGGATAACACTTCCAAACTTAATGAAGTCACTAAAGGAGTACGGAGAACTATCAAATTTAAAGATAAATCCAACAAAAACGGAGATTCTAAATATAAACATCTTAAAAAACGAAAAAGAAAAGATACAAAAAGAATTTCCCTTTAAATGGAAAGACAGAGATATAAAATATCTAGGAGTAAAACTCACAGCCTCACATAAACATCTATATAAACTAAACTATATTACACTGATTAATGAGATTAGAGATGAATTAAAAAGATTGGAGGGAGGAACCCTGACATGGATGGGTCGTATTAATCTGGTAAAAATGGTAATAGTACCAAAAATCATATATAGATATCAAATGATCCCAATTAAACTCCCAGAGATTTTCTTTAAAATAATTAAGAAATTGATAACAAGATACATATGGAGGAATAAAAAACCAAGATTGTCATACGAACTGCTAAGTAGGAGGAAAGAAAGAGGGGGTTTAGGGCTCCCAGACTTTAAAAGATATTACAAAGCGGTAATACTGGCAAGAACCATAGATTGGATATTTAATAATAAAAAAAGCTGGGTGAGAATAGAGAATGAACTCAGCGGAATAGACTTGGGAAGAATGATATGGGTGCCAACACAGTATAGGGGTTTAAATGACAATGTAAATACATACACTTTGAATGTTTTAAAGATTTGGGATAACTTACACAGAAGTATGAAATGGACTTTTAATTCTACACTGATTCCACTAAAAAATACAGAGTTTTTCCCCCCAGGTAGAGAAGAAATAGGAGGGAAGTGGTTTAAAAAAGATAAGGTGCAATTAGGAGATATCTTGGTGGGAGACGAAATAGGAGCATTTGGCGAATTGAAAAAAAAAGAGGGAGAGATTTTCACTAAATTAGACGAATGGCGGTATTTCCAATTGAGGTGTTTTGTCGGAAGTTTGCCAAGACCTTTAAGGACAAGAGACAATTGGAACTTGTTCGAAAAGACATTGGGAACACAAGGTGATGGGAAACACGGGATTGCTAGAGTTTATAAAATACTCACTGAACTAGACACAAACACGAAACCAACATATTTAACAAAATGGGAAACGGATATGGGAGTTGTGATAGATGAGGAAAAGCAGAGGAGAATGTATAGATTAACTCACGAAAATGTCTCTATGAGAGAAGTAGAGATGAACTATAAGTGTTTGACAAGATGGCACATTTCACCAATAGTAGAAAATAAGATGTGTGGAGAGAGTACACCGCTGTGTTGGAGGGGATGCGGAGAAATAGGCACAATATACCATATATGGTGGGGATGCCCAAAAATCCAGATATTCTGGAAAACAATAATCCACTTAATAAGAAAATTGACAGGAATAGATATAAATCTAGATCCAGAAGTATGTATCTTGCACATCACGGATATAACGGTAAATAAATATAAAAAATCAGGGATATGGTACTATATAAATGCTGCAAAAGCCCTGATACCCAAGTTCTGGAGGCAAATAGAGGCACCAAAGGAAGAGGACTGGATTGAAAGAGTCGAGCAGATTAAAAAGATGGAAAGGTTGTGCCATACCCAAGAAGATAAGATGGAGGTTTATTATGGGAAATGGGAGAACTGGGAAAAAGCTAGATTATATATGAGATGTAGGAAAGAATAAAGATAACAGAAAAATTTCCACTTGCTGATACAAGAAGACGCAGAGAAAAGATAGAATAGGCAGAGGGGATACGGGGTGGGGGGTGGAGAAGGGGGGGAAAGGTTGCATAGAGTTTATAAAGTAGAAATGTTGGTTAATATAATATTATAGAATATATTTTTATATATATATATTTATATTGTGATGATGAAATGTAATTAAAATGGAAAATTAATAAATATTTAAATTATAAAAAAAAAAAAAAAAAACAGCAAATATAGTCACATTTTCAAAGGACACACTGACTTACCACTCTCATATTTGCAACTTGTTAAGTTTATACCGATTATCCTACAAATAAAAAGAAATGCAATTTGTTCAAATTATTAAGAATTCCAAAAATGTGGATAGCAATGACAATATACAATAAAACAAAAGCTGCTTCATTAATCTGTTTCATACTTGACGCATATACAATCTTGATATACGAAAACAGATATTAGTATCACAAGAGCATTTCCTGAACTTGACCATAGTAGATGTGTGGTAGGATTCCTCCGCTACTATTAACAACAGATACAAATTTAAAGAGATTATCTAGAAAAGAGTTCAACACTTTCCACTCATATTGTTGGATTTTTATTTTTTTTGTAGCCCTCGCACAGTTAACTGCCATGGGAGAACTGAGGGAAGTAGTATGAACTTGTATCTTTTACCTCTTTCCTGGAGACTCTCATTAACCATAAAGTATTGGTCTTTTGACTAAGATTGAGAATAGTATCTGTTCTTATCAGTGTCCATTTGGGGTGCTCCTCTGTCGTTCTAGCCTTCTGGCTGTAATAGCTAGCTGTATAATATCCCTGGTGGTGTGATGGGGATCCAGAGGGCCCTGCTTATTGAGGAAACCAAATTAACAGACCATTTGGTAAGGTAGGGGTTGGCAGTATTTCCCTGGTGTGGAGGGTCCTGGGGGCCCCCTCGAAATAGCATCCCGGGGGTGCTTTGAGTATCACTATGGGTTTGGGACCCCACTGTGAAAAAAGGCATGTGGCCACAACATCACAGTCTTTATGAACATTGACAATTTTTGTTACCAGACCCCAAAGCCTAGCCATTGGGAATGCACTGGCATCAAGATGATAGGGTGTGGGTGTTCAGCCCTACCCTGAAGTCTAGGAGGAGGTTGTGTGACTATTAGGTTCCTTCCTTCCCCGCCCCTCATCTTCCTCCCCTGCCCCTCTTTGGGAGAGCCCTTCACCTAGTACTTCTTGGTCAACGTCAGCTGATCAAAAATCCTGGGAGCAGGGTCAGGAGTCTTGCACCCTGGGGGTCAGGGAAAAGTCCTCCATCTTCGGGAGGGGATCATATTACACACCCTAGAGCAGTTTTTGTGTGTGTGTACACAGTTTTTTTGTTTGTGTACACATGCACGTTTTTGGTACACTTTGGTGTTTTGTTTTTGTACATCACTCAAAAAAAGAAATTGTGTATCTGCTATTCATACACAGTTGAAGCTATTAGAGAACACTTTATAAGTAAGTGGCAACACTTTCCACCATCAGCCAAATACCTGCGTTTCTTCTTCTTTTTTTTTTTTGATTGCGCTGTTATATCCACATGTCCCTCAGTTACTGTGTTTTCTGCAGTATCCTCCAATTCCTCTTCATCTTTGCTTTTTTTCTGCTTGACAATATGTTCAAGCTCAGCATTTGATGTTATAGGTTCACCTTCTAATTGGGAGGTCCCACCTACACTCTCACTATCAGACTCTTCTTCATCCTCCTCATCATCTCCAGAGTCCTCGTCTGATTCACTACTAACTTGGGATTCAACCTTCATATTGCCTTGAAACACTCAAGCTGCAAAATATTATATCAGCAAATGAAAATTTGATGTGCTTTAAGAAATTAACATGCTAAAACGTGAAGAGTGAAATGTACCACCACACGCTTATGGAGATAGCAGCCGGGATGCAATCTATAAAGACAATAAATGGAATTCCAAGAAGAAAGCAGTTGCACTTCACTGGACTAGCAACAGAAGAAATGTTCAATAAGGTGTTCATTAAGGTCCACTTCTCAGTGGGGCTCAAGAGAAAGGCAGCTGTATCCCACCTAAACATTGACCATAATGAACACCTTAGTGAACCTTCCTCCTGTTGCAAGTCACATTGAATAAATATGTCTTACCTGCCAAAGGATTTGTAATTCTTATGCCCGACACACCTCACCAGACAGCACAGTCATGTCCTAGACTCCCTTAAGCCAGCCACACGTGGATCGAAATTTGGCCAGGTCAGGAGAGACTGGCTGAATTTTAAACCATGCATGGGCTAGCTGGTTGTACACAAGTCAGTCTATCAATTGACTTGTGTACATCAGCTTATCGGGTTTTTTCCAAACGATCCGGCTATAGCGGGCAACACTGATCATTGCATTCTGCCGGCTGAGAAGGTTGATATTAGGACAGATGTGGGCAACCATCTATATGTAAAACTACAACTAATCATTGTAATGACTCTATATCTGGATCAAATACTGGTTTGTTTATACCTGGTTCAAATTCAGATTTAATTATGATTATTGTTATTATTAATGAATTGTATATCACCTTAATTTCTTGAGCCAATGTACATAGTAAATAATACTAACAAGAGCGACTAATACAGATTAGACAGACAAAACATTGCAAATGACCAGAACTGTAGAGCATACCTAGTACAGCAAGATAAAGCAGAACAAAGAAACCTTTCCTTACGTACACAAGGCCTGCTGTCACAGCTTACATCTGAAATGAGAAAATGCTCATAGGTTTATAAAATTAAAGGTACAAAACTACATGAGAATAATAATAAAAACTGAGATTAGAGATGTAACAAATAAGAGCATTGCCAAATATTACACACATTTTTCATTTGGAAGCATCTGTTGGTCATTGTTTTAAATAAAGGGGATTACTTATTAAGGGCAAATAGGCTGTTCACTTTGCAAGGGCATTTTCTCTAAGCTTAGTGAATAGAGGGAAACTTTTATGACTTTCTCACATACAAGCAAAAAATACTTTTTTATTTTCTTTGCTTGGGATTAGGTATTTGCAGAGTGAATTTTTAACACATTTACTAAGCTAAGGGCAAATTCTCCTGCAAAGTGAGCAGCCTGTTTGCCTTTAGTAAATCAACCCCTCCCTGTGTCCGCTGAGCTAATCCTGAATTATTATAATTTTTCAGTCACCTGCATTATCCAGTGCAGAAAATTGCAGGTCACTGGACAATAAAGTTTTACTAAACCCAGGACCCTGCATTCACGTCTCCCACTGTACACAGAACATGGGAATGCAATTATTTTAGTAAATATAAACTGCTAAATACCTTTTCTCATCAGTAGTATATAGCAGTCTTGTGACTTCTATCAATGTCCAGCTAAGCACTGGTAAAGCTTGTAGGAGGAGTTTTCATTCTGTTTTGACTGTCCTAAGAGGTTACATAACCCCTGACCCTCTGTCTGGACAGTGCTGCTTGGCCCTGTACTGATCACATGCACCCTCCCAAAGAAGAAAAAAAACTCTCTAGCAATACACACCAAACTGAGCATGTGCAATGTGACTCCTAGAGCTCTGTCCTATCAGCAGATGGATTGGGGACTGTGGAAGAGGGGGAGGATCAGAGAAGACAGGATAAACCAGCCTTTTTACACAATGTGGAGGATTAACCCCTTGGATTCCACAGTGAGTATAACAAGCATGCTTTACTGCATATGCAGACTGATTTTACTTCTGTGGGTTTAGTAACACTTTAATAGAATCATAAAGAAACACTCTAGTATAGCTAATACAGATAAATTGTGCTGCTGTGTGATGGTAAACCTTGGGAGTGAATGTCACTGAGCCCAGGACAACCGAAATGTTTATCCTAGACAGCAGACACAGTGATCCTGCTTCTGTATTGCTAGGGGATGCATTCCTAGACTTTAGATACTACACAAACGTGCTTTTAGGGGGTTAGTTACCAGTTTCTTCTGCTAATGCAGCAGTATCTCAGCAAGTCACTTACCCTGCCTGGCTGCCTTCCAAGGACTACAACTGAGCCGTAACATGGAAACCAGCATAACCTGCAGGGCCAGGAGAGGAGAGCACAACAGACTGATACGAGTCTGAGAGATATCTGAATAAAGGCAGCACCCTGATTGGTTAGTTCAGTATTCTGTGCAATGCCAGTATCTTCTACATACAAATAATGCCAGTATCTTCTACGTACAAATGGATACTCATCACTGAATATGCACACTAATGCTGATCTGATGATATTTTTATTTTGCTAATATATATACATATACATATATATATTGGGCAGCACAGTGGCTAAATGGTTAGCTCTTCCGCCTGGCAGTACTAGGGTAATTGGTTCAAATTGCAACCATGGCACCACCTGCCTGGAGTTTGCATGTTCTCCCTGTGCCTGCGTGGGTTTCCTCCGGGTACTCCGGTTTCCTTCTACACTCCAAAGACATGCTGGTAGGTTAATTGGATTCTGTTTAAATTGGCCCTCGTATGTGTATGGATGTAAGTTAGGGACCTTAGATTGTACACCCCTTGAGGGTTAGGGACCTTAGATTGTACACCCCTTGAGGGTTAGGGACTGATGTGAATGTACAATATATATGTAAAGAGCTGCGTAAATTGATGGCGCTATATAAGTAACTGAAATAAATAAATACCAAAACATTTATTGTTTTAAGAGAGACTACTTTTACTTCCAGGACAGACAAACCAGGGGACAAACCTTGTTTAGCCAGTTTACAGCCCAGGGGCCAAATAAATGATCGCCTTGCAGGGATGAAGCAGCATGTCTGATCTCCATTTAACAGGCTCTATTGCACTTACAGGTTCCAACACATCTCCAGTCAATAGACCTGATCGGGAGTACACTTCACTTTACACCTTGCAAGGCCTCACTTCCTCAGTGGTTCCAAATCTGGTCCATAGGCAAGCCCTGTGCCAAATCTGAGGTTTGCATAAAGCCAGTCATAGATGGAGCGATTTTCTTTCATACAACCACGAGTTGCAGGAAAGAAAATCGCTCGACTCCTCTATAAACACAGCCAGTGTTGATCGGGGAATGCCTCTCACGGAGCCATTGTGTTCTCCCGGGCCTGGGGTAGCTGGCCCTGCCAAGAGAACACAGTGATTACTTCTAGTGGCTATAATAGCTGCTAGCAATAATCGTATGTAAAATCCGGCAGCCTGGTTGTACCCAAGTTGATCAATTAATTAACTTGGGTACATTTAGCCTTCTCATACATGGTTCGAATCTTGGGTGGTTAATATTGAACCAGCCGAGATTCGACCGACTATGGCTGGCTTAACACAGGCATCCAAGCGAGTGCACCCCTGGAACCTGCCTGAACTCTCCACTGCTATGGCTTGGCTGCTGTCACTAGATCACAACCCACTCCTGACCCAAGTAGGCTAATATAGCCCTCCCGGGTATAGACTGTATCAGGGGCAGACTGACAACTCATGGGGCCCCCGGGCAATAGGGGATCATGGAGCCCCTGTGTCCTTGCCCACACTAAAACCACACCCAAAAAGCCTATTAAAAGGTACCAGGGGCATCTCATGGAGTACCCTACTGACCCCAGGCCCTCGGGCAGTGCCCGAATTTCCGAATGGTCAGTCTGCCCCTGGACTGTACTCACTGTCTCCTTGAGGCCTAGTCCAGCACCTTGTGTGACACATTCATAAGGTGATTCTTATCCTTTCAAATTCTTTTACTGAAAATGATCCAAGTTTATGATAGAAATCCACATAATTGGCATAAATATAAACAATTCAAAAAGTCACAAGTCTTTTTTTCCAAAAATTGGCATGGCTATTAGGACTCTGCGCAATAAAAGCTAATAAGGATGGGGTTGCTGTGGTGCCACAAGCTACATGTTGTTCCCAATAGGCTGAGGCTCACTATTTGCAGCAAAGGTGTCTGATACCACCTGCCTTGGAATAGTTCTGAAGGCCCATGACAAGGGAACTCACAATGGTGAAAGGGAACCATGTGGGCACCAGTTCTTACTGCATGTCTTCCATCTCCATCACACTTTTAGACCTTTTTATCTTTTAATCATATAGGTTTTTTTTTAAGATTTTAGTATTTTTTCTACAAGTGTTCCAAGACATAACACATTTTCTATAAAGGGTCAATCCACATAAATCTTTTTCCTTAGGAGTTATTAACTGTCCACATGTTACCCAGTAGGTGTCAATTCCCACCTGAGAGCACATTACTGTTGAAGGTGTATGGAGAGACATGCCAGCCAGTACACAACCAGGTCAGGAGAGTAATCTATGCATCTATCCAGGCCAGGAGTAGCCAACCACGTCCTAATTTTCTTTCAAATTTCGTTGGACAATTCCTGTGTTGAAAGATTAGTTTCTCTCTTGATAATGTGATATTAATTTGGGTCTTCCATTCTTCCAGGGTGGTATGGCGACAACCATTTCTGGGCAATTGTCTTGTGAGCCTGGAAGAGCACTCTAATAATGAGTACATAAGTGTTTTCTGGTAAGGTGGTCTCTTTTAATATGCTTAACAAATATTTTGATCTTCTGCCAGCTTCACTTGAAAAACCCTCTTTATAATAGCCAGTACCCTGCAGACCTTTTTTGGTTCCCCTACCCCCTAAAGAGGGATGGTCTGTATCTGTCTAATAATACACATACCACAAACTAGCAGGTAGGCCTAACCCCTCTCTACAGGTGGGTCCCTAACACAGGGGCTCATACAATTTTTACAATTACAAACCCCCCAACGGATTCCTCAGTATGTTCCCGTATTCTTTCATCACATTGTCAAAACCACTATAATCACCAGTCCTTTTAGATACCAGTATCAATTCAAAAGAGGTCATGTTGGATTTTCTTACAATAAAAATTAAAAAATTGTATTTATTTCTCCAAAACATTTACAAATACAAAAGCTAGCTACAGTCTGAGAGCTTTTATTGTTTTTGTGCACTCAGGTATACATACTGATAATGTTACCCTCATGTCGTTTCACACATCAAGTCGATTCCACCTTGATTTCACCGTTGACTACATTCACTTGTTATAAAATAAAGGTGTGCATAAGGGCAGGACACAGGAAGCATTCTAACTCTAACTATAACAACATATCAACTAACAACACCAGGAAGTGGGACGATGTCCAAGTTAAAATGTTACTAAACTAAAAAAAAATGTTTTAAATTAAAATACCAAACTTGTTATACTCACCTGCTCTGTGCAGTGGTATTGCACAAAGCAGCCCAATCCTCCTCTTCTCTGGAAGAGATCTTAGCTCTTCCCCTTCTTTGCATGTTCCCATAGCAAGCTGTTTGCTATGGGGGCACACAGTGTATGCTCACTCCCAACCTGTGTGTCTATGGAGACGCGCTCCATAGACACACACAGCAGGACTTAGCCCTGCCCTCCACTTCTTCTTACTGTATTTAATTGACAGCAGCAGGAAGAGAGAGGAGAAGAAATTCAGCCACACAGAGGAGGAGAGGACGCAGGAATAGAAAATATTTTTTCCCTTAATGCGAGGAATGCAGTAAGGTTGAAAACATCTTTAGCTTTAGTATCACGTGAATTGGCTGTTGATTGATAGAGGCCTAGCTGCCTTAAATGGGGTACACACTGAGAAAATCGGAACAAAAATTCTGTGCAAGGCCCTAATGTTCAGTTTTTGTATAGTGTGTACACAACTTTCAACATCCAATTCAGACTTTCAAAATGAACATTTCTAAAGGGACAAACTCCAAACTTTTTCTCGTACGTTAAAGAACTAATATTTCTTGTTTAATGTGTACTGTTTTCATACAAGAAAAATCAGCTATGAAAGACTGCACATGATCAGAAACAATAAACAACAAAAAAAAAGCCTTTGTCGTATGAGAATTTTCAGAAGATTTCCAGAAGATTTCGGGACCATTCACAAAGTACAGCATTATTCGCACATGCACAGTAGGAAACCAGCTGTGACGCTACAAGGCTTCACTTCCGGTTTTCCTTACTAAAGATGCCGGCTCCTGCACTCAAAACCAAGTAAAGAATCGGGTCAAGTGAGGACATCGCTGGATACCTGGACAGATGCTTCTGACTTAAATTTTTTTGGGGGGAAGCCTGGAGCTCCACTGATCTAACAACAATCTTCTAAACTGATTTCTTCATTTGGTTCATTTGTTTCCCAAACACCTAAGATGTATGGATGCTCACTGGTTAAGAACTAATGGTCTAATAAAATATAGAATTTTGCTGGGAAGACAAGTGTTGCAGCCCACAACAAAAATCAGTCCAGTGTAATCACACCAGTGAAAGCTCAATCTGGAAGGGCTGATCTAATGTCCTTAAAGGAATTTAGAGTCACCAGGGTCAAACAAGAGCTTTTCATGTCTACGTTTAATGGAAAACTCAAATCACCTCCCACACTTGTGAGACATGGGCAAGTGATCTCCATTTATTTCTGATGTAATGCACAATCTGACAAGTGCAGAGTACCATATGTCAAGCTGCTTGACAGGCATCACTCTGATGACCACTCATGTTAAATTTTTGAGGTCTTCAATAATAACATTTTACTGACAGGTACGAAATCTGGTCTTCCTGATAGGATGTCATTTTATAAAACTATTTAGGTAGGTCCTCACTGTGACTGTGTATATCCAGCTTACAGGATGATGAAAACGTCTAGAAAACATCTAGAAGTCTTCTGAACCATATAAAAAGAACAACAAGGACCGATGGCACAAGTTTAGATAGTTGGCATTCAATTAAAAACACTAACCGCGAGTGACAATTTCTGTGGTGGCGGGAAAGAGAAGTTGCTGGTGATCTTTTCCAGTTTCCAAAATAAGTTCCTAAAGAGAATCTGTCATCTACATATTTAATTACACAGAGAGGACAGTCATGCAGCCTTTCAGTAACTGGATAAATCGATATTTGAATGTTAGAGTGCAAGAATAATTCTCTGTAGGGTCCAGACACAGAGCAGAGTCTGGAAGGTCCAACTCTATGCAGCTTCTCTGCTACTGATAGACTGTTTTCGCAAATGTATCATCCTTTTAAACTAAGGGAGCTACAAATGTTGAATTTAAACTGCTGAAAAAAATTAAACATTCCTTTTTTTAAGGGCTGTACTACTTATTGGTATGAACATTCCTAAATTTGCCGGCTTGAAGAATGTCATTCGAAAGTAGTTCAAAATTTATACCATTTGATGTCAGAACAAATGGACTTTACCAAATGAAAACCTTATACATTGTTAGAAGTTTATTCAAGGAAAATTTTCCATCCTGCTCCGTCAATTTTCTCAGCACTGCAGTCAAAAATGAACAAAACAATTCTAATGAAAATCTACTAGTGTATGTCCAGCTTTAGGCCCCTTTTAGACCAGCATTCTGTCAGTTCGTTTTTTACCCTTGATTACAGGGATCAAAACCGAACTGCAATGTATCCCTATGGGATATTGGACCAAACACAATAATCTTGTGTCCAGGTCCACTCCTGCCTGTTTCAAGTCCTGGAATCAAGTTGGGTCTGGAGAAGCTCACTGGAGAGAACCAGGAGGAAGTTGGTAGGGAAAGTATCCAACTGTCCTATGGTGGCGTGAATCTACATCTGTTGGATGTTGGAAGGAGGCAGCCGATGATCCTGAGGCTGTGTGAGTAGATGACCCCAGTGCTGGGAGGTCAGTGACTGTGTGGAGGTCAGTGACTCTCCTCTGGGAGAAATCACAGTCCACCTCAGCATAGAGATTCTGTGGAACATTCACATTTGTGCAGTTCAGCAAGATAGATAAGGAGTCCTCTCATTGTTCAGTTCTTCAGTTTTGGGCTATCCCATGCTCCCCCTCACCCCATCCAAGTTCAACGTTCCAAATAGAAACCCTTAAAAGACACCCCTAGACTGTTTATTCAAGCCAGTGGAGGACTTAAGAAAATGCTGTGTGCCTACATTATTGAATCATTAGGCTGACCATACATTATACAATTTTCTTGAGAATTTTGCTTTAGATTTACCAAAAACCATATAATATGAGGTCAAACCTAAACAACACTTTCAGTTGTATCCAATTAGGCAGGCCCTTGCACTACATAGTTGAAGGTAAATCTAAAGGAAATTGGGCAGAAATTGGACAGAAAATTGTATAGTGTATGGCCAGCCTTAATGGCTCTTTAGGGGAAGTCCTACACAGTTTACCCCAACCACTGTCACTTTAAAGCTGGCCATATATCATTCAGTTTTTTTCATTCAGGCAGCAAGCCAAACAAAAAAAACTGAACCGATTCCCCCATCCACCCATTGGATGGGGGAGTCCTCCCCATTGTGCTATTTTGTTCTCACAGCAGGGAAACTCCTCCACTGTCATAATACACAGATCAGCACTGCAACCGCTGACTGTATCCAACAGGGAGGTTGAACAGGTAAAATCAACTTCTGTTCAACTGCAATGGCCACACATAGATCAAAATTCAATCTGTCCTTGATGAACCAGCTGAATTTTGATCCCTTTATAGCCACCTTAAAGAGTTATTAAACCCACAAAAATAAAATCTGTCTGTATATGCAGTAAAGTATGCTTGTTATACTCACTGTGGAGCCTAAGGGGTTAATCCTCCGCATTGTGTAAAAAGGATGTTTGCTCCTGTCTTCTCTGAACCTCCCCTTCTTCTACTGTCCCCACTCTATCTTTTGACAGAACAGAACTTTGGAGGCAAGCTGCACATGCTCAGTTTGGTGTGAATTGCTAGAGATTTTTTTTTTCTTGGGAGAGTGCGTATGATCAGCACAGGGCCAATCAGCATTGTCTAGACAGAAGGTCAGGGATCATAGACAATCAGGGTAGAATGAAAACTCCTCCTTCAAGCTTTAACCAGTGCTCAGCTGGACACTGATAGAAGTCACAAGACTGCTCTAACTGCTGATGAGAAAAGGTATTTAGCATTTATATTTACTAATATAATTGCATTTCCATGTTCTGTGTACTGTGGGAGACCAGATATAGTGAATGCAGGGTCCTGGGTTTAGTAACGCTTTATTGTCAAGTGACCTGCAATTTTCTGCACCGGATAGATGCAAGTGACTGCAAGGGCACATAGAAAACAATGGTTTTCTATGTGTCTCATTCACATCACAACATGCATTAATGTATATAAATGCATGTAAATCCACGTTAGTGCACATGTATTTTCAGTGTAGTATGGTGTGAAAGGACCCTTACTGGTCAGCTTGGTCATCTGCATGTGAACCTATGAAAAAAAAGGAATCTTCATATTGTATAATATTATATGTATTTCACCATATGCAGGAATCAGGAATGGTCAGGAATCAGGGAGGGATATAGCCTCTGCAAATTTTTTTTTTTTGCGCCATCTGTATCCTATTGGGGAGATTACCCTTCACTTCCTGTTCCACAGCTACAGGAAGTGAGAAGAAATCCCTCCAAAGTGTCCCCATTGGAAGATTTTCTCTCTATTACTGTTGTGGTTAGGATTTTCTTTCACTTTCACTCTCAGTGATAAAGGTAAACAAGACAGATAAAGAGGGTTAATTGGCCAGATTTCAATCCATGTATGACCAGCCCCCCCAAAAAAAGTTTTTCTTTTAATTGTGCTTTAATGGTGGAGTCCTAGACTCCGAAACACTGCACTATAGCCTGATTTGCAACATTCAATAAAACCAGACTTTCTACAATTAAAGTGATTGTAAATCTCTGAAATGAAAAATGAATAAAGCATATCCCTCTATAGTGTGTACTTGATTTATAGCACCGAGTGCAGTTCATAACTGCGCTCTCATTTCTCTGCAGGAGTCACTTCTGGCAGTCTATGCTGGTACCATGCAATCTTGGGAGACAGCCCCGCACCCCCAGTCACACAGCCGGTGATTAACAGCCTCAGATGGGCTTGTTTCCATATGAGACTGTGTGGGGAGTGTGTCCATTCCCTCCACTCAGGTCTCAGGTTACACTCAGCTCTCTGGTACATTCTGGGCAGTGTGTGACATCAGATCCTCACCCCCTGCCTTCTGGAGCTGAGAAATGCTGGCTAAATTTTGTACTTTAACCAGCTGTAGAGAAGAGAGGGCTGCAGATAGACAGGCACAGCTTATGTAGGAGGATTTGTTTAATTTTTGTGTATCAGCTGAGGCCAGTCACTTCACTGGGTATATGTAACGGTTTACAACCACCAAAGTGTGCTGTCAACATATTCCACTTCTGCTTGTGTCATTTAACACTAATCCCTATTGTGAACACAAATACAATACTCACTATTGTTTTCACTTTTTAAAATGCTTCTACTGCAAGTTTAATGCAGTTGTATGTACTGAACATGCCTTCACTGCATTGGGAGAGATATGAAGATATGAATGCTCCCATTGGTGATTTCCTTATGACTAACCATACACTAGTAGATTTTTTAAGTAAATATTTGTATGAACACTCCCAGTACATTTGATGACTTGACGAATGTTGTTCAACAGCACTTCAAAATTCTGTTTGTTTTTAACATTTGATTTTGGAACAAATGTATTTTCGCCTCCTCACTGCCTGTTTTAAATCTGAAAACTATGACCCCCTCAAGCCGCAACCATATGCATTACACGCTGTTGCAGAATGCTTGTGGAGCAACACCATTCAGTTAAGTGGGTTGTGTTCAGCGGTGGTCCCTCTGAATTCAATATGCTGTTTAATTTCTGATGTGGCCTTGGCATGTGTACAGCCCTGAGCAGCTGCATGTCCCTCTTTAGGAGGATGGTTGGGGGGAAGTCGATAAAACTGTGGCTCAGCCATCTGCTTTTACCATCCCTGGTCACCAGTGAGAACGAACCTCAAAATAGTAAGATACAGGCTTTGTTCATATCAGTGTACTTAAAATTAGGCCTGTGCAGGGGGACGTGTTTGCCCGCACAGCGATGCACAGGTATTTCTTGCATCCCCATGCAGGCACTTCTGTTCATGTCAATTGGGACGCAGTGGTTACACGAACACAGCTGCAGCTCCCAATTTGTCATCCGAGCAGTTGCAGGTTCCTGAACTGGCTTTCCATTCACAAACAGCTTGCTTACTGTTGTGATTGATGTACAGCAATCACATGGTACCTGTCTACCTGTACCACGTGATTAGCTTAGCCAATCACAGATCACAATCAAAAGCAAGCTCTTTATGACTGTGAACCCATTCATGTCAGCTACAGCCATTGCCTTTAAAGCTATCTTCACCGTATAAGTAATAACAGTGTAAAAAAAATCCCGGATCACCCCTCCCCCTCAGCAGTACAAGTTAAGCTTCTCTGATGACAGAGTGTGTAAAAAAAAAAAAAAAAAGTAAACTTTTTTTTAAATGCTAAAAAATATGTGTAAAAAAAAAAAATATATATTTTTTTACATACTGTTATTAGTCTGTATATAAGTGATTACCACCACATCAACCAGAAGATGAAGTTGTACTACACTGGTGACAGTGTGCAATAAAAAAAAAATAGCGACAAAAAATTACGACTTCAAAAACTCACTATGCCGCTTACTAAATTCCTTAGACTGTTTCCAAAAAGGGGTCCTTTGAGTAGTAATTGTACTGTCCTGGCGTTTTAAGGCCTCAAGAAATGATATAGGCTGTCAGGATATCAGGACTGATTATTTTTCAAATATATATATCATAGTTTGTAGACACGACTTTCACACAAACCAATTAATAAATAAATAATTTAAAAAAATAGTTGTCCTGATTTCAGGGTATACCCCCTTGGGCCCTCGCACTTGTCTATGGTTTTGCTTTGTTATCACTCACTGGGTGATGTTATTATATATTATAGTGCCCCCCCCCTCCTTTTTTGTTTTTTTTTCTCCCCTCCTCCCCCTTCTTCATCACAGCATGTGGATGTGGTTTTCCTGAAGGAGACCAGGTTTTTTTCCAGTCCTCTGTCCCCCGGTACCTCTCTCCTCAATAAACTATTTTTTACACGGCCTCTGAGAAGCATCGAGGTGTCCTAATTTCCTTCTGGCACAATCTCCCATTTACCTGTACCTTAGAGATAGCTGACCCCACTGGCAGGTAGTTACTCTTACTAGGCACCCTTTGGGATCAGGAGGTTATCCTACTATAGGTCACCTAATAGGTTTCAAGATAGATTATTTTCCCACCTATGCATGGTGATTTCTCAACACCAGAAGGGCCTTCTTCTGAGAGATTCTAATATCGCTCTCAACTGTGCCATGGACAGACGTTATGCACAGGGTGCAACTCCCTTCCATAATCCAGCACAGGAAGCTCTTATTCTATCTCTTCCGCAGACCCACGGTTTAGCTGATGTCTGGAGGGAACTCCACCCTACTGCCCCTGTGGCTTCACTTTCTACTCTAACCCGCATGACAGCTTCTGCAGGATTGAAATTCTAATGTGTCTTCCACCTTTTTAGGGATCATAGAGATATGGGCCCTGAGGGCATATGCGTCTGGCTGCACGCGGGAGACTGTGCCTCCAACCCCCAGCGGCTTGCATCTGGCTTTGTGGACTTCCTCTCGCAGCTTTACGCTAAACCTGACCCCTTCCCTCTAGATCAAGCAGAATCCTTCTGAAATTCCCTACACTATCCGAAGCAGTGCGCGACGCTCTAATCAAGTATTACCGAGACTGAGATTCTCCAAGCCATTAAGACCTTGCTGCCCTCCACGGCCCCAGGCCCGGATGGTTTTTCGGGCTTTTACTATAAGAAATTTTCTATGCTCCTGGCACCTCACCTAATTATTTAAAATCCTTGAAGCAGGGCTCCTTGACCTTCTGCAAGTCATTAAGACCTTGCTGCCCTCCACGACCCCAGGCCCGGATGGCTTTTCGGGCTTTTACTATAAGAAATTTTCTACGCTCCTGGCACCTCACCTAACTAATTATTTAAAAGCCTTGAAGCAGGGCTCCTTGACCTCCCCTAACGCACTCAGAGCCCATATCTCCATGATACCTAAAAAGGTGGAAGATACATTGGAACCACAGGCCTTTCGGCCTATCTCCCTTCTGAATGAAGATTTGAAGATCCTGGGAAAGGTTCTCAGTCTTCGTATTACCACCTATCTGCGTTGCCTAATTAATAGGGACCAGGTGGGCTTCGTTCCCGAGCGGCAGGCCATTGACAATGTCCGCAAGGTGATCCACCTCATACACCTCCTTCCTGGATTCCTGCTTCCTTTAGATATGTATAAAGCCTTCAACTCCCTGTCTTGGGAATACTTGCACTTTGTGTTATCCTGCTGGGGGTTTGGGGAGGCTATTTTAACCTGGATACAGGTATTCTGCTCCTTCTGCCTCAGTAAAATATGCTGGGTTTTTCTCTGCCCCCTTTTCCATTTTTAGAGGTACGAGACAAGGGTGCCCCCTATTCCTATCCCTCTTTAATTTAGCACTAGAACCGTTGGCGGTGACCCAACGGACTGACCGCAATGTGACCGGTATTCCCTACGCAGTATAAACTCAACCTTTTCGCGGATGATGTCCTCTTGACCTGACCCTCAGTAACCCTCTTGTCACTCTTCCCAACGAGCAGCGAGTTCTTTCACGCTTCTCGGCGATATCAGGCCTACGGATTAATTTAGACAAAACTGTCCCTCAATGTCACCTTAGAGCCTGACCTGGTCACCCGTCTAGAGTTTCATTTCCCTTTCAAGTGGACGTCATCCTCTATTGACTACCTTGGTATTCAGCTGACTGCTTCCTACTCTTCTTTATCCGCAGCTAACTACTACCCATTGCTTCATGTTTTATCTGCTCTTATGCAATCCTGGCAGTTCCCGCACTTCTCATGGATAGGCCGTATCTATTGTGTGAAAATGACCATTCTGCCCAGACTATTATATTACTTTCGCACCCTACCGGTACTGGTTCCATCGCACTTTCATTTACAGGCCATTTACATACCTCCTGAAGCCTGACTGGAAAACTCTGAGGATGTTGCTAGGTTAGGCCTAGCAATTGCTGCTCACCTCCACCATCACAGGAGTGAGTTCGGAGCTACTGCATCAGGGTAGAGAAAAAGCACGTGAGCAGCTTTGATTCAGAGAAGGAGCTCACTCCAGACTAGTTCTTCACTAGCCTCCGGGTTCCCTGCGCCGGCATTGCAACTAAGGGAAGCTAAAAGTAGAGCCTTGCAGCTTCACAGCCAGTTTCCTACTGCGCATGAGCAAGTAATGCTGCACCTTGTGATTGGTGCCGTAGAAAACTGCGGGGGGAAGGAGGGGGCCGAACTTCCAGCTCAGATAGCCATGGCGCTATGACCGCAAATGGAAGCAGGTATTTGTCAGGAGGGGAGGGGACAGACAAGCGAAACTTCCCCTTTTGGGTGAAGTTCCTCTTTAACCACTTGCCAACCGCGCTATAGCTGAATGACAGCTAGAGTACGGTTGTCCAGTTCTGGGAGGGCGTCATATAATGTCCTCCCAGAACACACCCTCCCGCACGCCCCCGGCGATCTCCGTGATCTCTGTGTCCTACGAACACAGCTGATCACATGATGATATGGTAAAAGGCCAATCACAGCGGCCTTTTACCATGTGATCAGCCGTGTCCAATGACACAGCAGATCACCGCACTGTCACAGCGTGAGGAAAGTACTGCCGATAACTGGCAATTGTCAGAGGACGTACAATGATGATCAGAGCCTAGCAGTGCCACCCACCAGTGCCCAGCAGTGCCCCCCATCAGTGCCGCCCAGCAGTGCCACCCATCAGTGCCCAGCAGTACCGCCAGTCAGTGCCCAGCAGTGCCATCAGTCAGTGCCACCCATCAGTGCCCAGCAGTACCGCCAATCAGTGCCCAGCAGTGCTGTCAGTCAGTGCTGCCCATCAGTACTCATCATTGTTGCATATCAGTGCAGCATCATCAGTGCTGTCTCATCAGTGCCTATCAGTGTCGCCAATCAGTGCCACCTATCAGTGCCCATCAGTGCTGCCTATCAGTGCAGCCTCATCAACGCACATCAGTGAAGGAGAAAAATGACCTGTTTGCAAATTTTCTAATAGAAACAAAGAAAAACTTTTTTTTTTAAATGTTTTGCTCTTTTTTTGTTTATAGCACAAAAAATAAAACACCCAGTGGCAATTAAATACCATCTATTTGTGTGAAAAAAATGATAAAAATTTCATATGGGTACAGTGTTGCATGACCGCGCAATTGTCATTCAAACTGAAAGCTGAAAATTGGCCTGTGCAGGAAGGGGGTATAAGTGCCCGGTAGGCAAGGGGTTAATCAATACAGATTACGGATCAGTATACACTATAACAAAATCAGATGAAGGATCGTCCGGTTTTCCTCGATGTTTCACAGCAGTTCGAAACTGAGGATGGTACTAATTGTACGAAAATTCTCGTTTGACAAAGGCTTTTTTTTTGTTGTTGTTTCTTGTTTCTGATCATGTGCAGTCTTTCATAGCTGATTTTCTTGAACTAAAACTGTACGTAAACAGTACACATCGAATGAAAATCGTTAGTTCTTAAACGTACCAGACACATTTTTGGAGTTTGTCCCTTCAGAAATGTTCATTTGGAAAGTGTGGATCGGATGTCGAAAGTTGCGTACACACTATACAAACATTGGACGGTTTCCTACTGCACATGTGCGAGTCGCGCTGCGCCTTGTGATTGGTCCCGTAGTCTTCTGGGACCTGTGAAGTGTTCCAGAAGACTGCAGGGGGAATGGGGGGGGGGCAACTTCTGGCTCAGCTCGCCGTGGCGAACGGAACTAGAAGTGGGAGTGGGTACCTCTTTAGCCCATGTACTGGCTCCCCCAAAAAGAGCAAAATGTGGCAGTGGAGAGGGGGAGGGTGCAACCAAGCGGAGCTTCCCCTTTTTGGCGGAGCTCCCCTTTAAGTTGGTACATCTAATGTTTGACATTTGTCTCAATAGCCATTTTTTTACGAACTAAATTTCTAATCATATAAACAGTAATACTAATATATGTGGGAATAGCAATGATAAAACAATGACAATAATAATGCCGCACACTATTGCACTCTTACAGTGTGTGTTGCCCACTATTTTAGACGGTTCCCCTAATTCTTTTCAAACTTCCTAATATATAAAACATTTCTAATCAATAAAAAAAATAAATAAAATAATATTTCTAAAAGAATAAAAATAAAAAAAGATTAATCAATAAAATAATTGAATACTGTCCGTGATACTTTTTTTTTATTTGCACTAACAAACAATTTTGAGGACAAGCTTTCGGGGAATGTCCCCTTCTTCAGGTCCAAGCTGAACTACTTTGACCTGAAGAAGGGGACACTCCCCGAAAGCTTGTCCTCAAAATTGTTTGTTAGTGCAAATAAAAAAAGTATCATGGACAGTACTCAATTGTTTCTGCCGCAAATGCACTAATACAGCTGCAATCACCGCAATAAAATAATGAATAATACATTTCTAATCAATCAAATAATAAATAATATATCTCTGAAAAAAAATAAATATTGAATAATAAATAATACATTTCCAATTAATAAAATAATAAATAACACACTTCTAATAAATTAAAAAAATAATACATTTCTAATAAATAAAATAACAAATACATTTCTAATCAACAAAATAATACATTTCTAATCGCTAAAATAAAAAAATACAATAATATAAAAAAAAAGAATACTCAATAAAATAATAAAAAATATATATATGAAAAAAAATATTGAATAATAAATAATACATTTCCAAATAATAAAATAATAAAGAACACATGTCTAATAAATAAAATAAATAATACATTTCTAATAAATAAAATAATAAATAAAATAGTATTGAAAAAAAAGAATACTCAGTAAAATAATAAATAATATACAGCGGGGCAAAAAAGTATTTAGTCAGCCAACAATTGTGCAAGTTCTCCTATTTAAAAAGATGAGAGAGGCCTGTAATTGGCATCATAGGTAGACCTCAACTATGAGAGACAAAATGAGAAAACAAATCCAGACAATCACATTGGCTGATTTGGAAAGAATTTATTTGCAAATTATGGTGGAAAATAAGTATTTGGTCAATATCAAAAGTTCATCTCAATACTTTGTTATATATCCTTTGTTGGCAATGACAGAGGTCAAACGTTTCCTGTAAGTCCTCACAAGGTTGGCACACACTGTTGCAGGTATGTTGGCCCATTCCTCCATGCAGATCTCCTCTAGAGCAGTGATGTTTTGGGGCTGTCGCTGGGCAACATGGACCTTCAACTCCCTCCAAAGGTTTTCTATGGGGTTGAGATCTGGAGACTGGCTAGGCCACTCCAGGACCTTGAAATGCTTCTTACGAAGCCACTCCTTCGTTGCCCGGGCGGAATGTTTGGGATCATTGTCATGTTGGAAGACCCAGCCACGTTTCATCTTCAATGCCCTTGCTGATGGAAGGAGGTTTGCACTCAAAATCTCACGATACATGGCCCCATTAATTCTGTCCTGTACATGGATCAGTCGTCCTGGTCCCTCTGCGGAGAAACAGCCCCAAAGCATGATGTTGCCACCCCCATGCTTCACAGTAGGTATGGTGTTCTTTGGATGCAACTCAGCATTCTCTCTCCTCCAAACACGACGAGTTGTGTTTCTACCAAACAGTTCTATTTTGGTTTCATCTGACCATATGACATTCTCCCAATCCTCTTCTGGATCATCCAAATGCTCTCTAGCGAACTTCAGACGGGCCCAGACATGTACTGGCTTAAGCAGGGGGACACGTCTGGCACTGCAGGATCTGAGTCCCTGGTGGCGTAATGTGTTACTGATGGTAGCCTTTGTTACGTTGGTCCCAGCTCTCTGCAGGTCATTCACTAGGTCCCCCCGTGTGGTCCTGGGATTTTTGCTCATCGTTCTTGTGATCTTGCGTGGAGCCCCAGATCGAGGGAGATTATCAGTGGTCTTGTATGTCTTCCATTTTCTAATTATTGCTCCCACAGTTGATTTGTTCACACCAAGCTGCTTGCCTATTGCAGATTCAGTCTTCCCAGCCTGGTGCAGATCTACAATTTTGTTTCTGGTGTCCTTCGACAGCTCTTTGGTCTTCACCATAGTGGAGTTTGGAGTGTGACTGTTTGAGGTTGTGGACAGGTGTCTTTTCTACTGATAACAAGTTCAAACAGGTGCCATTGATACAGGTAATGAGTGCAGGACAGAGGAGCCTCTTAAAGAAGAAGGTACAGGTCTGTGAGAGCCAGAAATCTTGCTTGTTTGTAGGTGACCAAATACTTATTTTCCAACATAATTTGCAAATAAATTCTTTCCAAATCAGCCAATGTGATTGTCTGGATTTTTTATCTAATTTTGTCTCTCATAGTTGAGGTCAACCTATGATGCCAATTACAGGCCTCTCTCATCTGTTTAAGTGGGAGAACTTGCACAATTGGTGGCTAACTAAATACTTTTTTGCCCCACTGTATATCTGAAAAAAAATATTGAAAAATAAATAATACATTTCCAAATAATAAAATAATAAATAACACACGTCTAATAAATTAAAAAAATAATCATTTCTAATAAATAAAATAACAAATACATTTCTAATCAACAAAATAATACATTTCTAATCGCTAAAATAAAAAAATTCAATAATATTAAAAAAAAAAGAATACTCAATAAAATAATAAATAATATATCTCTGAAAAAAAATACTGAATAACAAATAATACATTTCCAAATAATAAAATAATAAATAACACACGTCTAAAAAATAAAATAAATAATACATTTCTAATAAATAAAATAACAAATAATACATTTCTAATCAACAAAATAATACATTTCTAATCGATAAAATAATAAATAAAATAATACTAAAAAAAAAGAATACTCAGTAAAATATTAAATAATATATATCTGAAAAAAAAATAAAATAACATTTCTAAAAAAAAAATAAAAAAATGATTAATTAATAAAATAATGAATAATACATTTCTAATCAATCAAATAATATATCTCTGAAAAAAATAAATATTGAATAATAAATAATACATTTACACATAATAAAATAATAAACAACACACTTCAAATAAATAAAATAATAAATTTCTAATAAAAAAGATAACAAATAATACATTTCTAGTCAACAAAATAATCCATTTGGAAACGATAAAATAGAAAATAGAAGCAGGTAAAGGTAATCTATGAGGTCACCTGGTGCGGACGAGTAGAGGAGCGGTGTAATGGTAAACCCTGGGAGTCACGGAGCTCAGGATAACTTATAAAACTTTCATCCTATGCCGTATACAGCGTGCTGCGTCTGGGGCTCGGAGGCGTTGCTAGGGACGCTATGCTGGATTCCTGCGCAGCAGACGGCACGGCGCACACTGCACACATAAACATGAATTTTGGGGATTCAATTCCTAATTTCTCCTCCCAATAACAAAGCTATCACAGGCTCACACTCACCCGGCCTGGCTGCCTCCCAAGGACAACAACTGAGCTGTAACCATGGAAACCAAGCATAGCCTGCAGGGCCAGGGGAGGAGGGAGGACAGCCTAGGTGAGAGATATTCTACGCACGGTCACAGTCTCTCATCCTTCATATAGAAATGCCTCCATTGCTGGGACTCTTTATAAACTACCAAAAATCAATCCAGTACCCGGTGTTCAACTACCACCATACGCAGCCCCCTCTCCATAGCAACAGCCTGACAACCATAATAAATCACAAACATAATGATACAATTATTTCTGATTCTTTGATCATATCTGACTTTTGGTACAGTATTTATTTATTTCAGTTGCATTTGAGGCGTTTCTGCAACATGCGTGTATTTGACAAGTTTTTGATGCGTTTTGCGGGGTTTTTTTTCACTTATTAAAAATGTTTCTTGTTGCTAGGCAGATTTAAAACACAAAACGTATCAAAAACACATTAAAAAAAGTGGCAAAAATGCATCAAAAACACAGCAAAATCGCAATACGTGCTTTTCTGCAGTGTTCCCATTGACCCTAGGTTCACACCTTTGTTTCATTTGATCCGTTTCTGCTGTGCTTTTCGTGGTGCGTTTTGCGGTTTTTTACACACGTTTTTGATGCATTTTTTATGCGTTTTTGATGCATTTTTGCAGTGTTTTGCATTTTTTTTTTCAAAATTTGGTTGGCCGAAAGAAAAAGACACTGGTTTGATGTAACGGGATGTCAGGTAGGCAGTCTGGTAAGTCAGTTGTCAAGGGGAGGTGTTAGTAGTGAAGCAAAACGCATCAAAAACTAGTCTAAAACGCATGCAAAACGCAGCACTTGCATTTTAGATGCGGTTCCATTGAAGTCTATTGTCCAAAAAACACAAACTGCAGCGGTAAAAGAAGTCCCGGACCCTTTCTAAATAACACACCCGCAAAAACCGTACAGATGTGAACGTGATCCATAGGAAATAATGTTAAATGGCATGCACTGCATTCCAGCAAAACGCATAAAAAAACTGCGGATATGTGAACCAGGGGTGACCTCTATAGAACCAAAAACGCAAAGTTTTGCTTTAAAAAAAATCCCTGACCCTTTCCAAAAAACGCACCGGGTGAAAACGGGGAGATGTGAATCTGTCCCATAGGAAATCATGTTAAATGGACTGTAATGTGTTTCTGCAAAATGCGTCAGCAAACACTTAGGTGTGAACCTGGCGTTATATAGTGCTGTCAGTTTATGCAGCTCTTTACATATATATTGTACAGGAAACCCACGCAGGCACAGGGAGAACATGCAAACTCCAGGCAGGTGGTGCTGTGGTTGGGACTTGAACCAACGACCCGAGTACTGCCAGGTGGAGGTACTAACCATTTAGCCACTGTGCTGCCCCAGTAAAACAAATGAATCTCTTGCTGGTTGTGTAAGGGCTCGTTCACACTTGACTTGACTTCTTCCCAAACGCCCCTATAGCGTTAGATAGGCGTTTGGGGAGCGTTTTTAACGCTGCTCAAATGCTCCCCAAACGCCCTATGTGCATTTTTGAGGCGGTTGATAGGCGTTTTCCAAGTGTTAAAACTGCACCACAAATGCCTATAATGAAGTTAATTGTATTAACTCCCCGCAAACGCCTGCCTGGCATTTGAGGATCATCACCATAGACTTGAATGGGAGGCATTGAAAGGCTTCAGCTCCTCCTGACTCGACACGAGCAGGGGCGGACTGAAAACTTATGGGGCCCCCGGGCAATAAGGGATCATGGGGCCCCCGGGCAATAGGGGATCATGGGGCCCGTGTCCTTGCCCAAAATCAAAAAAGCCTATGAAAAAGGTACCAGGGGTATCTCATGGGGCCCCCTACTGACCCCGGGACCTCGGGCAGCGCCCGAGTTTCCAAATGGTTAGTCCGCCCCTGGACACGAGGCACCAATTTTGCCACGACACGACATTAACGCTTCAGTGTGAGGAGCACTTTTTGCTGATGTGTATAATTTTCATAGGCATTTGAGGAGAGTTAAAAATGCCCCTCAAACGCCCTCAAAATGCCTGCTTACAAAGCTAGCGTGAACTTAGCCTAATGCAGGTCATAGACGGGTCGAACATCGGACGATTTTTAAAAAAAAAAATGAAAAATTTTGGCCAACATTACCACCAACCATTAAAAATATCGGCCGACTAAATCATAAAGTTCACCCCATAACTTCTGTCCCTTGCAGGTCACGGCTCATGCGTGGACTTTTTATCGGTAAAATGATCGGCCGATCTGCCCATCATTGCCGGGAAAATCGGCTGATTGTCAAAATCGGCCCCAAATTTTCCAACATGACCGATAAAAAAAATGTGCAAAAAACCCAAAAAACGGCCGACCAATTAACCCACTAACAGTATGAAAATCGGCCGATAAATCGGACGATTTTCAAACCGTCTATGGCCGGCATAAGTCCTCATGCACACGGGATGTTTTTACAGCGGCTGTTTGTGGCTTTTGACGGTTTTTTCTACAGCCAGTAAACCCCCCAACATGTTACCCTCTGTGTCCATACACACATAGACTGGAATCAGTGTTCTTTGGCTGGGACGCTTTTTGGCTGGAAAAAACCCAGGACTAGTGGGCTTCTAGAGGAGTTTTTTAGCTGTAAAAACGCTCTAATGCTGAAAACTGCTGGAAAATGCATTAAAACACCGCAAACCAGTGTTTTTGGATTTTTTTTACCCCAAAAAACTTTTTTTTGGTCCAAAAACGCTAAAAATACAAATGCGGAAAAACATTAGAAACCGCTGCTAAATGCGGCAAAACGCTAATGCGAAAAAGCTAAAAAAACCTCAGGTTTTTAACATAACTTTACACAGCTAACATTACCAGCATTATCAAAATGTCCCGAGAGGACTAACACATATACAGTTGCAAGAAAAAGTATGTGAACCCCTTGGGATTACGTGGAGTTTTGCATGAATTGGGTATAAAATGTGCTCTGAACGTCATCTAAGTCACAACAATAGAAGAACACAGTCTGCTGAACATAATACTACACAAATATTAGACGTTGCCATGGTTTAATTGCACATAACATGTAAACATTCACAGTGCAGGGAGGAAAAAGTATGTGAACCGTTGGACTTAATAACTGGTTGACCCTCCTTTGGCAGCAATAACCTCAACCAAACGTTTCCTGTAGTTGCAGATCAGACCTGCACAACGATCTGGAGTAATTTTGGACCACTCCTCTTCACAAAACTGTTTCAGTGTAGCAATATTCTTGCAATGTCTGGTGCGAATCGCTCTCTTAAGGTCATGCCACAGCATTTCAATCGGGTTGAGGTCAGGACTCTGACTGGGCCACTCCAGAAGGCCTATTCTGTGCTGTTGAAGCCATTGTTTTGTTGAATTACTTGTATGCTTTGGGTCATTGTCCTGTTGCATCACCCATCCTCTGCGGGGCTTCAGTTGGCGGACAGATGGTCATACGTTTTCCTGCAAAATGTCTTGATAAACTCTGGAATTCATTTTCCCATCAATGACAACAATCCGTCCAGGCCCTGAGGCAGCAAAGCAGCCCCAAACCATGATGCTCCCTCCACCATGTTTTACAGTGGGGATGAGGTTTTGATGTTGGTGTGCTGTGCCTTTTTTTCTCCACACATAGTGTTGTGTGTTCTTCCCAAACAACTCAATCTTGGTTTCATCTGTCCACAGTATATTTTGCCAGTAGTGCTGTGGAACATCCAGGTGCTCTTTTGCAAACTTCAAACGTGCTGCAATATTCTTTTTGGACAGCAATGGCTTCCTCCGTGGTGTCCTCTCATGTACTCCATGCTTGTTTAATGTTTTCCTTATTGTAGATGTGTCAACAAAAATTTTAGCATGTGCCAGAGATTTCTGTAGGTCTTTAGCTGACACTCTGGGATTCTTCTTTACCTCATGCAGCATTCTGCGCTGTGCTCTTGCAGTCATTTTTACAGGACGACCACGCCTAGGGAGAGTAGCAACAGTGCTAAACTTTCTCCATTTGTAGACAGTCTGTCTTACCGTGGACACATGAACATCAAGGCTTTTGGAGATACTTTTGTAACCCTTTCCAGCTTCATGCAAGTCAACAATTCTTGATCGTAGGTCTTCTGAGAGCTCTTTTCTGCGAGGCATGGTTCACATCAGACAGTGCTTCTTGAAACCAGTAAACCCAAAACAGGTGTGTGTTTTTTAAGGGCAGGACAGCTGTCAGCAATACATCCAATATCATCACACTGATTGGAGTCAAGGTTGGCTCACTCCTGGCTCCAATTAGCTCTGGAAGAAGTCATTAAGCTAGGGCCTCACATACTTTTTCCTCCCTGCACTGTGAACGTTTACATGTTATGTGCAATTAAACCATGGCAACATCTAATGTTTGTGTAGTATTATGTTCAGCAGACTGTGTTCTTCTATTGTCGTGACTTAGATGACGTTCAGAGCACATTTTATGCCCAATTCATGCAAAACGCCACGTAATCCCAAGGGGTTCACATACTTTTTCTTGCAACTGTATGCAGCAGTAATAGAAGTCGGCTTGAACACCCCGCCATCGCACATACAGTCATGGCCAAAAATACTGGCACCCCTCCATTTCTTTCAGATAATGCACCACTTTGGTCAGAAAATTGTTGCAATTACAAATGTTTAGTCATTCTCATGTTTATTTCTTTTATTAAGTGTTCTTGCATGGCAGACCCCTTACTGTTATCTCACATATATATTATTATAGCCAAATTTACCACCCTAACTCCTCCCACAGTTTTTACACTACATAGACAGTAATATACCGAAACGTGCGTATTGTTCCCGATTGGTGTGCTATTACTTTGTGGAACGTTTCGCCGAATGGTTCATGAAATATCGGCATTTTTGTGGTGAAATTGGTCCCATAGGAATGAATGGCAGAATGTTCAAAACTAGAGTGGGAGCTGACAAAAGCTAGAGTGTGATCTGAAAAATCAGGACATGATTTCTAAACTGCCATCACTCCCTCATTTTCAAGCCCACCTACACAAATTGTATATAAAAACGTTCAGCTATCCCTGCTGCCACTAAAAATGTCCACGGCTAAGCCATAGTCCTGATAGTTTTCACAATATGACCATTTGTTTGCAACTCACGCCGCCCATTGACATTCATTGAAACTCCACTTCGGCCACCTCAAATTTGAAGGGCAATTTCTAAACTGCGACTGTGCCTTCATTTCTAATATTTCAGAGACATACTATGCATCAAAATGTAGGTCTGGGTCTTGTGATTCTCACAATAGAAAGCTCTTCGTTGTAGGATTTCTAGTTTTTAAAACTTCGACCATTTGATTAATCAATTGGTTAGTGTAATGTTTACTATCTTTACTCACTCCAAACACTCCACACAGTTACTCTGCCCACTCCATAAAGTTACTCTGCCCAGTCCAACCTTTTCACAGTTACTCCAGCCACTCCAACCACACAACAGTTACTCCAGCCACTCCATCCACACAACAGTTACTCCAGCCACTTCAACCACACAACAGTTACTCCAGCCACTCCAACCACACAATAGTTACTCCAGCCACTCCATCCACACAATAGTTACTCCAGCCACTCCATCCACAAAACAGTTTACTCCAGCCACTCCATCCACACAATAGTTACTCCAGCCACTCCATTCACACAACCGTTACTCCAGCCACTCCAACCACACAACAGTTACTCCAGCCACTCCATCCACGCAACCGTTACTCCAGCCACTACAACCACACAACAGTTACTCCAGCCACTCCATCCACACAACCGTTACTCCAGCCACTCCATCCACACAACAGTTACTCCAGCCACTTCAACCACACAACAGTTACTCCAGCCACTCCAACCACACAATAGTTACTCCAGCCACTCCATCCACACAATAGTTACTCCAGCCACTCCATCCACAAAACAGTTTACTCCAGCCACTCCATCCACACAATAGTTACTCCAGCCACTCCATTCACACAACAGTTACTCCAGCCACTCCACCCACACAACAGTTACTCCAGCCACTCCAACCACACAACAGTTACTCCAGCCACTCCAACCACACAACAGTTACTCCAGCCACTCCAATCACACAACAGTTACTCCAGCCACTCCACCCAGTTACTCCGCCTACTCCAGTTGTAGACTACTGGTGAAGGCAAGAACACTTCACACAATTTCCCCAGAAATTGTAGCTTTTCTAGTTTGTATTGGTATGACACAAAAAGGTGGAGAAACAAAAAGCCAAATCTAACATATTCCAAGCATGGGGTGTTCTGCAGGATCCTGTGCATAGTGTTCTGTCTCTCCAATCTAAGCATTGATAGTGTGATCTCTGTAACCTACAGTTGTGATGAGATAGCGATAACTTCAATCTCAGTTGGATACCACAGTCAGTGACTCAATCAATAAGACATCTTGTAGATCTTGTGAAGTTTATTCCATAAACTGAGAGAATCTTACAACAATGAACATTCGATAGGTCAAAAGATCATAATGTGATTTACTTCATGCCATAAGGCTAGAGCTGCAATGCATTTCTGGGAAAGGGGGAGGGCTATCTATACAGCATTAACTAAACCAAAGGAAAGGGAGGAGCAGAGACAAAATATAGAAACACTTAAAGGCATATGACAGTCATGTGAAACATGACACATAAGGGTTTATTTACTAAAGATTGTTCACTCAGAATCTCGCACACTTCTGCATGGAAACCAATCAGCTTCCAGGTTTTATTGCTAAAAGTAAACTGAACAAGCTGAGGTTAGAAGCTGATTGGCTACCATGTGCAGCTGCACCAGATTCTGCGTGAACCAGTTTTAGTAAACTCCCCCATAGCATCCAAGATCCAGTGATCACAGTTGCAATGCTTTGCAGGCTCATTTGTAAAAAATAATAAATGAGTATTTTTTGCTGCAAATCTATGTGCATTTACTATTTTCTACAAACGGATTTAAAACTGTTGTTAAGGATAATTTTTTTAATTAAAATAGTAAAAAAGTTTCAGCTACTCCTCTTCTGTGTGTTGAAACTTAGCAAGCCACTTGCTATGGGGGTCCACCTTCTGGGCTCGCTCACAAGCTGGGCTGGGTGCATCTATAGACACACACAGTGTGGCTTGGCCCCGCTCCTCTATCACTGGATTTGATTGACAGCAATGGCTTTTGCTGCTACCTCTGTGAGCAGAGAGAGCAGAGAGAGCCGCTGCAGACGGGCACAGCTCTGGATCAAGATAGGACACAGGGAGGTATGTAGGGAGATGAGGGGTGATACAACTACTGAGACATTTTTTAACCCTAATGCAGGGAATGCCATTTGTTGCTATTTAGCACTGTACTACTTTAACTGACAATTGCGCGGTCGTGCAACACTGTACCTAAACGTAATTTATATCATTTTCTCACACAAATAGAGCTTTCTTTTGGTGGTATTTGATCACCACTGGGTTTTTTTTTACTTTTTATTATATAAATGAAAAATAGACTAAACATTTAAAAAAAAAAACAGAAAACACCAATATTTTTACTTTCTGCTGTAAAACATATCCAATACAAATGTAAAAATCTAATTTCTTCATAAATGTAGGCCAAAATGTACCGGGTCATTAGGGGTTATGTGTGCCTATCAAGTGTCAATGTGTGTAATATGTGCTGCTTTTACTAAAATCTTTGTTCCTTCTCCCTGCTTTGCACGGAGAAGAAACAAAGAGATTTTTCCCTCTCTATAGACCCTGAGTTGATTGTCAACACAGGGCTCTGGGCTGTGATTGGACGCAGACAAACTCCCGCTGTGTACAATCACTGGGAGGCGGAGGGCAGGGGTGTGCCATATACCCGGAAGAGGCCATTGACTGTCTGTCACTGTGCCTGTGCGGACCGCCCATCTGCAGTACATTGCGGGCGGTCCTTAAGTGGTTAATAAAATGTCACTTTGTGCCATTTTGATCAAACAGTGCAGTGCACCAGGATCAGCGCATTGGCACTACTGTCTTTGCATCGTGCACTGCCAGCTGCGTTCTTACACTGTTGCTGGTGTGAAGGTGCCCTAATTGTGTGAGAGGAGGATACAGCATTTTGCACAGAGTGGAGAGGGGTTAGAACACCTGTCAGGTTTTATTGCCATCTTCCCCCCTTAGAGAGATTCACCCTATTTGTCCTGTTTACCATTATCACCGAAAGTAAAAGAAAATCACAAATGTTGGGTTGTCACCAGAACAGGAAGAGAGGGGAAATTATCCAATGGGGACACTAGTCCTGGTGACAACCAGGGATTCCCTCCCATTGTAGGGATTACCTTGCTTTTCCTGTTTTGCCTGTGGAACAGAAAGTGAAGGGAAATCTCCTCAGTAAGACACAGATGGCAATAAAGAAAAAAAAAAAAACCTGGCCAGGGGTCACCTTTAGTTCTGCTTTAACATCTCAAACAATTACACATGAAGACTGAAAAACCTTTATTGAGGCAAGACCCAATCAAGCCATTCATATTGGAATTCTGTTAATTAAAAACCATATGTGTGGAATTATATCCATACTATAGAACAGTGGCTAAATGGTTAGCACTGGCAGTACTAGGGTCATTGGTTTGAATCCCAACCATGGCACCACCTGCCTGGAGTTTGCATGTTCTCCCGGTGCCTGTGTGGGTTTCCTCTGGGTACTCTTGTTTCCTCCCACACTCCAAAGACATGCTGGTAGGTTAATTGGCTCCTGTCTAAATTGTCCTAGTTTCATCCCTGGCCATGCGGGATCTCCTGCATGGTAGGGGTTGGGGAAAGACCTGGCAACCTACCCTGTAAAACAATTGCTAAGAGAATTCATGTAAAAAGTTGCTTACGAGTGACGGTCCATGCAATCGCCAAGGATTGGATACGACTGAAAGGATAGAGAGAGAGAGAGAGAGATAGCGCAGTGGCTAAATGGTTAGCACTTCCGCCTGGCAGTAGTAGGGTCATTGGTTTGAATCCCAACCATGGCACCACCTGCCTGGAGTTTGCATGTTCTCCCTGTGCCTGTGTGGGTTTCCTCTGGGTACTCTAGTTTCCTCCCACACTCCAAAGACATGCTGGTAGGTTAACTGGATCCTGTCTGAATTGAACTCCATGATATTTACTTCCACAGAACTGGAGGGATCGCCTTTCATGGTGATAAAACTCCGGGGGTGTCTGGAATAAACAGAAAAACCTGTATTTTAAAACAAGGAACAAGTCACTTCACATACTGAGGCTTTGTACCTTGAAGCACTGAGCACACACAGACAGAAGGACAGTCTGTACACAGCAACTTGCCATGGCTTAAAGAGACACTATTACAGCAAATGCACATACAGCTGATATTTCGTATAATCACATATATATATAGCATAAAAAGACGGGATTTTAAAGGTGCCAAATGAAACCCCAAAAAAATCTAATAAAATACAATGTAAAAAACATCATTTAGACAGTGTTGTTAAATTTTAAAATCATCGGGCAGCACAGTGGCTAAATGGTTATCACTTCCGCCAGGCAGTACTAGGGTCATTGGTTTGAATCCCAATCACAGGAACCACCTGCCTGGAGTTGGCATGTTCTCCCTGTGCCTGCGTGGGTTTCCACTGGGTATTCTGGTTTCCTCCCACACTCCCAAAGACATGCTGGTAGGTGACTTGGCTCCTGTCTAAATTGTCCCTAGTATGTGTATGTATGAATGTGAGTTAGGGACCTTAGACTGTACACCCCTTGAGGGTTAGGGACTGATGTGAATGTACAATATATATGTAAAGCGCTGCATAAATCGACAGCACTATATAAGTACCTGAAATAATAAAAAAATAAGTACTATATATATTTAGGAAGCATTTCTTCTAGCATACCCTATTTTTACACGCAATTAAACTCTGATTTAATAAAATTATAATCTATTCGGGTATGTATTCTTAACTCAAAGTCCCTCCTATTGCTCTCAGTCTCCAAATTCCTTTTTTTTTAGTTCACTGCTGTAATCTGAGGGGTGTCAAACTGGCGGCCCTCCAGCTGTTGCGAAACTCCAAGTCCCATCATGTCTCTGCCTTTGGGAGTCATGCTTGTAACAGTCAATCTTGCAATGCCTCATGGGACTTGTAGTTTGGCAACAGATGGAGGGCCACCAGTTTGACCCCTGTGTAAGGGTGGCTACATTTGTTCTCCATGGACCCACTGTACAGTGCATCCAGAAAGTGTTCACAACGCTTAACTTTTGCCACATTTTGTTATGTTACAGCCTTATTCCAAAATGGATTAAATTTATTTTTTTACTCAACATTCTACAAACAATACCCCATAATGACAATGCGAAAGAAGTCGTGTGCAGGAGCTGACAGGGGAGAGAACTGTTTTGTTTACATACAGTTCTCTCCCCCGTCAGAGATGCTCAGCAATCACCGGGCGCCGGCGAGTAATCACCGGCTGGGACCCGGCGATTGACAGCCGCAGCTGTGAATGGTGGCGCGGGTAGGGCTTGCGCACGCACCCCCGACCAGGAAATGCAAAGTGACATATATATATGTAATTTGGTGCACAGCTGCCGCCCTGTAACAGAATATCTGCTATGGGGCAGCGCTAAACCAGTTAAAAAATCATTTAAGGCCTGAAGGTTACACAAAACTCCAAAACATGATATATTTTCTGAAATCAGAGACCCTAGAGAATAAAATAGTGGTAGTTCCAATTTATTATGTCACACAATATTATCACAAATGTCTAGGAAATTTCAATAAACAATACACTTAAGTTAATTTTAGGGCACAAAAAGCAATAAATTATCCAATTTTTTTGTAAAATATAAAAGACGAGGTTGCATCGAGTAAATAGATATCCAACATGCAAAACCTTAAATTTGCATGCGCTCGTGAAACAGAAACAAACTTCAGTACCCTATATTTTCTATAGGTGAAGCTTTTAAAGCCCCTTATAGGTCATCAGTTTAGCCTTACAGAGGAGGTCTGGTGCTAGAATTATTACTCTCATTCTGGCGTGCGCGGCGATATGTAACATGTATCGCAATCGTTTTCATCTGATTGTAAGCTCCAAGGAGCAGGGCCCTCCTATCCCTCTTGTATTAAACTGTATTGTTGCTGTATTGTCTCCAGTTATATTGTAAAGTGCTGAGCAAACTGTTGGCGCTATATAAATCCTGTATAATAATAATAATGTGTAGATGCCCCAGCGTGTGCTTTTACGTTCGTACATGCGTACATATGTGGGGGTGGGGAGCCTTGAAAAATTTTTTGCATGTATTATATGCTAGGGTGTAGCTTATATTTTTTTAAAATAACTAAAACATTTTTTTACTTAACTTTTTTTTTTTTTAATCACACGGGGGACAAAAAGTCCCTATGTGATGATTTTTTTGGTGACAGGTTCTCTTTTTTGAGACATCCAGGGTCTAAAGGACCCTGCATGTTTCCCCTGTACTACACTGAATGTAATGCAGTGCACATCGCACTGCATTACATTCTTTCCTGGCCTCGATGGCCGGGAATCTGTCACATCACTTCCAGGTCAGGACAAGGAGAGGGAGCGGATGTGTCCACTCTCTTCCCTCCTCTTTACCGGCATACCGCCGGCACCCACTGAACCAGTCTCGGGCCCACAGATGGGCAAGTGGAGCCCAGGATATATAGCTGGCAGGGGGACGGCAGCTGGTACTGTGGGCTGTGTGTAAGCAGTTGGGCGGCAGCGCTGCCGCCCGAATGCTTCCACCTGACAGGTGAGCCCTGCTGCTTGCCCGCAGCAGGGCTAAAGGCAAAAAAAACTACTTGCCTGGCATCCGGAACTACATTTCCCAGGCGTTGGGCGATATGAATTGAACATCCCTGGGTCTCCGACATGAAATACCCACAAAGATCCTGGTAGCCAAATACCATGTGATCTTTGAAGCTTTACATCACACAAGGGAGCTTGGGGAATTTAAAAGCCTTTCCACATCTTGATTGTTAATTTTTCCGAAATATACATTTTAAAATGTGTCTGTTGCATGGCTCAGGAAAGAGACCTTTCTATGGCCCAGGAAGAATCATACATTCAGATTGAGTTCACACTAATGCGGTGCGGGACACCGCATTTCATTTGCACAGGAACGTGGCGCGATTCCTGTGCGAATTACATGCAATGTCCGTGCGGTGCGACTTCCGCCATACATTTTGTATGACCTTTGCGTTCCATAAATCGCACCGGGTGAAAACGCTGAGATGTGAACGTGTCCCACAGGAAATCATGTTACACGGACTGCTGTGCGTTTCTGCAAAATGTTGCAGAAAACGCTTAGATGTGAACCTAGACTAAGCAGGAGAGGAACCTATACAACTGTGCAAGACTGAAGGGAAGGCCGGAGTTCATCTTTAATAAAAGGCAAATCAGCATTTTAAAAATTCCTAATAATTGAAACTCATCTCTGGGAAAATATTAGTGTGTGTGTGTGTGTGTGTGGGGGGCTGGATAGGTTTAAACCCAGAAATCAGCCTTAACCCCTTGATTACCCTGGTACTATTATAAACATCCTGGTATTCAAAGGATTAAATAAGCTCACATCTGTTCCAGCCATGATCTTGGTATTATTTGTTTTCCAGCTGGTGATCGGCTGTCATGTAGAAGTCATCACTTTACAGTACTGAAAATGTGTGACGCCCCCCCCACCTCAACTTGTTAGCTCCCTTGTGATAGCGATAAAGTTAAACGTAAAAAATAAATAGATAACTATTAAAAATTAAATTGTAATAAAATAAATAAAAATAATTTTAGAAAGAAATGAAAAAGGCCCCATCCTCCCATGCCACATGTGAGGTATCGCTGCAAAAGAGAGAGAGAGAGAGAGCAGTAATTCTAGGATAATAATTCATGGTGTTACAAAGTGTTACTAAACCCAGGACCCTGCATTCACTATATCTGGTCTCCCCGGACCCTGCACTCACTATATCTGGTCTCCCCGGACCCTGCATTCACTATATCTGGTCTCCCAGGACCCTGCATTCACTATATCTGTTCTCCCCAGACCCTGCATTCACTATATCTGGTCTCCCTGGACCCTGCATTCACTATATCTGGTCTCCCAGGACCCTGCATTCACTATATCCGGTCTCCCCGGACCCTGCACTCCCTATATCTGGTCTCCCAGGACCCTGCATTCACTATATCCGGTCTCCCCAGACCCTGCACTCCCTATATCCGGTCTCCCCGGACCCTGCAGTCACTATATCCGGTCTCCCTGGACCTTGCATTCACTATATCTGGTCTCCCCGGACCCTGCATTCACTATTTCCGGACTCCCCGGACCCTGCACTCACTATATCCGGACTCCCCGGACCCTGCACTCCCTATATCTGGTCTCCCTGGACCCTGCATTCATTATATCTGGTCTCCCCGGACCCTGCATTCACTATATCTGCTGGTCCCCTCGGATCCTGCATTCACTATATCTGGTCTCCCTGGTCCCTGCATTCACTATATCTGGTCTCCCACAGTACACACAACATGGAAATGCAATTATTTTAGTAAATATAAACTGCTAAATAAATTTTCTCATCAGCAGTTAGAGCAGTCTTGTGAATTCTATCAGTGTCCAGGTGAGCATTGGTTACAGCTTGTAGGAGGAGTTTTCTTTTTGCTCTAGGAGGATGCAAAACCCCTGACCTCTGTCTGGACAGTGCTGATTGGCCCTGTGCTGATCACATGGACCCTCCCAAGAAAAAAAAAATAATCTCTCTAGCAATACACACCAAACTGAGCATGTGCAGAGAGTCTCCACACCATATGTCTTATCAGGAGATAAGAGGGGGACACTAGAAGAAGGGGAGGATTAGAGAAGACAGGATCAAACAGCCTTTTTATACAATGTAGCAGATTAACCACTTAGATTCCATGGTGAGTATAACAAGCATGCTTTACTGCATATACAGACTGATTTTACTGTTGTGGGTTTAGTAACACTTTAAGCCCTCATGTACACTTGACGTTTTTACAGCGGCTGTTTTTGGCTTTTGACATTTTTTTCTACAGCTAGTAAACCCCCCAGCATGTTATCCTATGTGTCCATGCACACAGACTATAATCAACATTTTGTGGCTGGAAAAAAAACCCCAAAACGTGGTAAAACGCAGCAAACCAGCATTTTTGGACTTTTTTTCCCCAAACAAAAAGCTAAAAAACACCGCTAATCGCGGAAAAACGCTGCTAAATGCTAATGCAAAAACGTTAAAAAAGCTGAAAAACTCATGTTTTTAACATGACTTTACACAGCTAACGTTACCAGTGTTATCAAAATGTCAAGTATGCATGAGGGCTAAAGCCTCGCCTATTGAAGTTTTTAGGTAGCATATTTTTTCCATTTCGCAGGCATTCGCAATTTTGAGTCCTGACATGTTTGGTATCTGTTTACTCGGCGGAACCTCACCTGTTTTTACTGTACAAAAAATGTGTATTATGTTACGTTTACAAAAAGTAATTGCAGCTCAGCATACATTTCGGTACTGCCTGTGTGCCGGGATGAGTGACTCCCGTGTTGCATGTGCAGAAGTCATCTCATGCCAATCAAGAGGCCAAAAATCCAGCACTTGGAAGAAGCCCGGGGCAAAAAAAGGGCAGCGAGGGATCCAATAGTTTAATCGCCGGAACAGAGTCATGTCATCTTCGCCGAAAATCAAAAGGCCAAAAAACCTGGCACCAAGGAAAAGTCTGGGGAGAAGATGTAAGTTAACAGCGAGGGAATCCAACGGACACATTGCTGAAATGGAGAGGAGTATTCTTTGGACTTTAGTTCCACTTTAAGGTGTATGTGTTGCTGGCAGATCAGATGATTTTTGCTCCAAACAGGTAGCAATTTCCAGAATGCTGGGTATTTTCCTCAATGTCATCCTAAACACTTGTTTTTAGTTGTATTCATAAATGTAGTATTTCATTCCCACTAACATGCAGAGCACAGGCCTAGCCTTCTGTGTACTCCGGCACAGCCCACACCATGTTCTTCCCCTCCAATGCCCAGCAGCGCAAGTATACGGTAGAAACATGGAAATGAAGCAGATTTCAGGGATAGATTGTCCCGTACTGCTTTTTGGACTGAATAACTCAATGGACAGCCAGTGACATCAGAACAGCAGAAACAGAATGAAGTTAAAGTGTTACTAAACCCACAACAGTAAAATCAGTCTGTATATGCAGTAAAGCATGCTTGTTATACTCACTGTGGAACTAACTGTGGTTAATCCTCTGCATTGTGTAAAAAGGATGTTTGATCCGGTCTTCTCTGATCCTCCCCTTCTACTGTCCCCAATCCATCTGCTGATAGAACAGAGCATTGGGGGCAAGCCTGCACATGCTCAGTTTGGTGTGTATTGCTAGAGAGTTTATTTCTTTCTTGGGAGAGTGCATGTGATCAGCACAGGGCCAATCAGCACTGTCCAGGCAGAGGGTGAGGCATCCTGCAGCCTCATAGGGGAGAATGAAAACTCCTCCTACAAGCTTTAACCAGTGCTCTGCTGGACACTGATAGAAGTCACAAGACTGCTCTAACTGCTGATGAGAAAATGTATTTAGCAGTTTATATTTACTAAAATAATTGCATTTCTTTGTTCTGTGTACTGTGGGAGACCAGATATAGTGAATGCAGGGTCCTGGGTTTAGTAACACTTTAAATCTTGTCATATGAATACATGGAGCTGAAAGTTTACCGTCCCTCTCAGGCACTTATCGGGCATGAAGACAGACCAGATGTGCCTGGGTACATAAGAAACTAAAATTAAGAAATTCACTGGTTCTCTTTAATTTGATGTTAAAAGGTGACATCAAGGCAGGTAAATAACGCACTTAGGTATTAATTATTAAATCATTAAATATACTTTCTTTTTATACAACTAGTGCAAGTCCCTGAAACTGACTTGGCATTGCCCTTTTGGAATCCATTATACAGCAGAAGAGAAGAAGAGTCAGGGCTTGGCGACAATTAGGTATGCTGCATGAAAATACATTGACAAGGAGAAGAGAGCAGAGTGAGTAGATGGATGATCTCATCATTCTGCTGCTCTTTCACTGTCCAGTTTGAATGCTGGAGATAGAGAGGGGACACTGCAGTATTCTTAAACACCTGACTGTGATGTGTAAATCTCAGAACTGGATGTTCATAAATACAAATTCTTTGACAGGTAAAACTCTCCCTTATACATATTTCATCTGTATTTTTAATTGTCTGGAGTCCAGTTTTAAAGGGTAGGTTCACTTTTTCATAATAACTGAAAAGGTGAACTAGCTCCAATTATCCTAAGCACCCCTCTGGATCCTGCTTCACATAGTGGCCGTGGTGCCCCGTGCTGCCAGTGTAGCGGTCTGCACATCATAATACACAAACCTAGAGTGACTCTCTATCATAATGCTTGCAAATGCAAGCACTCATTGATCATCACAGCCACGTGACTGTGTTGATGAAAAAAAAGCGCATCTGTAATGCCTGTGAAATGTGTTGGCCTTGGACCCTTTGCTTCTTAGGAAATATTTACAATAAAGCATTGTTGCCCAAATGCCAGGGGCATGAGAGGTGACTGATGTATCATTTCTCTAGGCCAAAGGAACAAAGTCACAAGATACTCTGCTGAGAACAAGACAAAAACTTGTTTATGGAAAGAAACGTGTTTATGACATCTAGTAACCTCACATTAGGAGATAAAAACCTGTTTAAAGATGTCTAAATTAGAAATCCTTAAGTCTGGGGAGATGAAAAGAGGTTTTGGGGTAGATAAGAAGCAAAAGTGTGACTTTTCAGATAACGAATATGGTGGTTAAACGTGACTCTGTTATCCTTGGGGAACCCTTCTGATAGCTCCTCCTGTGGTGGGGGTGCTGCCACCCACTATTGGACAGCTTCCAGAAAAGGCGGAGGTCCGGGCAAGACCAGTAGAAGCCCCCCTCCCCTTAGTGGCTAGAGGACGCTCTGACGCTGGGATTTTTGCCAAGGCTATATGGGCTCATCGACTGGTCGCGCCTACGGCTTCTCTGTGACCCCTGGGGTAGTTTGGTTCTGGTGGGATTTGTTCCTTCCTGCTTCTAACATAGCTTTGGTAATGTATTAATTCTATGCTGTGACGCTGTCAAATGATGTGTCTACTTCATGCTGTAATGCTCCCATTATTACTGGTGTGTGTTATTATGCAGATTGTGATGACTATAAGATATATCCTCCTGTGTGTCGTGTGATAATAAAAGTGGAGGTTTTCACAGTGCAAGAATATTGCCGTTGGATTCTGTTATTTCTTGGAGTGCTGGGTGAATGTTATGATGTGCCAGGGCAGGTGTTCATTTGGTAGATGGTCTTTCACATGCGTAGAATATGTAATGGTTTAAATGTTGATTAAAAGGTACCTGCATGACTACATGTTGATGGTGTGCGTGTATATGACTTGCTTTTAGTTATTGCACCCAACATTTTTTATTACAGCATCTAAGGCTTCTACTTCTTCTGATAAGGTGTCTCAGAAGAAGCAGCACTTCTTATTGGTCAGTGCAGTCATGCTGACCAATGATTGTTTTCCATTGCGAGCATTATGATGGATACAATTTCCAGGGCTGTGTATTGCAGCGTACAATCCGCACCACCGGCAGCACAGAGCCTCACGGTTGCTATGTGCAGCAGACTCTGGAGGAGTGGCCAGGATATCTGGTGTTAGTTCACCTGTTAATATTTTCATACAAAAAGGTGAACTTACCCTATAACATTTTATAAACAAAAAAGTAAGTATATCCATTATAAACCAGACTCCAGAACACCAGAAACAAATTCTAACATTTCAAGCGATACTTCTCTTCATAATGATAAAGTTCGGGATATTAAATGTTCTGCTAATTCCATAGATAAAATTGTGAACTCCTCATCTGAGAAGAGATACTCTTTAATGATGCCAATAACAGACTCTTCTGTCATATTATTAAAGTCTTCTTGGTTTTTAAATGGTAGGTGCCCTGCCAGTTCACAAAGTGCAACATTAAATGCCGATTCCTCCTTGGAGCCAAAACAGGACTTTCTTGCCCAGATAATCACACGGATCCCCTCTCTTGACTCCGTACACCCTGCATGCCCCGGGTCACAACCTCTGGTTATAAAGATATTATGTGCAATATTTCTATCCACAAAGTAGTCCGTAGCTCTGCATAGTCCCTGAGCTAGAGATGCCAAGTCTGTCCCATCTGTGTAGAAGCAGAAGCCAGGAGCAGGGAAGTCAGCCAGGAGGTAGAAGTTTATATCACGACACAAGGGCTTGCAGGATGCTGATTCTATCAGAAGCTCCTCATCCAGGTAAAACCCATGTAAGTGCAAATGGTTTACTGATGCAAACCCACCCAGGCTGTTAAAGCCAACTCTGAACCCAGGGTGGCTGCTAAGAAGTATGGACTCCATCCCAAACAGTGCTAGATCTGGAATCAGGATTTGATTCAAACAAAGAGATGGTTCTGGAATAAATAAGACATGGCCAAACTCCAGGGGGCTGACATTAATCACAACAAGAGTTCGGCTATGCTGTCCTTTAATCATCATGGAATCTACAGACCTATTCGGTACTACATGATTAATCTGTAGCCTTTCAAATTCAGCAGCCTTTCCTGGAGGTGATCTGACCATTTCAAACAAAATTTCCTCTGAATTAATTTTACTAAAGTTAAATCGGCCAGAATTGAATTTCTCTTTGATACTTCTAATGTCCTGAGGTTTCCTCCGCTCAATACCTCTCTCGATGTTCAGCTGTGCAACATATTTCACTCTCCCAGGCAGGATCCTTGTCTGCAAGCTCCACAGCGGGTAGCGGAAGAGCCCTTGCTCCATTTTGTCGGCCCATTTAATTCTCATGGCTTTATCAAACGCAGAAAGGAAATCTTGATTGTCTGTATATTCTCTTCTTTTCTGCCAAGTGATGCCTGGGATGATAAAATCTGCATCCGAATATTCGTATTCTTCCACGGCTGTTCCATTAAGACCAGAGTTGCCTTTTAGCTCCATGTTTAGAAATCTTCCTCTGTAACCGTGCTTTTAATGTCTATTAATAGAAAAATATATTTTTTTTAACATCAACGGAGTGTTTTATTGACCAAAACAGACAATACCACATTGGTACAAAAACAACATGATGCAATACAAAAACACAATCCACAGCAGAATGAAATAGAGAAAAAAAATAAATAGACACTGTTCATCCATATATTGTAACACTGAAAAGGAAATAAATTCAAGTAGGATGTCACACATGAGCATTGTACAGAACACACACAACCAAAAGCAATGGCAAATCCCTACAAAGAAAAAAAAAAGAGAAAAAGGGAAAAAGGGAAAAGAGAGGGGGGAAGGGGGATACAGAGGAAGAGGAGAAAAGGCACTACCCAGCTAACCATGGAGCCCACACCTTGTCATACTTCCAAGGACAACCCTGATTAATGTATGTAAGTCTATACATGGTAAAGCAGCGTCCACTTGCGCCTCCCAAGCCGATAACTCCGGAGGGGCTGGGAAAGTCCACTTAATCAAGATCTCTTTTTTAGCATAAAACAGAAGGTAAGATATAAGAAGCTTAGCGTGATGGGACCGCCTTTCGTCCTCATGAATGCCCAATAGGGACAACTCTGGCGAGAGAGGTAATGTCAAGTGCAACCTGAGGTTAATTTCAGCAAAAATCTCAGACCAATAGGCCAAAATTATGGGGCATGACCAAAACATATGAAAAAAGGACCCCGGCTTCAAACGATAACAGGGACAGACAGGGTCCCGGGCAGGGTAAATTGCATGAAACCTGAGGGGTATAATAGACTCTATGAAGTAATTTGACTAGAATCATTTTATCTCTGGAAGAGATGACCAACTTTGGACCCTTTTCCAGACAGTCCTCCCTGTCCAATGTCAGAATATCAATCCGCCAGCGGTCCCACACACGCTCAAGCTTAGGAGATTGAACATGAAGAAGCGCCCCATATAGAGCCGAGAGAGGCTTTGCCAAAACCGGTGAGGACACCAGTTCCTCAACCGTATCAGTCTGGAAGAGGGGAGGAGTCCGGCCAAATTGAGCCCTCGCAGCGTGTCTCAGTTGGAAGTACCTAAAGAACATATGAGGCGGCATTCTAAAAGTAATTGAAAGCAGAGAAAAGGGTAGAAGAGCCCCCTGTGGCATAATATCAGCCAAGGTCTTAACCCCATATATCCCCAAATTAGAGGGTCAGGAACGGTACAGAATTGAGGGAGAGAAGGGTTACCCCAGAGTGGTTGAGCCGGAGACCATTGACCAGGCAACACAAAACGATGTCGGGCCACCACCCAAACCCTCCATGTAGTGCGCGTAGGCTCGGTCCCCTATACATGAAATTACGTAGATCCGCCAGGGAGCCCAAGGAAGCAATACAAAAAGATTATTAGTATATCATGTTTTTGATTAGGGAGCAGATTATTGTTAAAGCCTAACTCCACATTTAAAGAATAAGTTCACCTTTTGGAACATGCAACATGTTCCAGCTCTAGACGCCCGGATTCCCCTCTCAGTCTGACAGCGGGCAGAGAATATTCTCTCCACACCCATTGTCACTTTTTGAAAATAGAACAGCCATGCGGGGCTCTGTCCACACAACCTCTTCATTCATAGTTTCCTGTGAATGAAGAACTGCCAGCCACCGCGGCAGATGACTTGTAGTTCTGAATGGACTGTGGGGTTACTGATGACCACTCTTGTAGTTCATTCATAAGCAGCTTACAAACTGACAGCCAATATGGAGGTACAGGCAGAAAGCTGCAGGGATTTTTTTGCAGAAGCCAGACATTGCACCCTGATCCACAGATCAGGGGTGCAATGATAGGCATGGTTCCAGCAGGCAAAAATAATGCATGCACATTTTTTTCTGCAAAAATATATGCATGCATTATTTTTCTGCAAAGGTAAACTTATCTTTTAAGTCAAGGGTCTTCAAACTTTCTAAACAAAGGACACGTTTACAAACTTCATGGGGGCCAGACTATGGCCAATGTCCTGGTGTCAGTGGAAGTAAACAATGCCCCATTTTTGGTATTAAAGGAGGAATAGACCCCCATAGCTGGTGTCAGTGGAATTATGCTCACTGTTGCTGACAGTGGGGGAATTAATGCTCTAAGGGCCAGATAAAAGCAAGCAAAGGGCCACATCCAGCCCCTGGGCTGCAGTTTGGAAACTACTGCTTTAAATAGTTTGTTTGGGTCAAGCTGGCCCAAACAAATGATTTACTGCACTAACAGGTGTGCTTGCTGGGTGACCTGTACTAACTGTATATAATCTCAGCCACATACAGTATATATCCCTGTGTTCTGGCAGTGAGATGAGGACTGCTCATCCTGCTCTCGGATCAAAATAGAGCCAGTCTGAGTGCTGCTCAGCCATTCATGGGAAGCGGTGTATTCTAATGCAGGCCATAGATGGGTCGAAAATCGGCCGATTTTTCGGCCGAAAATAAAATCTGCCGATTTTCGGATCGTTACTGGGTTAGTAGGTCGGCAGTTTTTTGGTATTTTGGCAGATTTTTTTTATCAGTAAAGTTTGAAAAAAATCGGCCGATCTTTTTACCGATAGAAAATCTGCGCATGAGCAGTGACCTGCAAGAGGAAGACAAAAAGAAGAAGAAAAAGAAGAAGAAGTGGATGAAGAAGAAAAAGAAGAAGAGGATGAAGAAGAAGAGGAAGAAGAAGAAGAGGAAGAAGAAGAAGAAGAAGAGGATGAGGAAGAGGAATTCCAGTCTGGCAAAAAGTGTCCCTGCAGAGAGCTCCCCTATTTCTTTCACAGTTCTTTGACATTTATAGCGGCTGCAACAATGTATCTATTTGTTTCCGAATAAAAACATCTGTATCCGAAATGGATACAAATAGATACAATGTTGCAGCCGCTATAAATGTCAAAGAACTGTCAAAGAAATAGCAGAGCTCTCTGCAGAGACACTTTTTGCCGGCTGTAGACGGGATGAAAATCGGCCGATTTTTTTTACCGTTCCTGGTAACTTCGGCCGATTGAACGACCGATTTTTCGTTTTTTTAAAGAAAAATCGGCCGGTTTTCTCCCCATCTATGGCCTGCATAAGAATGTATCCAAGGCTTCCTCTGATTGGCTGAGAAAGAGATTGTGCTGTCATATGCATGTGTCAAAACACATGAAAGCCAGCTGAGAGGCCTTCAGGTACTTTTTTTTGCAAACTCCAAGCGGGCTTTCATGTGTTCTGCACTGAGGAGAGGCATCTGTCTAGCCACTCTGCCATAAAGCCCAGATCAGTGGTGGGCTGCAGTGATGGCTGTCCTTCTGAACCTTTGCCCCATCTCCACTCAGGATCTATGGAGCTCAGGCTGACCATCGTGTTCTTGGTCACCTCTCTTACTAAGGCCCGTCTCCTGAGATTGCTCCGTTTGGCTAGACGATCAGCTCTTGGAAGAGTCCTGGTTGTGCCAAACTTCTTCCTTTTGAGAATTATGGAGGCCACTTTGCTCTTGGGAACCTTCAATGCAACAGATTTTTTGTGTAGCCTTCCCCAGATCTGTGCCTTGCAATAATCCTGTCTCTGAGCTCTGCAGGCAGTTCCTTTGCCCTCATGGCATTTTCTCTGATACAGTATGCATTGTGCGCTGTGAGGCCTTTTATAGAGATGTGTGCCTTTCTGAATCATGTCCAATCAATTTAATTTACCACAGGTGGACTCCAATAAAGGTGTAGAAACATCTCAGCAATGATCAAGAGAAATAGGAGGCACCTGAGCTAAATGTCAAATGTTGTTACAGAGGGTCTGAACACTTATGCCAATGTGATATTTCAGTTTTTCCTTTTTCATACATATGAAAACATTTTTAAAATTCTGTTTTCACTTTGTCATTATGGAGTACTCAGTGTATAATGAGAAAAAAATGAATTTAAACAACTGTAGTAGCAAGCTACAACATAACAACATTGAAAAGAAGTGAAGGGGGTCTGAATACTTTCTGAATGCACTGTAGATCTCATTTGTCTTACTGACAGGCAGACACATAGCATTTTCAGATGGTACCAGTCTCTACTGTATACTGACATACACTAGTCTTAGTCCGTAGGGTTCAATATTGGGTTGGCCCCGCCCTTTGCAGCTATAACAGCTTCAACTCTTCTGGGAAGGCAGGCCACAAGGTTTAGGAGGGTGTCTATGGGAAGGTTTGACCATTTTTCCAGAAGCACATTTGTGAGGTCAGGTACTGATGTCAGACAAGAAGGCCTGGCTCGCATTCTCTGCTCTAATTCATCCCAAAGGTGTTCTATGGGGTTGAGGTCAGGATTCTGTGTAGGCCAGTCAAGTTCCTCCACCCAAAACTCGCTCATCCATGTCTTTATGGACCTTGCTTTGTGCATTGGTGCACAGTCATGTTGGGACAGGAAGGGGCCATCCCCAAACTGTTCCCACAAAGTTGGGAGCATCAAATTGTCCAAAATGTCTTGGTATGGTGACACCTTAAGAGTTCCCTTCACTGGAACTAGGGGGCCGAGCCCAACCCCTGAAAAACAACCCCACACCATAATCCCCCCTCCACCAAACTTTACACTTGGTACAATGCAGTCAGACAAGTACCCTACTCCTGGCAACTGCCAAACTCAGACATATCCATCAGATTGCCAGACAGAGAAGTGTGATTCATCACTCCAGAGAACACGTCTCCACTGCTCTAGAGTCCAGTGGTGGCGTGCTTTACACCACGGCATCTGGTGCGTTGCATTGCATTTGGTGACATAAGGCTTGGATGCAGCAGCTCAGCCATGGAAACCCATTCCATGAAGCTCTCTACGCATTGTTGTTGTGCTAATCTGAAAGTTTGGAGGTCTTTAGCTATTGACTCTGCAGACAGTTGGTGACTTCTACTCACTGTGCACTTCAGCATGCGCTGACCCCGCTCTGTCATGTTACGTGGCCTACCACTTAGTGGCTGAGTTGCTGTTGTTTCCAGTTGCTTCCACTTTGTTATAATCCCACTAACAGTTCACCGTGGAATATGAACAACATATCAATATACCAGGCCCAACACCAAAATCAACACTCTCCTCGTTCAACCCTGTTACCTCCAAGGAAGTTACCGATCTCCTTTCCAAGGTCCACTTCACCACCTGTCCCCTGGATCCTGTCCCCTCACGACTGTTGCGGACTCCTTCCTGCTCTATCCTAAACTCTCTAACCCACATCTTCAACCTATCACTCTCCATGGGCACCTCTCCCTCCCCACTCAAGCATGCACTGGTTACCCCCATTCTAAAAAAACCCTCGCTGGACCCCACCTGTTTGAATAACTTAAGACCCATCTCCCTGCTCCCGTATGCCTCCAAGCTTCTCGAGCGCCTTGTTCACAACCAAATGAACTGCTACCTCACCGAACACAACCTTCTTGATCCCCGACAGTCTGGCTTCGGCCCACAACATTCCACAGAAACTGCCTTACTAAATGTCACTAATGACCTATTAACTGCTAAAACCAACGGTCATTACTCCATACTCATACTCCTTGACCTTTCCGCTGCCTTTGACACAGTCGACCACCCGCTCCTCCTCAGTAAACTCCACTCCATCGACCTCCGTGACTCTGCTCTCTCCTGGTTCTCCTCTTACCTTTTTCAGCGCACTTTCAGTGTCACATATAAATCCTCCTCCTCCGCTTCCTCTTTCTGTAGGGGTACCCCAAGGTTCTGATCTTGGGCCCCTCCTTTTCTCTCTCTATACCTCCTCCCTGGGCCAACTGATAACCCCCATGGCTTCCAATACTACCTCTATGCTGATGACACCCAGATCTATCTCTCCACTCCCCAGCTCACCCCCTCAATCTCCCGACGTATCACAAAACTACTAAGCAACATATCAGCATGGATGTCACATCACTACCTTAAACTCAATCTTTCAAAAACTGAGCTGTAATATTTCCTCCTCCCCGATCCCCCACTCATGACTTTACCATTAAGATCAACAGCACAACCATTGGTCCTTCTCCTCATGCCAGGGTGCTAGGCGTAATCCTAGACTCTGACCTCTCCTTTGGGCCCCACATCTACTCACTGGCTAAATCCTGCTGCCTCAACCTCCGGGACATTTCCAAAATCCGCCCCTTCCTGACCAATGAGACCACAAAACAACTAATCCACGTATTGGTTATATCCCGCCTCGATTACTGCAACTCCCTCCTCACTGGTCTACCGTTACACAGGCTATCCCCCCTTCAGTCTATTATGAATGCTGCTGCTAGACTCATACACCTTACCAACCGATCAGCGACTGCTGCCCCTCTCTGCCAATCCCTTTAATGGCTTCCACAAACCTAACGTATAAAATTCTAAATACTAACCACAGCTTACAAAGCCATCCGCAACACTAACCTTAGCTACATCACCAACCTCATCCACAGATATCGGCCAAATCGCCCACTCCGCTCCTCCCATGATATCCTCCTCTCTAGCTCCCTCGTCACCTCCTCCCACGCTCGCCTCAGGACTTCTTGAGAGCATCTCCCATCCTCTGGAATTCCCTACCACAGCATGTCCGGTCAGCCCCCACCTTGTCTGCCTTTAGGCGATCATTGAAAACTCACTTCTTCAGGGAAGCCTACCCCACCTCCACCTAAGAACTGTACTTGAATCACCTCCACCAGATCATCCCCCGCAGCTATCACCTTTTGTATCACCTCCCCCTTCCTTTAGATTGTAAGCTCCACGAGCCGGGCCCTCCTATTCCTTCTGTACTGAAATGTATTGTAATTGTACTGTCTCCCTTACATTGTACAGCGCTGTGCAAACTGTTGGTGCTATATAAATCCTGTATAATAATAATATATAAATCCTGTATAATAATAATAATATATAAATATGGTATAATAATATATAAATCCTGTATAATAATAAATAAATCTGGTATAATAATAATATATAAATCCTGTATAATAATAATAATATATAAATATGGTATAATAATAATAATAAATAAATCCTGTATAATAATAATATATAAATCTGGTATAATAATAATAATATATAAATCCTGTATAATAATAATATATAAATCTGGTATAATAATAATAATATATAAATCCTGTATAATAATAATATATAAATCCTGTATAATAATAATAATATATAAATATGGTATAATAATGATAATATATAAATCCTGTATAATAATAATAATATATAAATCCTGTATAATAATAATAATATATAAATCCTGTATAATAATAATATATAGTAACCAGGAAATGTCACGAATGGACTTATTGCACAGGTGACAACCTATCACGGGACCACACTTGGAGTCACTGAGCTCCTGAGAGCGACCCATTCTTTCACCAATGTCTGTAGAAGCAGTCTGCATGCCTAGGTGATGATTTTGTACACCTGTGTCCATGGAGGTGATTGGAACACCTGAATCCAATGATTTGGAGGGCTAGGACAATACCGATGGCAATATGGTGTAGCTCTGCTGTAATACATCTATGATATTGGAATACATGACATAAATAATAAACCAATACCTGTATCTATAGAGGGAAGTTACCAGTGAGTTGGAGGAATGGGATCACCATTCATACCATCCATCTGCCTACTTCCTCGTAGGAACATACCAACACCGCACATGAGGGGTGTCCGAAGACTATCACTGACCCACTCACAGACGCACACCTTCTTTTCTACAGCGGCACGTCCTCCCTTCTACAACACATACTGCGACTTCTAATAGCAGGCTTTCCTGTGAGAAGTAACACAGAATGTCCCCATGTATCACGGCCTACTAATGCCTCCCCCCCCAGCACTGTGCTGGATGGTTCCTCCCTCCACGTGGCCCGTTTGACTCTTTCTGTAAGCAGGTTCTCCTCCTATCCCCGCCTACTTTTTTCTGTTCTATCATAGAACCAGGGTACTGCCCCGGCCCACCCACACATGCAGTTACTCCTCCTTCAGGGCGTGACCACCCTAGGCATGCAAATACCTTGTTTCCCCTGGAGGCAGTGACGTCAGACGCGGAAGTAGTTGCGGAAAGTTGGTGGAGTCGGGAGAAGTTGGTGTGTGCGGTATGGGGGGCTCGTCCAGCCAGCTGTCCAAGGAGCTGATCAATGAGTACCAGGTACCTGTGTGGGGGAGCTGGGAGGGCATGCTGGGACTTGTAGTGGGCCCTGTATCTCTGGATCCTCCAGGGCTGAAGTTCTTAAAGTGAACCTGTTGTGGTATGACAGGCTCCCGAAAATGCCTCCTGCCTGGCTGTCATACTGACCCAGTGTGTGTCGCCGAGCCAGAAGAAGAAGTGCCAGCAATACTGCTCCTGGCTCCAGGGAAGGGATCAGGATGATGGGCTGCAGTCTCTGAAGTCATGATCCTCCCTGGCTTCTCTCCTTCAAAGTAGAACTCAAGGCAAAACTTTATTTCATGTAGGATGGAGGAAGGGGGAGCGATCGAAACCCTGTCAGGTGTTGTGTGACATCCGTGTCCCCATTGGGGAGATTTCCCTTCACTGCCTGTCCCATAGCCAAAACAGTAAGTGAGAAGAAACCCCTGGTTGGCATCAGAACTAGTGTCCCCATTGTGGAGATTTCCCTTCAATTCCTGGCCCATAGCCAAAACAGTAAGTGAGAAGAAACCCCTGGTTGTCAAAAGAACTAGTGTCCCCATTGGGGAGAGTTCACTTCCTGTCCCAAAGCCAAAACAGGAAGTGGGAAGGAACCCCTGGTTGTCACCAGAACTAGTGTCCCCATTGTGGAGATTTCCCTTCACTGCCTGTCCCATAGCCAAAACAGTAAGTGAGAAGAAACCCCTGGTTGTCACCATAACTAGTGTCCCCATTGGGGAGATTTCCCTTCACTTCCTGTCCTGAAGCCAAAACTGGAAGTGAGAAGAAACCGCTGGTTGTCACCAGAACTAGTGTCCCCATTGGGGAGATTTCCCTTTCTGTACTTGAAGCCAAAACAGTGAAAAGAAACCCCTGGTTGTTACCAGAATTAGTGTCTGCATTGTGGAGATTTCCCTTCACTTCCTGTACTGAAGCCAACACATCAAGTGAGAAGAAACCCCTGATTGTCACCAGAAATAGTGTCCCCATTGGGGAGATTTTCCTTCACTTCCTGTATCAGCCAAAACAGGAAGTGAGAAGAAACCTCTGGTTGTCACCAGAGCTAGTGTCCCCCCAGGAATTTCCCCTCTCTTCCTGTTATGGTGGCAACCCCAAATTTGAGATTTTCTTTCAGCGATAATGGTAAACATAAGAAATGAGAGGGTGAATCTCCCCAGACAGCAATACAAACCTCACAGGGTTTCTCCACTCTATTCAAAAAACGCTGGCCTCCCATTATACATGAACCCTTTTACTGCCAGACCTTTCTTTTTATCTTTGCATTCGTTAACCACTTGCCCTCCTGAAGATTTACACCCCCCCCCCCCTCCTGACCACAACATTTTTTACCATTTCACTACTTTAACTGACAATTGCGCGGTCATGCATCGCTGCACCCAAACTAAATTTATATCATTTTTTTTCACACAAACAGAGCTTTCTTTGGTGGTATTTGATCATCACTGGGATTTTTTATGCTTGTCACTATAAATGACAAAAGACTGAAAATCTAGGAAACCCCCCTTTCTCCAAACAATATCTTTCACTTTCTGCTATAAAACATATCCAATTAAAAAAAAAATAGAAAATCAAATCATATATTTAGGCCAAAATGTATTCTGCTACATTTTTATTTGTTAAAAAAAATCCCAATTGGTTTGTGTGAGACTTACAGTGTCTACAAACTGTGGGGTATATACTGGAATTTGTATTTTATTTTTTTTATACTAGTAATGACAGCAATCAGTGACTTTTAGTGGAACTGTGACAGTGCGGTGGGAACTGACATCACCAGTGACACTAATACAGTGATCAGTGCTAAGAATAGACCCTGTCACTGTACTAATGGCACTGGGCTGGGAAGGGGTTGTCTGGGGCAATCAAAGGGTTAACTGTGTGCCTAACAGGTGTGTATGCGCGCCCTGTCTACTGGTTTTTAGAGAGGTGATGGTTTTTATTACCTGCTTTGCAGAGAGACAAAAAACCATCATCCCCACTGACAATAGAGAGCTTTGTGTTGTTTACCAACACAGATCTGTCTCCAGAGAAAATCCGCCATGAATAATTGGCTGGCACCCACTGACCAGCTCCTGCCTGAGCCAGTGACAGCGCAGCCTGGAAATACAAAATCACATATATATGCAGGATTTTGCGCACAGCGGCTGTCCTGTAACAGTTAAAGTACGGGAGGTGGTCACTGCGTCCTTCTTCCCCTTTTTTATTCCTAGGGACACCGGTCGGATTTTTTTGGTCTGTGTCAACGCGAGACCACGTTGACCAATCAGAACTGTTGTGATGCATCCCAGCACCCCTAGGAATAGAAGAGGACAAGAATGGTGTAGGATGTTTTCATGTTATCTGAAAAGGTGAACAAAACCCCCTTAAAATTCACATCTTAGTCCTGAAGAGTAGTGAAAATCATATATATATATATATATATATATATATATATATATATATATATATAAAATTAATTTTTTTTTTTTTTTCTGAAAACATTGACCCTAAAGAAAATTATTATTATACAGTGTTTATATAGCGCCAATAGTTTGCTCAGCGCTGTACATTACAATGGGAGACAATACACGAGACAGTACAATAACAATACAATGCAATACATGAGGGGTTCGAGGGCCCTGCTCCTTGGAGTTTACAATCTAGGAGGATTGAAAAGAATAAAATGGTGGTAGTTGCCATTTTTTCCATGTCACATGATATGTTTATCAAATGCTTATTTTTAGTACAAGATATACTAAAGTTAATTTAGGGGCACACAAATGCAATATATTATGCATTTAAACACTCGTGATACAATTCTTGCAGTCACACTGCATTTTGCAACCTATTTTGGGGTGTCATTAATTTTTACCATTGACACTAGTGGCGGATCGCATGAATGGAGTGCGATTTAAATGTGATGTGGGAACCGGTCAGGATTCGCAGCATTTACAGCACCACACATACACTATATTGTCAAAAGTATTGGTCGGCCTGCCTTTACACAGACATGACCTTTAATGGCATCCCAGTCTTAGTCCGTAGGGTTCAATATTGAGTTGGCCCCGCCCTTTGCAGCTATAACAGCTTCAACTCTTCTGGGAAGGCCGTCCACAAGGTTTAGGAGGGTGTCTATGGGAAGGTCTTCCTGAAGCACATTTGTGAGGTCAGGCACTGATGTCGGATGAGAAGGCCTGGCTCGCAGTCTCCACTGTAATTCATCCCAAAGGTGTTCTATGGGGTTGAGGTCAGGACTCTGTGCAGGCCAGTCAAGTTCCACCACCCCAAACTCGCTCATCCATGTCTGTATGGACCTTGCTTTGTGCACTGGTGCGCAGTCATGTTGGAATAGGAAGGGGCCATCCCCAAACTGTTCCCACAAAGTTGGGAGCATGAAATTGACCAAACTGTCTTGGTATGCTGACACCTTAAGAGTTCCTTTCACTGGAAATAAGGGGCCAAGCCCAACCCCTGAAAAACAACTCAACACCATAATCCCCCCTCCATCAAACTTTACACTTGGCACTATGCAGTCAATCAAGTACCATTCTCCTGGCAACTGCCAAACCCAGACACGTCCATCAGATTGCCAGACAGAGAAGCGTGATTGGTCACTCCAGAGAACACATCTCCACTGCTCTAGAGTCCAGTGGCGGCGTGCTTTACACCACTGCATCTGACGCTATGCATTGCACTTGGTGATGTAAGGCTTGGATCCAGCTGCTCGGCCATGGACACCCATTCCATGAAGCTCTCTATGTACTGTTGTTGTGCTAATCTGAAGGCTACTTCAGGTTTGGAGGTCTTTAGCTATTGACTCTGCAGACAGTTGCCGACTTCTGCGCACTGTGCGCTTCAGCATGTGCTGACCCCACTCTGTCATTTTTTTTTGTGGCCTACCACTTGGTGGCTGAGTTGCTGTTGTTCCCAGTTGCTTCCACTTTGTTAGAATCCCACTAACAGTGGACCGTGGAATATATATTAGTAACAAGGGAATGTCACGGATGGACTTGCACAGGTGGCCACCTATCACGGTACCACACTTGGAGCCACTGAGCTCCTGAGAGCGACCCATTCTTTCACAAATGTTTGTAGAAGGAGTCTGCATGCCTAGGGGCTTGATTTTATACACCTGTGGCCATGGAGGTGATTGGAACACCTGAATCCAATGATTTGGAGGGCTGGCCCAATAACTATGGCAATATAGTGTATGTGAACCGGGGCTTAAACTGAAGAGTATAAAAATCTGGTGCAGCTCTGCATAGAAACAGCTTCCAGGTTTTATTGTCAAAGCTTAATTGTACAAGTTGAAGTTAGACGATGATTGGCTACCATGCACAACTATACCAGGTTCTGCATGTGCCAGGTTTAGTAAATCTCCCCCATAATGTCACCTCTTTACCCCACTGAAGCTGATCAAGCACAAATCATGCTTGATCAGCTCCTTCCTCAGCCACACAGCAGATGGGAAATTTCAGCACTGAACCCGGGAGTGACAAAACGCTTGTCATTTTCATGTCCATTCACTGGAGAGGAGATCGGCAAATAGATGTTCACTGAACTCTCTGCAGAGACCTGTCATGCCCATCCTGGGCCCGTAGAAGGGGCAGCAGAGCCTGGAATACATGGCAGGGTAGTCGGGTGGGAGCGGGCGATACCTTCAGGGGCAAAGATGGGGTGTGCAAGTGCTTGATGCAGCTTTGCAACCGCCCCAATCAGTTCCACCAGAAAGCTGACATTTGGCATGACAGGAGTGCATTTAAAAGCTATTGCTGACAGGCAGTGCTTGTAATCGGCATTGGTAGACAAGTGGTTAAATATTATGTAACTAAATATACAGCGTTATTATCAATATGCAAACACTATATAACAATGAAATATATGTGACACGGCTACATATCCCATATAATGCATTTCCTCTATTAGTGGTTTCTAGCACTCAGAGATATAAAAAATTCATTTGCAAAAATCCTTATCCAACAAACACAATGAATCTTCTTTACCAGTGCTTAAGAGCTCATGTACACGGTGTGCTTGGAAAACTCTTCTGAAAGATGGAAACTGACTGCTGGAAAACGTAGGTTAAAAAACATCAGTTTAGCCGCGTTTGCATTTCGCGTTTATGTGCATTTGTGTTCAGAAGCGTTTTTAACAGATAACCTTAGGAGACCTTCCCAAATGCCCAGAATGCACTGAAAAATAGTGAGTAACTATTTCAGACATTTTGAGAGAAATAGAGAGAGCAGAAGCAGAGAGAGCAGTATGTGTTGAGATGACCTGTCTTTTCTGGTTGTATTCACTATGGATCCCATCATGAGCATAATGCAGCACGTTCTACCATTATTTCCTTCACGTGAAAACCTGGAACTGACTGCGCTGGTGTAACGGGTCCATTTGAATACATAGAAAACACTTTGCATGCATTTCTGCTGATGGAAAAAGCATCCGAATATGGAAAAGTTAAACGCTTCTAAACACAAACGCTTATAAAAGCGGTTAACAGCGTTTACAAGCGTTTGGCGTTTGAAACGCTGGTAAAATCTACTTCTGAACGCAAATTTGGTGCATTAAAAACAATGACCGTAAACTCAACTGTCTGTAAACGACGATGTATACATGGACACATAGGAAAACATTAGGGAGAGTTTAGGGGCTGCTGAAAAAACCGCAGAAAAGCTGAATGTCAGTTTAGCAGCTGCACTGTACATGAGCCCTAATGTATTCCACCAAATAATGTCTATGTGCCAGACAAAGAATCTAGTGAAAACTGATAGCTTACACGGGGGGGGATTTACTAAACTGGAGCTTTCAGAAACTGGTGCAGCTGTGCATGGTGGCCAATCAGCATCCATCTAACTTCAACTTTATCATTCTTCTACATTATATAAAAGTTGCACCAACATGATCATTTAATCAGCAGATTTTGTTGATTATACTTTGTTGTACATCTGTCCCAAAATAAACAATGCAGAATACATTAGTGTAGACTACAAATGCTAAATGTGAAATGTGCAGAAGCGAGGCATTACCAGAACGAATTAAAAAAAAAAAAATACTCTGGGACTTCGGGGATTTAGAGAGTAAAAGGCCCGGGGACTCAATTGGTTTAAAAGAAAACGGTTAAAAAGTTTTGTCTGGAGTTCGCAACTGGTAATTGTCAGAAGCACAGTTTATTTTTTGTGTTGCTTTTTCCAGGATTGTTTTATTAATGACTTTGATTTGTGTTTGTTTAGGAATTGACGTATCTCACAAAACAGGACATTTTATTGTAAGTATCAAAATGCAATTTCTTCTTCTTTTCTGAAATCATGTAAGATCTACAGCTTTAAAATTGGGGAACAAGTCAAGACTTAAAGTGATTCTAAACCTTAATTTTATTTTTTTTTAAATTACAAACATGTTATACATACCTTCTCAGTGTAATAATTTTGTACAGAGCAGCCTTGAACCTCGTCTTCTGGGGTCCCCTGCTGGTGCTCCTGCTTTCTGCCCCTTCTGAGTAACAAACTCCTGACCCCCCCCCCCCTTCCCCCGGCAAGCTGCTTGCTAAGGGGGTACTTGTGGACCCTTGCTCGAGTCCTGCTGCCTGCATCCATTGATACAGGCAGCAGGCGTTGCCCCGCCCCCTGCTCCGTTGTCATAGGATTTGATTGACAGCAGCAAAAGCCAATGGCTCCCACTGCCATCAGTCTGCCCTTTGAGGAGGGAGAGAATGGACAGAGCCCTTGCTCTCATGCACAGCGTTGGATCAAGATCAGGCTCAGGTAAGTATAAGGGGGTGCTGGGGGGGGGGGGGGACACAGGACACAGAAGGGTTTTTTTTTTTTAACTTAATGCAGAGAATGTATTAAGGTATAAAACCTTAAGGAGGTAAATTTACTAAAACTAGAGCACTCAGAATATGGTGCAGCTGTGCATTAGCCAATCAGCTTCTAACTTCAGCTTGTTCAATTAAGCCTTGACAATAAAACCTGGAAGCTGATTGGTTTTAGTAAATAACCCTAAAGGCTTTAGAACCACTTTCAATTAGACTGCATCTCCCTCCCTCCCTCCCTCCCTCCCTCCCTCCCTCCCTTCAATATAAACGTGATAAGAGCAATAATATATTAATATATCACAAACTATAATTACTGTAGCCTTTGTTCTGCAGTCTCCTTGGTCTGTTAGCTGCAAATGAGAATCCCACGCCTCTATTTATTTTATTTTTTTTTTTGTCTTTGGTTACCCACATTCTTCTTTTTTATTCTGTGCCGGCCCACCAATGATGTTTGTGCTTTATCTCCTGCATGCACCACACTTGACCTTGCTTTGTTATTTGGTACAAACCATTCTAGGTCCTGTACGGCATATGTGTGAGATACAGACATAGACCTGGGACTAAGTGTTATTGTTCAATAGTAAAGCGCATGAGCCATACATGATCCACCGCTTGCCATTGAGCAGTAGTGCCAGGTCGCATACTAGTCATGTGCTGCACGTGACCGGGTGATGTTTGCCATTGAAAATAACAAACTAAGCAGGGCTACATATATACATTTGCAGGATCAGATGGAAAGACCCTGGTGACATAGCCCTCCCTGGGGGGGCACCTGTGAGGCCCTGGCTATGTCACCAGTGCCTACTGCACTTTTCAGAGGCATTTTGACAGGTGGTGAAGAGGCAACATATTGTCTCTTTGCTACTTGTCAAAATGCTGCTGAAAAGTGATTGACCTGTGGACTGCTTTTCAGAGGTGTCACTTGCTCTCCACTTCCTCCATTCACAAAACATTTTGTATTCTTCCACTGAATATAAAATGTCCTGTGAGTGGATGAAAAGAGATCCTGTGGCTTATTTCAGCCTTTAATCAGCAATCTTTGATACCATACTGTGTTAGTATGAAATTGAAGATTGCTCATTGAACATTAAAGCTAGAAGTTCAGCATGACAGCCAGACCATTTGGGTGAGGCACACATTGCAGTGCAGTTTATATCCACTTGAAGGCCCGTTAATGTACATATACGTTACAGGCTTCAAGTGGTTGTACCTGGATGATGCCTTCCAAGTGGATAACTAGCTGTTGGATGGCTTTTACAGGCTGACGCCTGTCAGTTTTTATTTTAGTCTCTGTCTCCATTTGTTTATTTGTCCTGTTTACTGTTACCATTGAAAGCGAAAGATGAAAATCCCAAATTTTGGGTTGTCCCCAGAAAAATAATAGAGGGGAAATCTTCAAATTGGGGACACTAGTTTTGGGGGTCCCCAAGGAATTATTTTAATTTGCAGGGATTTCCCCCTCACTCCCTCTTTCGCTATGGGAGAGGAAGTGAAGGGAAATTTCCCACATGGGACACAGATGGCAAAAAATAAATGTGACGGGTTATAACTCTCCCTTTTACTTAAAAAAAAAAAAAGAAAAAAGCAGGGTGATCTGTGATTTTCAGCAGTGCTGAGTGACCTCCTGCTGTGGTTACTATGCAGAAGAACCACAGCTCAGCACAAGACCTAGAAGACTTGCTGCTGTCATTGTAGTAGCAATAACTACTACAGTGACTGTCAGCTTCCACAGCCATCACTAAGATATGCATACTTGCTTTGTGCCAAGCTGGACCAGTGTAAATATACAATTCAGATCATACTTGCACTTCAGCTTTAATGAAAACTAACCTGCATGATTTTTTTTTTTTTAAATCTATCTGGAGTTCTGCTTTAAAAACATGCTTGAAAACAAGGTTTTATACAAATGGCCTAATAACATGGGTGACCTAGAGCTTAGCATGTTGTTCTCCTTTAATGACTGTATATTATTACATGGTTTCCTCCTTTTGAATTATGAATGGTGTAAATTCATCTAATGCGAAAATCTAAATTGTCTGCTTTAAAGTAGTTGAAAGGCTTCTAGTTTTTTCCTCCATACATTCTCTGTATTTCTTTAAAAAAACTTTTTCTGTCCAGCTCCTCTCCAGCCCCCCTAAATACTTATCTGAGCCCGATCCAACGCTGTGCCCGAGACCAGAGGTACTGCTTTCTCTCCCTCCAAACTGGACTTACTGAGAGCAGTGGGAGCCATTGGTTCCTACTGCTGTCAATCAAATCCAGTGACAGCCATTGAAATGAATTAACCACTTCAAGTCCGGACACTTTTACCCCCTTCCTGTCCAGGCCAATTTTCCGCTTTCAGTGCTATCACACTTTGAATGACAATTGTACAGTCATGCAACACTGTACCCATATGAATTTTTTAGCATTTTTTTTAGACAGATAAAACTTTATTTTGGTGGTATTTATTCACCACTGGGATTTTTTTTTTGCTATATAAATGAAAAAGTCCAAACATTTTGAAAAAAAGTGTTTTTCTTATAACATTTTTGCAAATAAATAATCTTTCTTTATAAATCTTGGCCAAAATGTATTCGGTTATCTTTTTAGTAAAAAAAAAAAAATAACCCAAATTAGTTTGTAACCAAAAATTATAATTTTTCAAATTTTTTTTTTTTTACATTTTTATTTTAGTTTTGTATATTATTTGTTTTTAACATACTGTTACCCTAGCAGTACAGTGTCACCATAGTGACACTGTACTACTTGTGGGGGGGTGATGATTTTTTTTTTTTTACACTGATTGCTTTTACACCCATATAGGATGTAAAAGCAATCTTTTCTCTTTCTCTGTGTGCATTCTTGCAGCCATTGAGAAATACTGTGCGAGCTGTGATTGGTCACAGCTTGTCACATGGTACAAGGCTGTTGTGAATAGCCTTGTACCATGTGACCTCTGTGATCATTCACAGATTTCACACGTATTAAGCAATGATGTCAAGAAGTGACATCTTGTTTACTACTATTCATGTGATCACTGATTAGCCAATCAGTGATCACATGATCGGGCCCTCACACAGAGGTCCTGTACAACGATTGGTGTACGGGGTCGCGGTGCTGTGTGCTCCCAGGGAGCACGCACAAGCAGGGAGCGGGTAGGACGTTATGTACATGGTTAACACCCTAGCGCCTGACATGACTAAACACACTACATGCATTTACAAGCTTCAAGTGTGTTTTTCTGCCAAAACACCACTGCCAGAGGGAAAGGCGTCTAGGAGAGTTGGCCAAAAAGCCCAGTGTGTGTGAGGACTTAATTCTTGAGCTGCACTGATTTGTGCATTTTATTTCTGATCACTTTAGCTGTGTACTTTGTGTTGCAATGCATCTTCCTGCTGAGACTTTTAGTGCCACACACACAGAATATACGTTTAATGTAATGTGTTTCATTATTTCCATTTAGGGCTTATAAACGCTTCAGTGAACTTGTGCAGAAAGAACACCGAAACGACATAAATTCGGTACGGGTGCCAAAGGAAACATTTCTGACCCTGCCCGAATTAAAGGTATTTGTGTATTTATTTTTGGCAGGTATGGTCTGTACTGACCACAATGTCCTGACATTTTCCATATAGTTGTCATTCTTGTTACGAAATCATGTATTAAAAAGACATTGGCATTGAATGTGGCTATTTCCCAAATGATCAGCTTGCGGACCGCCCCACATACATTTACTGCTGCAGGGCGACTGCTGTGCAATGGATCAACGATGGAAAAAATAAGCACATGTGTAAAGCTCTTTGCTGTGCGTTTTTATAAATGTGCTTTACAGCTCATCATTTGTAAATTCAGGTGAAACTGTTCCTTTATTCAAGTACATCTAAAGGCATATTAGTTACATATACTTACACAGAATGAATTTATGTCAAGTGATGCTTTTTATTCTTCACAGGCTAACCCCTTTAAGCATCGCATATGCCATGTCTTCTCCACTTCAAAACACGGTGATGACAGCATGTCATTTGAAGATTTCCTTGACATGCTAAGTGCTTTCAGTGAATCTGCTTCCCTTGAGATCAAATCTCATTATGCCTTCCGGATATTTGGTAAGGATGTAAATGATTAGTAGACTGTAAGGTAGGGTCACGGATGTTGCAGTTTTCCTGACTAGTCCCTAGATATCCCCATCGCTAGGTGACGTTTTAGCCGTGACTTGAGGAGTCACTGAGGTTATGTAGTAGCCATGCCCTGGTAGAGGGGCACTGTGAGAAGGATGTGAGGGATATTTAGCCTGGAAGGAAGATAGACAAGTGGTAAACCTTACTGGGAGAAGTCGTCACCTCTATTCTCTGTGTTTCTGACAAACTGTTAAAGGTTCAGAGCTTTTGTCTGTGTTCTTTAGCCATTGGGGATATTTTCTTCTCATTTCCTGTGTAGTCACCAAGACAGGTAATGACTTCAGAAGGGGCATGAAAAGTAAAAGCATTGCATTATTTCTGAAGTACTTGGGAGAAGGGGGAAGTACTTTTTATAATCCTGTTACATAGTTACTTAGGCTGAAAAAAGACAAAAGTCCATCCAGTTCAACCATAGAGAATGGTATTTTTTGCTGGCTGATCACTAAAAAAAAAGAGTGGGAAATTTGAAAGTTTTACTTTTGACTGCTGGTGATTGCTAGTACTTGTACCAAAGTTGTTTTATTGTCTTCTTTGGGGTCTTGCTAAAAGCTTTTACTTTTTTAAATCCCTTTTTCTGTCACTTTTTAAATAGCATTTTTTTTTTTCTTCCTTTCCTTGTCTTCCTTCAGTCTGCTAATTATAACTTAATAACTAAATTATATAACCGACTTCTCCATCAAGATCAACAACACTATCATCAGTTCCTCCCCTCATGCCAGGGTACTAGGTGTAATCCTAGACTCCCATCTGTCCTTTCAGCCCCAGGTCCAATCGTTGACAAACTCATGTAGACTTCACCTCCACAACATCTCCAAAATACGTTCGTTCCTATCCTCGGAAACCACTAAGCAACTCATTCACTCCCTTATTATATCACGCCTTGACTACTGTAACTCCCTCCTCTCTGGCCTACCTCATCGCAGGCTATCCCCTCTTCAGTCTATCATGAATGCTGCTGCCAGACTCATTCACCTTACTAACTGTTCTGTATCTGCCACCCTTCTCTGCCAATCACTCCACTGGCTCCCAATTGCCCAATGGATAAAATTCAAAACACTAACACTGACGTATAAAGCCGTTCATAACACTGCCCCAAATTACATCGCCGACCTTGTCTCTAAATACCACCTCCTGTGCCACTATCCCCTCCCTCCTAGATTGTAAGCTCCAAGGAGCAGGGCCCTCTAATCCCTCTTGTATTGAACTGTATTGTTACTGTACTGTCTCCCTCTATAATGCAAAGCGTTGAGCTAACTGTTGGCGCTATATAAATCCTGTATAATAATAATAATATAAATAAATGTCTTTGTCACCACTGCTGAAAGAGCTTGACTTGCATAGTGATCAGGACAAGAAGTGAGTTGAAATCTCACCAACTGGATCACAGATTGAAATAAAAACCTAATGGGTAATGATCTTTCCTTTCCCCGATCAAAACCAAATAATGCACTTTGGCTGGATTTGGGTTCCAATGAAGATTTTCTCCAAACTGATAATCACTGTAATCAAGTTAAAGAAACTTTATACTCACAAGAAATGCTTTCACGTTGTAACATCAGCATTGTATTACAAAACAAGCAAAGGTTATTTTTGACAATACAATACAATATGAGCTTACTTGAAATATCTCCTTTTTAAAATTAGCTTCTGGTCCTAAATGGGTAGTGCAGAGAAGAAGCAGGATATATTGTATATTTTATACCCATTATGTAGTCCTTTTTGTATGTTTTTATGTCATTTAATTACAACCACTGCCTAACCTCTTTATGCAGATTTTGATGGCGATGGTGCATTAAATGAAACTGATTTGGAAACACTGGTGAACCATTTAACCGGAATAGAAGAAAACACCAGACTAAGTAATGAGGAGATGAAGCAGCTTATAGAAAATGTGAGTTCGGATGGGAAAAAAAGAGGTTCTTGTGATATAAGTAATCTCAATGGTCAAGGTGTGACAATTTAATTCCTGGAATGAACTGTAAAAAAAAGTTGCTCTTCAAAAGGTCAGATGAAATTTGAAGACAGTATTCTTTATGAGCTCTTCTGTCAAGACTGGAGGCATCATCTTTGTGGAAATCTTTTTCATTTCCAAGTCCTCTATTAGAATCTACCACACTGCTTTCCATTTCTTGTTCATTTCTTCTGCCATCAATCTTCGATCTGAGTTTACGAGGGTTTGTAATCTGTCCACATTTGCAGCCATCCTTTGCGTTTTTGGCTGCCCACTTCTTGCGTTGTCGTCTACATCTTTCTGCTCCTCAAACTGCCTATACCATTCAAAAACAATTGATTTCTTCATAGGACATTCACCATATGCCTGTTGTAACAGAGCTAAAGTTTCACTCGAATGTTTGCCAATTTTTACACAAAAGTTTGATGTTAATCGTCTGCTCCAGATTCCTGTCACTCATTTTCTGCCAACAGTGCAACACCCACAAGTTTTTTGTTTTTTTTTTTTTTTCTTTCTTTTTCTACTACTCCATAAAGACTGAATCAACTGGTCCATGACCCAGGCGAGTACAAGTTGAAACATGTCAGAACACACTCCAGTGCAAATGGCTGTGTGACTCCCTACCCTAGTGCTATGCCATGGGCATTCTGGGTGTTAAATTGTCACACCTCGTATGTTACAAAATATACATACAAACAAAATTTGTAAAAAATGTAATTCTATATGTTTATAGAAGAAGGAAATATTTGCTCACTTTTCTATATTCCGGCTCTACTTCTTGCTTGCCAGTGATGTACAATGCTTGTTCTTTATTGCTGTGTCTGATCATGCAAGTCCACCAATCCACTGTATACAATGCACTTGCTGCATGCCTGATCTCTTATCGGTTGTTAAAAGAATCATTGCATTCCAGGAAAGTGGCTTAATACACTTTTGAAATGATTTACCTATCAAAAGGCATGCAGTATGGCAGAGGTTTATGAATCACAAGAATGCTTAAGTGAAATTGGTAATTCTTTTGCAGATAAAGTGTGTGTGTGTGTGTGTGTGTGTGTGTGTGTGTGTGTGTGTGTGTGTGTGTGTGTTTCAGATATAGAAGTGTTAATAGTTTATTTTTATCAATTAACATCTATTTTTTTTTTTTTTTTTTTTACTCAAAATTAGATGAGTGTAAAAAAAAAAAAAAAAGTAAATGAATAGAAGAGGATTCCAAATCAAATCAATATTTTGTGTGACCACCCTTTGCCTTCAAAACAGCATCTTCTAGGTACACTTGCACGTGGTTTTTGAAGGAACACTGCAGGTAGGTTGTTCCAAACATCTTGGAGAACTGACCACAGATCTTCTTTGGCTGTATGGTGCCTCAAATCCTTCTGTCTCTTCATGTTATCCTATATACACATGATGTGGAGATCAGGGCTCTGTGGAGGCCAAACCATGACTTCCAGGACTCCTTGTTCTTCATTATGCTGAAGACAGTTCTTAATGACATTGGCTGCGTGTTTAGGGTCATTGTCCTGCTGCAGAATAAATTTATGCCAGTTCTGTGCTGATGGCATTGCTAGACGTCTTCCGATGTCAAAGGGAAGTAAGCATGATATGTCTTTCTTCTGCTCCATTATGTTTCCTTGGCCGACCACTGCATCTTCAGCCCTCAATGATGCTCTGTCAATGTTCTCCTCAATGCTGAGAAATACAGACAAATACTTTGCCATCATGCCATTCCATCAGGGAGGCTTGTAACCCCAAATTTATTCTGGAGCAAGACAGTGACTCCAGACATCCGGCCAATGTAATTTAGAACTAGAACTTCACCATAAAGAAGAACATGGAGTCCTGGAAGTGATGGTTGTTCTTCACAGAGCTCTGATCTCAACATCATGGCATTTGAGTGGGATTTCATGAAGAGACAGAAGGATTTGAGGCAGCCTACATCCACAGAAGATCTGTGGTTAGTTCTCCAAGGTGTTTGGAATGACCTACCTGCCGAGTTTCTTCAAAAACGGTGTGCAAGTGTACCTAGAAGGGTTGATGCTGTTTCGAAGGCAAAGGGTGGTCTTACCAAATATTGATTTTGTTTTGGATTTTTCTTCTGTTCATTTACTTTTTTTTCTCATATTAATTGATAAAATATACTATTAACACTTCTATTCCTGAAAGCCTTGTTACTTTTATAGCATTTTGTTTAATACCTGGCTAAAGTATTTGCACAGTAATTTAATTTTATTGCAAAGTTATCTCAGTGTGATTTGAATTAAAGTGATATTAAAGGTTTAAATTTGCTTTAAAAAATAGCAAACATGTTGTACTTACTTGCTCTGTGGAATGGTTTTTGCACCGGGCAGCCCTGTTCCACTCTTCTTCTTGAGTCCCTCACTGGTGCTCCTTGCTCCTCCCCCTTTGAATACATCAGACCCAGACGGGGGCTTTGCTCCATTCCCTGCTCGCTTCTCACTGGCTGTGATTGACAGCAGTGGGAGCCAATGGCTCCTGTTGCTGTCTCTGAGCCAATGAGGAGGAAGGGACAGGCCAGGACAGAAGCTGCTCTTGTGGACATAGCTGGATCAGGATCAGACTCGGGTAAGTATTGGGGTGGGGTGCAGCGAGGGTTCCAGTGAAGCCTTACAACCACTTTAAAGAACAAAGTGCTGTCTAAGACTAGCTTTGAGGTAGGATAGGGTGACTGTCTCTTCCCCCATGGCTGCCTGACAATGCAGCTAGCATAGAAACGGCTGCTTTCACAAATGGTGCTTTTGGGTGGGGGTGGGGGTCTGTCAGCTAAAATGTTTCAGGCAAGCAGGCAAGTGCTTGAAGACTGAAAAGAGTGTCATCTGTCAAAGCAGTCATCTCCTTGCTAACTGTGAATTCAGACAGTCATTGAAGGGCACTCTGTTTGGTTTTGCAGCTAGCCTTAGACAGTACCTAGAAGGATGGGACAAAGACCTACATGAACGTTGTACCCTTGGGAACAGAACACAACAAGAATTCTGACTTCAAACACAAGCAGTCAAGAAACTTGAAGTTCTTCTATATTGGCATGTAGCCTCCCTTGTACCTTTTTATACTTCTAGCATTTACCTCATCTATGGGTATTCATCTATATATTAATAACGTTTATGGTATTATTTAAAGTCTGGTTATTTAAAGTTTTTTGTTTTTTTTTGTGTAATTGTAAAATTTTATTCTTTACCAGATCCTTGATGAGTCCGATATAGACAAGGATGGCACAATAAACCATTCTGAATTCCAGCATGTCATCTCCAGATCTCCAGACTTTGTCACGTATGTATTTCATATTGAATGGTGATCATAATTCTAAGTGGTCCATAAGTAAGGACACCATAATCCCATATAGATGTTCTAAAATCTAATATTCTAGCTTTACATTCTGGAAGATCAAAGCTACAGATTGTGAAACTTAAAATACAAGTATGGGTTTCTGAGCAAAAATATTTAATTTATACTTGCCTAGGTGGATGCATCATTGATCTGATGTTGCATCTGTCCCCTGCCACTTCTAAGACTGAAAACTTAGTGATCAAAGACCGCTGATCAGGGGTGGACTGACCATTTGGAAACTCGGGCACTGCCTGAGGGCCTGGGGTCAGTAGGGGGCCCCGTGAGATGCCTCTGGTACCTCTTTCATAGGCTTTTTTGAGTTTGGGCAAGGACACAGGGGCCCCATGATCCCCTATTGCCCGGGGGCCCCATGAGTTGTCAGTCCACCCTGCCGCTGATCACTCAGTTCTCAGTCTTCAGCGAGCAGAGAGTCGGTGACTGCTCTATGCTCTGCCTGTCCAGCACTGACTGGTGCGCAGGGCTGTGGAGGAGATGGGAGCAGTTGGCTCAGGCTCTTAGTGGCATGCTTGGAGGCTGATTCTGCTTCTAGTCCTGGCATCTGGGTGGATCCCGACTGTAAAGTTGGGGCTCTTTCCTGAACCTGAACTGGCTGAATGACGTCAGCCCACTGTTGGCTAAAAACAGGTCACAGGAGTACAGAACAAACTGCACTCCTGGGACCTACAGGAGGTAGTATAGCCAATAGAGCTTGGGTAAAGGTTCATTTTATGTGGGTGAAAAATTGATGATGTATTGCATTCTACATGGGAAAAGTGGTTTAAATATTTTATATGGATGAATAAAATTGAGCATTTTATGATATAAATGTGATATATAATAAAATCTCCTATCAGTGGTCCTCGCTGATTCTAGTATATTGAATGCTGATGGGATTGATAGTGTCATTTCAAATGGCATAGCACAATTGTCAGTACACCAGTTCTAATACTCAGTTTGTATTGTATATGCCAATGTGGCCTGCAGGCAATGCCGCTTTTTATCCCAGTGATATTTTGGACTTTTTGTACATATTGAAGGTGTCTGGTCAGCTATAAACTAGTCTGCGGACATATCTGAATATTGTCAGGTGAGTATTTAGGCAGGTTTAATTATGACACAATTCCAGCCATTTTTGTATATGTTCTTTACACAGGTGGGGGCAGATGCAGACACCAAAATAAACACCTTTTGAGTGCAGTACAGGTGCCAGCTCCCTTATGGCATCTGCATCTGCCCCCAGCTGTGTGAAGGCAGCCTATGAAACTGGATGCAGATGCAGCAGCCGTATGGACACAAGCATATTCCTAAAATCTGACAGGTGTATAGTAGCGCGTACATGGCACTGAATGCAGACCGTGTGCATTTGGGGCTCTGCACCTGCATACCTGGCAAAGTTTGACATGCAGCTATGTCTGCACAGTCGCTGCATCTGCATCTACTTTCATAGGCTGCCTACACACACCTGGGGATGGACACAGAGTCCAAAATAAACATTTCTTACAGTACAGGTGCCAGCACCCATCTGAATGAGGTCTTATGCAGGCCATAGACGGGTCGAAAATCGGCTGATTGTTTTCGTCCGAAAAAAAAAATCGGCCGATTTTTCGCACCGTTAGTGGGTTAATTAGTCGGCCATTTTTCAGGGTTTTTGCACATTTTTTTTTATCGGTAAAGTTGGAAAAAATTTCCCGGCCATGATGATGGGCAAATCGGCCAATCGTTTTACCGATACAAAATCTGCGCATAAGCCGTGACCTGCAAGAAGAAGAAAAAGAAGAATTCCAGTCTATTATATTTTATATGAAAAGTCTTGCGGTTGCAACAATGTATCTATTTGTATCTGAATAAAAACATCTGTATCCGAAATGGATATATTGTTGCAACCGCAATACTTTTTCATGTCAAATATAATAGCGGAGCTCTCTGCAAGGGACAGAAGTAATTAAATGCCGGCCGTAGACAGGACGAAAATCGGCCGATATTTTTTTTTTTTTTTTTTTTCTTTTTACCGTTGGTGGTAACGTTGGGCAATCGAACGACCAATTTTTCGGTTTTGGACCCGTCTATGGCCTGCATTAGACTCTTTGTTCAATTGATATTTTTTAGATAATCTTTAATAAAGATGACATTTTTTTCCATTAATAATGATGCTTCTTTGTTCCCAAATAATCCTTCTTCTTATACCTTTTGAAACTGCACAAGCTGTTTTTGTAGTGTGATTGTTTTTTAAAATGAACCTCATTTTCAGTAATAAGGTTACAGGAAGGATTTCCCAGAAAGCCCTTTGCTCCTAATATTGTTAACACTGAAACTTGATCAAGTGATTATAGTGAAGGCAGGCTTTACCGTTGCTTTTATTTAGACAGATTTGTGCACTTTCACTAATGTGGTTTATTTTAATAACTACATAACTTAAAGTGTTACTAAACCCAGGACCCTGCAATTGCTCTATCTGGTTTCCTATAGTACACAGCACATGGAAGTGCAATTATTTTAGTAAATATAAACTGCTAAATACCTTTTCTCATCCGCAGTATATAGCAGTCTTGTGACTTCTATCAGTGTCCAGCCCAGCACATGCTAAAGCTTGTAGAAGGGTTTTCATTGTGCTCTAGGAGGATGCAGGACCCCTGACCTCTGTCTGGACAGTGCTGATTGGCCCTGTGCTGATCACATGTACTCTCCCTAGAAGAACAAATCAAAAAAATAACCCTCTCTCTAGCAATAGACACCAAACTGAGTATGTGTATAGTGACTGCACAATATATGTCTCATCACAAGTTAAGAGGGGGGCACTGGAAGAAGGGGAGGATCAGAGAAGTCAGGATCAAACAGCATTATTACACAACGCAGAGCATTAACCCCTTAGGTTCCATAGTGAGTATAACAAGCATGCATTACTGCATATACAGACTGATTTTACTGTTGCATGTTTAGTAACACTTTAAGCAGGTATAGTTTTATAATAATATTGCTTTAAAACCTTCAAGTGTGTAATAATTAACCTAAAGCAGATTGTTTGTTTTGGTTTTTTGGTTTTTTTTTTTTTCTTAACGACAATGGAGTTTTTACTGAAAGTTTGGGGGTTCTTTGTGGTATAGTGTGCTGAAGAATTCCCAGCCTTTGATATATGATTACCGAAAACTAAGAAAAGGCTTGGATTTGGTCTGACCCCTGTACAGAAACTGTCAGTGCCAGTTCAGTCGGCTGTGGCCCAGGAATTCCCCCACCAGACAGTTGCATATACACAAACATGGGTGAGAATGCTCCTGACAACATTGTCCCTCTGCCAATCCCTCCACTGGCTTCCGATTGCCCAACAGATCAAAGCTGTCCATCATACTGCCCCAAACTACATCACCGACCTCATATCCAAGTACCGCTCAACACGCACTCTCCGCTCCTCACAAGACCTCCTTCTCTCTAGTTCCCTGGTCTCCTCCTCCCATGCCCGCCTCCAGGACTTCTCCAGGGCATCACCCATCCTCTGGAACTCCCCCAATCCATCAGACTATCACCTACTCTCCTCTCCTTTAGGCGCACCCTGAAAACCCATCTCTTCAGGGAGGCCTACCCCACCCCCTGCTAATTGCCGATCTCCTCCACTCCTCCTACCACTCCATCCCCCACAGCTATTTCCTCCTGTACCACTATCCCCTCCCTCCTAGATTGTGAGCTCCAAGGAGCAGGGCCCTCGAGCCCCTCGTGTGTCTCATTGTATTGTTATTGTACTGTCACATGTATTGTCTCCCATTGTAATGTACAGCGCTGAGCAAACAGTTGGCGCTTTATAAATACTGTATTATAATAATAACAATATGGCCACAGCTGATTGGTCCAGCACTGAAAGCTTCCTTCTGGGTTTGGCCAATTATGGGTTTAGACCGAACCCATGCTCATCCCTAATTCTTAATTATTTTAAAAAAAAAAATATTTTATTGGCATATTTCTCAATTTTGTATTGGTAGGCAATGATATGGGTCCCCTCCCTCCTAGATTGTAAGCTCGAAAGAGCAGGGCCCTTGATCCCCTCATGTTTTGCATTGTATTGGTATTGTTCTGTCACATGTTCTGTCTCCCTTTGTAATGTACAGCGCTGAGCGAACTATTGGCGCTTTATAAATACTGTATAATAATAATAATAATAATATGGGAAAACATTGGTAGACTGTACTGTCTGTTAAGCAGCCCATAGATGAGTCCTTTTTTTTTTTTTTTCCTTTTTTTTTTTTTTTTTCGATCAGTGAGTTGATGGGAAAAAAAAAGGAACTTGATTCCCTCATCCACACTTGAGGTGGATGAGAGAATCCTCCCACTGAGCTATTGTATTATGACAGCGGGGAGACTTCCTCACTGTCAGAATACACTGGTCAGTATTGCAGTGTTTATCCTGCAGCTCTGATCGAGCAGGTAAAATTCGGCAGGGTGATTGTACAGTAGTCAATCAGTAAATGCCCATACATGGGTCCCTACTGAACCGCCTGCAATTCGATCCATGTATCGCCAGCTTAAAGTGGTTACTTGTACCCAGTGATATGACTGTCCTCAGGTAATAAACAGAGGTGAAACCAGTCGTCCTACATAAGTTGTACCTGTTTATTTGCAGCCGTTTTGTCCTGTACGTAGTTGTAAAACTCAGAGTAAAATGATTTTTCATAGACTCGCAAACCAGGGGGCTGAGAGTTGCAGTTACACACTGTACAAGAACTCTGAGAGCTGATTCGAGGGAAGGGACTTACCCCCTTGACATGGCACACAGGAATAGGACTGAGGCCGTCAATAAGCTGGAGATCCCTCCCCCGTCACCTTTTTTTGCTTGGTGTCAGGAAAACCTGTCAGAAGAGACTCATGCTGATAACAGGAGAACTAGACAACAGAGAAATTACACTTATTGCTTTGGACAAAAGCAAGTATAAACTATAGAAATATGTGCTTTGTTCAGATTTCATGTCTTAGGTTTACAATAACTTTAAGGCTTCTCTAGCATATCGTAAGTGGGCATTGGTGCAGCAAAAATGGCGTACATTGTACAAACTATGCCAGGGGTAGATAATATGTAGTGGTTCTAACCTGCCTTAATACTTTACAAACTCCTATTTCTTCCTGCCATAGAATATGAGACCAACGTACAAAATTCAAAATACTAACGACAGCTTAAAAAAGCCTTCCACAACACTGCCCCTAGCTACATTGCTAACCTCATCCGCAGATGCTGGCAAAATCGGCCACTCCGCTCCTCCCAAGATATCTTCCTCTCTTGCTCCCTCATCACCTCCTCCCACGCTTGCCTCCAGGACTTCTCCAGAGCCTCTCCCATCCTCTGGAACTCCCTACCACAGTATGTCCGGTTAGCCTCCACTCTGTCTGCCTTTAGGCGATCTTTGAAAACTCACTTATTCAGGGAAGCCTACCCCACCTCCACCTAAGAACTGTACTTGAATCACCTCCACCAGATCATCCCCTGCAGCTATCACCTTTTGTATCACCTCCCCCTTCCTTTAGATTGTAAGCTCCATGAGCCGGGCCCTCCTATTCCTTCTGTACTGAAATGTATTGTAATTGTACTGTCTCCAGTTATATTGTACAGTGCTGCGCAAACTGTTAGTACTATATAAATCCTGTATAATAATAATAATAATTCTACCAGAAAACTGGAGATCTCTGTCCTGTTTTGTGTTGAAGTCTAGAGGGACTTTAATTGGCACTTCTCACATTTCTCTTTTTACTCCGTAGCTCCTTCAAGATCGTGCTGTGATCGCGTCTTGCAATTTGCCTGCGGTGACCTTCTGTACAAGCACTGAAATTAATTTGTCAACTGTGAATACCTGGTTGTACCTATGCAATTGAGAATGAAACTCTGCTATGGACTTCTTCTACCAGAAATACGCTCTTTATAATGTATCTGGTGAATTTCTACTGAACTACTGATTTGTGTGTGCACTTTGCTGCCAGTTCACCTTCTGTTTACTCCTGTGTGGGGAACAAACTGGAAATACGCACAACCACTTAACAGAATGTAATCCATATGAGCTTACAGCTTTTAACTTTCTTAAAGCTCAACTCCAGCAAAACTACTTTTTTTTTTTTTTTTTTAAATTAGTTTTGCACTGAGTTGGGAGGGGTAAAAATCTTTGCTAGGTATTTTTATGCTGTCAATTGCTGTCCTGGTGACAGGTGTCAGTGGAGCAGGACTTGAGAGGAAATTTTCCCAATGGGGCCACAGGCATTGAGAGAGCCTGTCTCCAGACCAATAATTTCCCAAAAGTTTTAAGTTCAGTGGGGGACATTTATCAATTCTGTTGAAAGGCAAAGCGCTGTGGAACAGGAAGATTGAGATGCATACAGATTTATAACCCCATAACAGACAGAGTCATAAATTCCTCCTTTGGCTGCGACTGCATTGAACCCGTCCCTGACCACTCCCTAACTCTTCCTCTGTTTTAGAGGGAAAATCTGGTTCATCTTCAGTAATAAATCTGTATTAGAACTTTTCAAACAGTCTCACTTGGCTGCCCCAACCCCCAGCTCTGTACACCTGTTGCTGAGATTTTGCTGAAGGCGAGGCAGCCTGATTTGCTACTATTGGTGTTGCTAATTTTTTATTTTTTTTCATATTTTTTTAATTAACTTTTTAACACATAAAAGACGTGTATAAGAACATAAAACATTGGTTCACATGGGGTGGAGAACATCAATCACATATCCAAAATTACAACAAGGCTGAATGGTGTTGTTAATTTGCTTGATGTCCCCCAAAATATTTTCAGAGTTATTTACCTGAAAAGCCTCCCTAGTGTGGACATCCACAAGAGCTGAATCTGCTGCTGGGCACCTCCCTATTTGATATGTTGGCATACTCTGTGCTGTCATTGAAGTGACATCCCATAGTATTTCCCTTCAGTTCCTCCACCCTACCCCTCCCAGCAGCTACTTAAAAGTTTATGTAAGAAAGGGATAGGAGGGGCAAAGGAGCTTGGCCAGCACAGTCAGTAATTACAGACAGGAAGGGGTTATGATGTTTAAGGAGGGAGGGGTCTGTGCTAGAGAATTGGCTCTTCCAAATTTGCTAGCAACTTCAGAGGCACATTGCAAGTCAGTAAAAAATTAGGGTAAAGAAAAAAAATGCAAGGAGTCATTTATAGTGCCTAATTTTTCTGTGCGTTTACCGGTGGTTTTTAAAAAAAAAAACGTTTTATGTGGGTGACAGGCTGCGGGGGTAGGGAGAGATGCAATGTCTCTTCTGAAATAAAATACTTGCCTGCCTGTTTGCAATCCCTTGTAGAATGTATGTTGAGCTGTGCAATTTACATGCCGCCACATATGTTGTGGACTGGGATGACTTCACTACTGCACATGCACAGGGGTGACGTCATCCCACGTCAGCCAGCCAAGATGGCCGAAGACTGGTCAAGTGGAAAAAGCTGTGGATAAGATGCTGCGTAAGTATCTGACATTTTGGTTCTGCTTTAAAACATTCTCTGGAGTTGGGCTCTAATGATGCATTTTTTTCTACCTCTGAAAGTGAAACATTTTCTTGCCTTCTCCTTTTCTTCTGACTTTTTGGTCTTCTAAATGAAGTTGCTTTGCTGTTGATGGGTTTCCATGCAGTGTATACAAGTCCAGCCACTTCATATATTGAGTAACCAGTATTTAGATCTCTACAGATGAAAGTCTTCACATGATCAGTTGGTTTCTCATGAAATGTTTGTTACCATAAGGTATGTTTATTTTACTGTTTAATCTCCTAAACTAATCTAAGCACAATTTTATAAATATTTTTAAGGCTTGAAAACTTGTTTCCTTGTGTTGCTTCCTGTGCCATGTAAATGTTTATTGTAATAAAAACGCTGTTCTCAGCTTCACACTGTTAAAAATTAAGAAAAAAAAAAACAAAAGTTGCCAACAGTTGGAAATGATCACGTTGGAATTTACATTGAAATACCCGATTAACCGCTACCTGCCCGCCATATAAGGAAATGACGGGCGCAAGGCGGTTCCCTCGTTCTGGGAGGACGTCATATGACTCTAACTGTGTGTGTGAGCCCCCGGGGGCACACAGCACGGCAATCGGTGGTGCACTGTGTCTCTGAGACACAGCGGATCACCGATCAGCGCAAAGAGCTGATGACTTCGGCTCGGTCATGTGATCAGCTGTGCCCAATCACAGCTGATCGCATGTAAATAAAGAAATGCTGGTTATGAGCATTTTTCTTCTCACGAGCTGTCACTCTGACCGCTCTTGAGGAGAGGAGAGCCGGTAATCGGCATTACTCAGAGGGGACATGTACACTGATCATCAGAGCACTGATGATCAGTGCCCTGATGATCAGTGTAGCCCCATCAATGCCACATATCAGTGCACATCAATGCCACATATCTGTGCCCATCTGAGCTGCCTTTCAGTGCCACCTATCCATGCCAGTAAGTGCTGCCTATCAGTGCTGACTATCAGTGCCATATGAGTACTGCCTTTCAGTGCCCACCAGTGATGCCTGTCAATGCTCATCAGTGCCACCTACCAATGCCTCCTCATCAGTGCCACCTATCAGTGCCATATATGTGTACTGCCTTTCAGTGCCCACCAGTGATGCCTATCAATGCCCATCAGTGCCGCCTATCAGTGCCCATCACTGCACCCTCATTAGCGCACATCAGTGAAGGAGAAAAATTAATTTACAAAATTTTATAACAAACTAAGAAGAAAAACGTTTTTAAAATTATTTTTTCAGTTTTTGTTTTATCAACAAATAAAAAACCCAGTGGTGATTAAATACCACCAAAAGAAAGCTCTATCTAAACAAAAAAAAAATTAAATATTCATATGGGTACAGTGTTGCATGACTGCGCAATTGTCATTCAGAAAATTGGCCTGGGCAGGAAGCGGGTGAATGTGCCCTGTAGGCAAGTGGTTGAAACGTGATGCTGCTACTGTCCTGACCTACCAGTATGCTGATTTCCTCTGCTGAGATGTCAAAAATGTCCCATATATCGCTGAAACAATTCAGTACTGTCCGTGTTACTTTTTTTATTTGCACTAACAGTACTGCTTGGACCTTGAAGAAGGGGACACTCCCCGAAAGCTTGTCCTCAAAATTGTATGTTAGTGCAAATAAAAGTATCACGGACAGTACTCAATTGTTTCTGTCGCAAATGCACTAATACGGCTACAATCACCTCAACTATATATCGCTGTGATTCCAGCATTTTCCAGCAGAGGGAGCTGCACACCATCGGAACATAAAGTGCTGAGTATGAGATTTTGCAAGCAGCATAAGGCTGCAGAGATGAATACAATGCACTATGACAAGGTTCCCCGTGTGCTGAGTACTGAATAAACTGGCCATAAACCAGTAGAATTACATTTGTGTAACATTCATTCGATATTTAAATGGGTAGTGGGGTCAAATCAACGTTCATTTTTTACTGTAGTGACAAGAGTTTGAAAAAATGTTTCCATCCTTCACCTTCAAATCTAACTATGAATGTGGTCTTCGTTCAGGAAAATTCATACAAATTGTAACGAAACCTGTTTAATACGTCTGGGATTTCATCCAAATCTAGATGAAATTTTAAGGATTTTCAATGAACAATTCTTTGCAAATTTAAAAACCATAATCTAACCCTGTATTTATTTATTTCAGGTACTTATATAGCGCTGTCAATTTACGCAGCACTTTACACATATATTGTACATTCACATCAGTCCCTAACCCTTAAGGGGTGTACAATCTAAGGGCCCTAACTCGCATTCATACATACACATACTAGGACAATTTAGACAGGAGCCAATTAACCTCCCAGCATGTCTTTGGAGTGTGCGAGGAAACCGGAGCACCCGGAGGAAACCCACGCAGGCACAGGAAAACATGCAAACTCCAGGCAGGTGATGCTGTTGTTGGGATTCGAACCAACGACCCGAGTACTGCCAGGTGGAAGTGCTAACCATTTAGCCCCTGTGCTGCCTAATAACCCTGTATAGCCATTTTAGGGCCTCTTGTACACAGGCATGCAATACAGCTTAAAAAATGCACATTTTGGCACATGATTAGCATGTTTACATGTACATGACATTTGGAGGTGTATGCATGTAAACGCATTCTGTGGGCTAGAATATTCAGTTTTTTTAGCCACTAGAATGCATTCATGTGCATTTGTCTATGTGCTTTTATATGAGTTTACAAGCACTTGAGCAATAAAAATCTCAAATATACTTCTCCAGGAAAATCGAGTTTGGGGTTTCCTTTTATCCCCCTGAGCTTGCTGCATAAATACGTAGTTAAACACCTGTATGTGCATTGGCTAGCATGCAGCTTCTTTCAGAGGCGTACAGGCTCGTTCACATGTGTGTCAGGGACTACCGCTCCTTTCAAAAGTGCTCCATGCTGGGAGTTAAAATTACTGCCATGAAGCAAAGCAATACAACTGCATTGTGAATACACCCCCAGCTGATGCCTCTGCAGCTAAAGAGGGAAATGTTGGGGGCAGTAAAAACATGGCTTAGATGTCCCCAACCACATGTGTGAATGAGCCCTTAAAAAAAAAAAAAAACGAACATGCCTCTGAAAGCAGTGTTTTTATTACACCTGTGTGCATGAGGCCTTTGTAGACAGCCGTCCTCCCATATGTATTCTGATAAAGATTAGATAGGAGAAAGCTAAACACGTTGGCAGTACCTGCGATCTAAATATTTATAAAGAGAAGATATACAAGAGATGAAAAATCCAGCCTGTGTTCATTTCCTGATTGTGAAACATCTTCCTGAATTTTATGACCCCCAAAAGGTCAGCAATAAATCTTTTCTGATTACTGTGCTGACTGATGAACTTCACTTGTACTCTTTCCATTCCATAAAACAGAGATTGTATAACAGACTGTTTAAATGATTCTAAACACGTTATACTTACTTGCTCTGTGCAATGAGTTTGCACAGAACTGCTCCAATCCTATTTTTCTGGGGCCCCTGCTGGTGCTCCTGGCTCCTCCCCCCTGAGTGCCTCCATGGCAAGCCACTTGCTGTAGGGCCAATCGTGCAGGCTTGCTCCCGAGCCACACTCTGTGTCCATAGACGATATGCACAGCCCTGCCCTCCATTTTCTGCACTGGCTGTGATTGTCAGCAGCAGGAACCAATGGCGCCCACTGCTTCTTCCTTGTCCAGTAAGGTCTCTCTCTCCTCTTCTCTCTCTCCTTTTCTCTCCTCTTTTCTCTCTTCTCTCTCTCATCTCCCCCTCCTCTTCTCTCTCGCTTTCCTCTTCTCTCCGCTCGCTCTCCTCTCTTGCTTTCCTCTTCTCTCCACTCGCTCTCCTCTCTTGCTTTCCTCTTCTCGCTCGCTCTCTTCTCTTCTCTCGCTTTTTTTCTTCTCTCGCTTTCCTCTTCTCTCCACTCGCTCTCCTCTCTTGCTTTCCTCTTCTCTCCACTCGCTCTCCTCTCTTGCTTTCCTCTTCTCTCCGCTCGCTCTCCTCTCTCGCTTTCCTCTCTCGCTTTCCTCTTCTCTCCGCTCGTTCTTCTCTCTCGCTTTCCTCTTCTCTCCGCTCGTTCTTCTCTCTCGCTTTCCTCTTCTCTCCGCTCGTTCTTCTCTCTCGCTTTCCTCTTCTCTCTGCTCGTTCTTCTCTCTTGCTTTCCTCTTCTCTCCGCTCGTTCTTCTCTCTTGCTTTCCTCTTCTCTCCGCTCGCTTTCCTCTTCTCTCGCTTTCCTCTTCTCTCCTCTCGCTTTCCTCTTCCCTCGCTTTCCTCTTCTCTCTGCTTGCTCTCCTCTCGCTTTCCTCTTCCCTCGCTTTCCTCTTCTCTCTGCTTGCTCTCCTCTTACTTTCCTCTTCTCTCTTCGCTCGCTTTCCTCTTCGCTCGCTTTCCTCTTCGCTCGCTTTCCTCTTCGCTCGCTTTCCTCTTCGCTCGCTTTCCTCTTCTCTCGCTTTCCTCTTCTCTCGCTTTCCTCTTCTCTCGCTTTCCTCTTCTCTCGCTCGCTCTCTTCTCTCGCTCGCTCTCTTCTCTCGCTCGCTCTCTTCCCTCGCTCGCTCTCTTCTCTCGCTCGCTCTCTTCCCTCGCTCGCTCTCTTCTCTTGCTTTCCTCTTCTCTCTCGCTTTCCTCTTCTCTCTCGCTTTCCTCTTCTCTCTCGCTTTCCTCTTCTCTCTCGCTTTCCTCTTCTCTCGCTTTCCTCTTCTCTCGCTCGCTCTCTTCTCTCGCTCGCTCTCTTCTCTCGCTCGCTCTCTTCCCTCGCTCGCTCTCTTCTCTCGCTCGCTCTCTTCCCTCGCTCGCTCTCTTCTCTTGCTTTCCTCTTCTCTCTCGCTTTCCTCTTCTCTCTCGCTTTCCTCTTCTCTCTCGCTTTCCTCTTCTCTCTCGCTTTCCTCTTCTCTCTCGCTTTCCTCTTCTCTCTCGCTTTCCTCTCCTCTCTCGCTTTCCTCTCCTCTCTCGCTTTCCTCTCCTCTCTCGCTTTCCTCTCCTCTCTCGCTTTCCTCTCCTCTCTCGCTTTCCTCTCCTCTCTCGCTTTCCTCTCCTCTCTCGCTTTCCTCTCCTCGCTCGCTTTCCTCTTCTCGCTTGCTTTCCTCTTCTCGCTCGCTCTCTTCTCTCGCTTTCCTCTTCTCTCTCGCTCGCTCTCTTCTCTCGCTTTCCTCTTCTCTCTCGCTCGCTCTCTTCTCTCGCTTTCCTCTTCTCTCTCGCTCGCTCTCTTCTCTCGCTTTCCTCTTCTCTCTCGCTCGCTCTCTTCTCTCGCTTTCCTCTTCTCGCTCGCTCGCTCTCTTCTCTCGCTTTCCTCTTCTCGCTCGCTCGCTCTCTTCTCTCGCTCTCCTCTTCTCTCTCGCTCTCCTCTTCTCTCGCTCGCTCTCTTCTCTCGCTTTCCTCTTCTCTCGCTTTCCTCTTCTCTCGCTTTCCTCTTCTCTCGCTTTCCTCTTCTCTCGCTTTCCTCTTCTCTCGCTTTCCTCTTCTCTCGCTTTCCTCTTCTCTCGCTTTCCTCTTCTCTCGCTTTCCTCTTCTCTCGCTTTCCTCTTCTCTCGCTTTCCTCTTCTCTCGCTTTCCTCTTCTCTCGCTTTCCTCTTCTCTCGCTCTCCTCTTCTCTCCACTCGCTCTCCTCTCTCGCTTTCCTCTTCTCTCCTCTCGCTCTCCTCTTCTCTCCTCTCGCTCTCCTCTTCCCTCCGCTCTCCTCTTCCCTCCGCTCTCCTCTTCCCTCCGCTCGCTCTCCTCTCTCGCTTTCCTCTTCTCTCCGCTCGCTTTTCTCTCTCGCTTTCCTCTTCTCTCCGCTCGCTCTTCTCTCTCGCTTTCCTCTTCTCTCCGCTCGCTCTTCTCTCTCGCTTTCCTCTTCTCTCCGCTCGCTCTTCTCTCTCGCTCTCCTCTTCTCTCCGCTCGCTCTCCTCTTCTCTCCGCTCGCTCTCCTCTTCTCTCCGCTCGCTCTCCTCTCTCCCTTTCCTCTTCTCTCCGCTCGCTCTCCTCTCTCCCTTTCCTCTTCTCTCCTCGCTCGCTCTCCTCTCTCCCTTTCCTCTTCTCTCCTCGCTCGCTCTCCTCTCTCCCTTTCCTCTTCTCTCCTCGCTCGCTCTCCTCGCTCGCTCTCCTCTTCTCTCCTCGCTCGCTCTCCTCGCTCGCTCTCCTCTTCTCTCCTCGCTCGCTCTCCTCTCTCCCTTTCCTCTTCTCTCCTCGCTCGCTCTCCTCTCTCCCTTTCCTCTTCTCTCCTCGCTCGCTCTCCTCGCTCGCTTTCCTCTTCTCTCCTCGCTCGCTCTCCTCGCTCGCTTTCCTCTTCTCTCCTCGCTCGCTCTCCTCGCTCGCTTTCCTCTTCTCTCCTCGCTCGCTCTCCTCTCTCGCTTTCCTCTTCTCTCCTCGCTCGCTCTCCTCTCTCGCTTTCCTCTTCTCTCCTCGCTCGCTCTCCTCTCTCGCTTTCCTCTTCTCTCCTCGCTCGCTCTCCTCTCTCCCTTTCCTCTTCTCTCCTCGCTCGCTCTCCTCTCTCCCTTTCCTCTTCTCTCCTCGCTCGCTCTCCTCTCTCATTATTGTCTGTATGTCATTATTGTCTGATCCTGCTAGACAGAAGCTGATCTAATGATTGCCTTTTGCCAAATGGGAATATTGGTAACTTTGTATCCAGTCAGTAGCTGCAGTGCTGATCAGTGTATTCTAACAGCAGAGGAATCTCCACTGGCTGAATACAGTATCACAGTGGGGTGGGGGGATTTCTCCATCCATTTTGTTTGTGTGGATGGGGGAGGGGATCTGTTTGCTTTCTTTTTGATTAGTCCTGTGGCTGATTTGAAAAAAAACCAAATCATCCATGGCCAGCCTTAGAACAGAAGGTACAGTATTTATGTCTCCTACACTCAACAAATCCCCAAAAGGAGATGATTATTCCTTATTCTAGTGGGCTGCACACTGGTCCTCGGGAGAATGTTTTGGTTCATCAGGATGACATTGATCTATCTGGTTATACTTTCTCTTGTAGAGACAATTAAAGAAAATGCAGCTAAGTCCTGTCACTAGAAACTAGATTCCTTTTCAGTACGGCTAAGTTTCAAACCGGAGGGATGCGTTTTTACCACCCCCCCAGCTGTCCACTTACAATGACATGGCAACTACTTAAGTATGTTCACATCACCGCGGAAGCAATGCACCAATTTTAAATTGGCATATGGAGTTTGACAAGTAGTGCTGCTTGCAGAAATGTCCCATTAAAGTGCTATTAAACCCAGAACCCTGCATTCACTATATCTGGTCTCCCACAGTACACAGAACATGGAAATGCAATTATTTTAGTAATTATAAACTGCTAAATACCTTTTCTCATCAGCAGTTAGAGCAGTCTTGTGACTTCTATCAGTGCAAAGCACTGGTTAAAGCGTGTAGGAGGAGTTTTCTTTCTGCTTAAGGAGGATGCAGATCCCCTCACCTCTGTCTGGACACTGCTGATTGGCCTTGTGCTTGTAATACACACCAAACAAAGCATGTGCAGAATATCTCCACACGATATGTCTTGTCAGGATATAAGAGGGAGACACTGGAAGAACGGGAAGATCAGAGAAGACAGGATCAAACAGCAATTTTACACAATGTGGAGGGTTAACTCCTTAGGTTCCACAGTGAGTATAACAAGCATGCTTTACTGCATCTACAGACTGATTTTACTGTTGTGGGTTTAGCAATGCTTTAAAGTGACAGCGGCCGCACCATCGTATGTCAAGTGGCTGGCAGGTGGTTGTCCTATAGCATTCAAATGTAAAATATCCCTTAAAAAAAAGCCACATTTCTGAGAGCTGATAGAGCCTGACACCTGTGTGAAAGGGGTCTAAAGATAATGCATCCTACTGGCATTTTTAAATTGGCTGCATCCAGTTGACAACATACGGGTAGATTTAGATGTGCATCTAAATCTTCTTTGCCTCTAAAGCCTAAACTGCATTTTGGATCACGTTTTTCAGAGGCTTCTGACAGGTGGTGAGGAGGTGCTGCGATTCCTCACAGCCTGTTTTAACTCCATTTTTGCCAACCATTGTGCTGCTTCGCAGGTGTTTGTGGCCCTTATCCATTGACTTGCATGTGTAGCATTTGGTGGGCATGCCGCCTGATAATTGCTGCACATTTAGGGCTGGTTCACACTACATGCAGTACAGTGTATTTTTTCCTGCATCCAAAACACATCCTCCTTCTTTATTTGAGATGCGTTGCCCTACCATGTGCTCCTTGCTCTGAAGGCCAGTTATAGACTGGGGCAGCGGCCATTTTTTGTACTGTTGAATTGTTGGTGAGGGGGTGCACTGGACACCTTAGTGGCCATTGTGCTACATGCTGGGTGTCCAGTGCTCTCCTGTACCTTTAAGGAGGGGTGGGCTCCCTCAGGTTCACCTGCCCTTGGTCTATCCATTAAATACATGTGCTTCTACTATGGGGGCTCTTACAATTGGAGAGTTAGGAACTACAGAATACTGGGGTGCCGTGATGAGGGTCTGCAGCTTACGCATGTGTGCTAACTAAACCCCTGTTTGTAACGCATACTGTTAGGTTAATTCGGTTTGTTTGCAGGCTGGCTGGCAAGTTAGAGCTGGAAATTTTTCTTTTTTTGTTGTTTGACATAGAAATTATTTTATGTTGTCTTTTTTCATTTTTTTTTTTCAGTTTTAACGTGGTGGATTTCAAATGACCACATATATTTTCTCTGTTGATTTATTAACAGTGGCATTATTTGATTGTGACGTGCAGCTGTCTGCCTCAATATTATGATGACTGACTTAGAGCTACACATACATACATAGTTATATTAGCAGAAGTGTGTCCCCAAAGATTATTACTTAGAAAAGAATGACAGAATAGAATGCACATCTTTTTAGATTTTTATTTTTTTATTTTTTTATTATATTATACCCACCTCTGAGTGCAATGAGAAGTACTGACACAGTAACTGTCTGCAGCCAATGTGATTTCAACCAGTAATTTCAATTCAATAACTTGCTTCTACATTGCACATGTATACATTTCGTAATAAATAAACTGTTGCTCCTGGCTACAACCATTCATATAACTTGGCCTCTCTGATAAAAAAAAATCCTTAGAACCAGACCAAAAACCTGGCCAGTTTTACCTCGGTACAAGGGGTGTATTCTTATAGATTGCAAAGATATTTGTCCCGCGAAACTGCTAGTACATCCATACTGTGCAAATGTGGCAAAATCAAAAGTTCTTCTATTTCCTAAACAAGTGGAGTTTTCATTCACACACAGACTGGTTGGGAAAATACTACATTATGGCCACTAGATGGAGATGAGGATTACAGGAATACATATGATCTTCAGCTCCTTCTACTGACCATAATGCAGTATTTTCCAAACCACTCTGTGTGAATGGGAAAATACTGCATTATGGCCAGTAGATGGAGCTGAGGATCATATGTATTCCTGTGATCCTCTGCTCCATCTAGTGGCCATAATGTGGTATTTTCCCTAACCAATCTATTTTTTTCATGAATGAATAACATTCAATTATGCTGTATTTGTTGGAGAAATAGTTATACAAACATTTAAATAACACTCTTCAGAAACTGAGTAGTCAGGCAGTATATGGCAAAGGGCAAGCTCCGCTGCTGAAAAAATTTTCAGCTAGCTGGTATTGTTTTTGGACAAATGATCAGTAGCAAATGCTAAGAAGGTGTATGTGTACATTTTAAAACCGTGTCAGCTGTTGTGTTATTTCTTCATCAATGATTATATTCTAATGTCTGTGTTCATTTAAACACTGATTCCTCTCATTGGTACATTGGACATCTGCTGCTGGGACTCTGGAGGCTATTAATGGGTCCTGGGGAGGAGATATAGAAGATATTGTGTATTATCCTGATATACAGAAATGAACACTAAGCCTTCTTTCTAACAGGGTTCCCTTAGTGTTATTGTTCACAGTGATGCTTGTGTTAGAATACTCTATTCATTTTTATTTGCTTGTTAACCCTTGTATAACCAGAGTTTTTTTGATGCACAGAGCGTAACAGCACCGATATGCGTTAGTTAACATGACAATAACAATGACTAATTTTTCTGATTGACCGAGGGTCTGAGAACTAGGAACACACACTTCGGGCAGTCAGGGATATGCACCTGCAAATAGGGACCAGTGGTTGTGTCCATGCATCCGCTGCATTCCAATTGACATGAATGTTACTGCCTGCAGGTGAATGTATGGAAGACCTGTGCAGGCATACATGGCCCTTCGCACAGATGACCCGTGTGAACGAGGACTTACTCCAATCCAGATGAGTGTTAATGAAATCAAAGTGAAGTGAATTTGCTATTAAATAGCATGTGCAGTTTTTTTATTTTCAGTACTAAAATACATTGGGGGGATTTATTAAGACTGGAGCAGCTCTACATGGCAACCATTCAGCTTCTAGCTTTCGTTTTCAAAACTTAACTGAACAAGTTTGAAGCTAGAAGCTGATTGGTTGCATCTCCAGATTCAGGCTGCTCCAATTTTAGTAGGGTTCCCCGCTCATGATTTGTTTTTCTTCCTAATTTGATAAATGTGAGAAAGTTACATAAGTAGCACCAATCAATCTAGCCTGATGATACAAAGCTCTCCAATCAGGTGCAATTGATTGCTGCAAGATGCCACTGCATGCTGTAGCTTATTCCACAAGGAGCCATATATTCCATATGTTTGGCAATCATTTGTGATTACTTGCAATGATAATATAGCATAAATGATCCATTCAAAATCTCCTGTTTCTATAGACTAATGAGGTGACTACCAGCAAGTGGTTACTTTTCTCCAAGTAGCAAGAAGTTAAAATCAGCCATGTAGTACTAGCCTAAGGACACCATTTGGTCAGTTATGCGTAAAGTGTATATCCCAGCATGCAGGCAGTATGCTTTGTAAAATGAATGTAATAGGTGCACCCTGTAATAAATGCTTATATATAAAACCAATTAATGAGCTTGTAAAAGTTCAAATGAAAATACCAAAAGCTACTTTTTTTAAAGATGTACTTTGAAATTGTCAAGTGCTGATAATTCATGTAGATATTGTCAGGGGCCAAATTTAAAATCCCTATACTGATTGTATGTACTATATTGGGGGGAAATCAGTAATAAGAGGACATTATGGCCACCTTAACATGGCATATGTCTAATTTATGAAAGCTGTGTGCCAGTTTCCGGTACTTCTTATTACTGCAGCTTCTAGAACCTGTTGCTATGGCTGAGACAGATTCTAAAAGAATTACCACCAGTTTGAGATAAGCAATTTAGTGGTAATTAAGACCAACTCTGAGTTGGTGTGCAGAGAGACGCCAGTGCTTAGAGTTTGGCAAAGGTGCCGGGAATCTGTTCTTCATGTGATAGTCTCTCACATAGGTACGATGTTGCTGAGACATTGGTACCTGCTTGCTTACTAGCAACCAATAACTCCTATCCAGCCCCATTCAGCGTCTGGCTGGGATATTCCCCACTTGACAGCTGACTGGGTGGTGATGCTGGCGGACATAATTGGCCAAAAATGGCAAGGCCATATTTGCATAATAACATCACCAGCATCAGGTAGCATTCCCTAAGGGCAAGGATGTTGGCTGACGTCATTGTCCAAATATGGCTAAGGCCATGGCCATACTCGATTAAGGACACCAACATAAGCCAGCATCCCAAGTTGACATAATTGTTGGCATAGTTGTTCAAATATGGCCATATTTGGGTAATGACATCACCAGCATCAGGTAGCATTCCCTAAGGGGCAAGGATGTTGGCTGTAGTCATTGTCCAAATATGGCTAAGGCCATGGCCATACTCGGTTAAGGACACCAATATCAGTCACCATCCCAAGTTGGCATAATTGTTCAAATAAGGCCATATTTGGATAATGACATAAGCCATCTGAATGTGGTCAGGAATTAATCACCTGTTGCTAGGATGCTGTTGGCTATAGAGCCAACAGTGTCCTTGCAATGAAGATGGAATTTCCATGGTATGGACACCCTCCATGTTTATGACAGGAACATGAATATGTCATGTGGAGGCGCAACGGAATTTGGAAGAGTGTCTATGACTAGGGATGAGCTCAGGCACGTTTAGATCCTAGTCCAAACCCACCCAAGCAATCTCGACAGGAACCTGTCGCCTGTACTGAGCCAACCATAAGCATCCGAGGCATTCCCTGCCCACAGCTGCACGTATGCATGGGGCGTTTTTGCCTGAAGCTACGGGGGGCAGGGTATGCCTATGCCACTGATGATTGGCCCAGTACAGTACAGATTCCTGGTGGAATCGGTCAGTTGGGTCTAGACTAGGATCCAAACATGCCTGAACCTATGTCTATCTATTAGATTCATTATGAGACTGTCAAGCCTGCCCTAGCTTCACTCTGCAGAGGAAAGGTACACATAGCTACATTTTAGAAAGCACAAAAAAACCACGAGGATTGTAACTTTCAAAAATTTTATTAAAAATAAAGTGCTGTAATAAAAAATGAAAATTGTACATATACTGCAAACAACAGGAAGAAGCAGACTTTGTACATCAGGACACACCTACACCACAGACTAAGGGTTTTGGCACGGAAAAGCTGAACTTCGATATTTACAACAGATGGGGAGCTTCCAAGCATGCATTATGATAAGGTGCACAGTATAGTCCTTTTACTAGCACAGGTACGCTTGTATCTGAGCTCAAGTGGTCCTTTTTACTTTGAGAAATCCCTGCCAAGCAGAGTCTAGTGTCACCTTACTCCACACACTACACCCTTTTGTCTGGCTCACAGTTTGGTAGAACATTTACACACCAGTTAGTAACTGAAGATTTGTGTCTAGGACACTGAGTACCTTTTACTTTTTGCTACAAGAGTTCACTTACATGGATTTGATAATGTGCTTTAGGTCATAACTTAATACTGTACATTCAAAGGTTATAGTACATTGTTCTAAAGTAGTTTCCCCAAAATATGTTCTGCTGACACTACCAATGTTTGTGGTTTTGTAGGCTCCCATACTGACTGACCCTCATGTGTTCATTTTATAGTAATGAGCAACCGGCACTGTTGGTGGATGAGCAGGAGGTAAGTTTATGAAGAGTTCCCTAAGGCTGGCCAAACATTACACAATTTTCTTGAGATTTTTATTTTAGATTGACCACAAACCATATAATATGAGGTCTAATCTAAACAACACTTTCAATTGTATCCATTTAGGCAGGCCCTTGTGCTACATAGTTGAAGGTAAATCTAAAGGAAATTGGACAGAAAATTGTATAGTGTATGGCCAGCCTAAGGCTGGGTTGAGACTGTTGTGCTGCAGTAATGCATGTGTTGGGCGGTGGTGTGCTGTGATGCCATTCATCCTTGATGCTGAACTCCACGTATGAACTTGATTGCAGACCTACATTGGACCGTGTTAAGTATACATATTTCATACCTGATGGGCTGTTGGGGAAGCTGACAATCATTGTGTCTTTTGGCTCTACTACAGTGGTAGCAACAATCTTCTAGGTCCCATGCAAAGGGTCTACCTTCTGCACACTGCCTGACACCACTTCAATTCACAGAATGACTTGTATTTTTCTTAATGAATACAAGATGTTCTGTGATTAAATGAGGTGGATAGAAGGGAACTTGATGGCCCAATCTTCACCTCATCTAGTCAGATAACACAAGGCATTCTATGGGAATGGGCCCCAAAGGTTTTGTGGATAATACTAGTAGTGAAGACTGCTACAGTGGTTTCCAGCGGCCCTGTAGGTATGAAATATGCATCCTAACACTGGTCGAAGTTTGAAACAGTGCCATGCATTGTAGCAATTGTCCCTAAATAATATACACCAGCGCACATGTTTTAACATGCAGGCTGGTGTGAACAAGCCCTTAATGTCATCCCTTGGCAAAAGACGTGCATTGCAGCATGCAACAACGCAAGGTAAAGCACTACCATGCATTGTGATGGCCTGTGATACAAAAAATAGTACATGCACCATTTATGATGCAATTTGTTGAATAGTCTGTGTTAGCCCAACGCACCTTGCTGTGTGGCATAGCACATTAGTGTACTGCCAGTGTGAACCCAGCCGCAGACAGGTTCTCACCCACATGTTCCCTTGGGGTGCTGATGCTTAGAATAATCAAACCATTTCGATTTTTGCTAATAAATAGAATGTGAAATAGATCTAAATAAATATTTTTTTTACTGATGAATGTTTCTTGTAATAAATGTACACAAACTCACAGGGTACTTGGGAGAAGCTTCAAGGGGTACCTAAAATAAAACAGTCCCATGTGATAAATGGATTTGAGGGGTCTATTTATTAAAAAAAAATAAAAATTTAAAAGCCTTTTGTCCAGTATATTTGCCTGTACGTTTGTTCCTTGTGAATTGGGCAAAAGTGAATGTTCTTCAGGCTATTCTCTCTTCTGAAAGAAAGTTTGTTGATTAAGGGCAGTAGGAATATACTGCATTATGGCCAGTAGATGGAGCTGAGGAGCATAGAAAATATATGTCTTCGTAAAAAGAGATAAAGAGGTAAATTCTAAAGAACACTGGAATAAAAGGTAACCATTTATCTGCTAATTCCCTCCAGTGTTCTCTAGGAATGTTACATGGTATCTCTTGTTACAAAGACATATGTATTTCCTATGCTCCTCGGCTCTATCTAGTGGCCAAAAAGCCTTATGCACACTGCAGCTCAAAGAAGCTACTCCTACAGGAGTTTGAGCGGTTTTCATCTTTTATTTTATCTGCCTGTTAACTCCCCTCCATGTTAGCCTATGTGTCTATGCACACTATATGCAGTTTACAGGCAAAGAAAAGGAGAGGAGCTTTTAGGCATAAAAACACTCAAAAGCGGAAATAAAATTTCAATTTAGCACATGCTAACACATGAGCAGAATTCTGGCCAATAGAATACATTAACACCAGATATGGGAACACACATTCATGTGATTTTTTGCTGCTGAAAACTCCTGTAGGGGGAACAAAAACTTTTTGAGCGTCACAGTGTGAATGCGGCCAAATGAAGTAATTTACTAATGTCGATAATAAAATAACATTCTATCGAAAGAAAAAGTAGCCTAAAGAACAATTTTTTTTAAGTTGATACAAAATGAATGTACATGCAGAGCCATTGGACAAATGGCTATGCATTTTTTTTTTGTTTTTGATAGACCCCTAAGTGTGCATAGTAAATATCACTCTTTCACTGCGCAGATCTACAGGCTTGTTTCATGTGTTTTCATTACACGTTGGATGTTAATACACCTAGTGCAATGAACGTCAACAGTCTCCATACCACAAAAGGTGGCAGTCTAGTAAGCTATTAAGACTACCTAGAAAGCTAATTTTTGATTGTTTGCTATCAATTCCTACACAAGTTTTGTAGATGCTTAAGTGAGGCCTCTCAACGCAACCCAAAGAATGGCTCCAGCTGGTCTATATTTAAGGTGAATACCGTGATGATAGCAGCATGGGTTTCCTAAGAACCTGAGAAGCTACTTTATACTGTACATAGTAGTCTGAGGATTACCATGATTTGTAAAAATACTGCTTAGAGGTCATAGCAGTAAGTCAGAGAAGCGACGCTCTAGCCACGTAAAATGTGTGTGTGTGAGTATGCAATATCTACTTTCAAACACCACACAGTCATTGTTATCAGATATATGGATAAAAATACCCAATTGGTCTTTTATATATAAAAATAACAGCAAATAAAAGAGAGAGATCTTGCCCATCACAGCTAGTCAGACCTATGGGGGTAGATTTACTAAAACTGGAGCATGCAAAATCTGGTGCAGCTCTGCAGAGCAACCAATCAGCTTCCAGGTTTTATTGTCAAAGCCTAAATGAACAAGTTGAAGTTAGAAGTTGATTGGTTACCATGCAAAACTGCACCAGATTCTGAGTGCTCCAGTTTTCCCCCATTTATTCTTCTAGTGCAGGACAGAAAAAGGAAAGCCAAAGTCCGATTCACTGCTATGGACAACAGCCCTGATTTCTCTTTCCTCCAAGATATGTTATTCCAGAAAAGAGTAGAGCAGCCTTTCTCAACCTTCTTAACATGGGGGAACCCTTGAAATAACTTTCCAGGCTCAAGAACCCCCTGCTACTATTTACTATATCTACAGCTCACAGTACATTAGTATGATGATTGTTAAGGAAAATACTCCCTTCATTTGTGGTCATTGGGAAGAATCCCCCCTTGCAGATAGTTAAAAAGATCATCATTGCCAGCGGTTACTCATCTGAGAGGCAGAAGTTGCTCATTGCCCAAGGAACCCTTAGAAACCTCTGGAGGAACCCTGGTTGAGAAAGGCTGGAGTAGAGTACGTAGTATGTCACTTGTGCATGACCTGTCCGGTGTCTGTATGATGAAGGCACTAGCAGTTCTAAGGCGTGACAGGCAAATGGGGATTGTACCGTTGAACGTATACAAAACTGCTTTTTCCCACTGTCAGCACATACTCCCTTTTAAACATATCCTATATACACATTTATGAAAACAAATGGAAACAAACATCCCAAATACAAAAAAAAAAAAAAAAAAAAGTCCCTTTACAATATTTACATACGCAAGGTCTTTGCTGTCTTCAGTAAGTGATTCACACATTAAGATACACTTGTGTACCCTTTATACTTAGGCAGATTGTAGCTGGTTGTAGGCATCAAACACCAATTCCTGGATTCACATTATCAAAAAAAGAAAATGAACACCAGAAAGGAGAAATAATAAAATATTTAAATTAAAAAAAAAAAATCTCCCTATAGAATAATGTCAACAGTATGTTTAACAAAATGGTCAACGAAGAGGAGAGAGGAACACTGAGATCATCTGACAGATGTTCATGATGGACTACTTGTTCTCCTGCTTGGTGAGGTGTTGTCTTGTAGAGTATTGCCACTGGCTAGTAGCTAAATTCTGTCCATTACTAATCATGGCTTCAGTATTGTGCCACATTTAATTGTGCTTCGTCTCGTAGAAAATGTGCATGTCCATATTGGTGCCATAGTCGTGGCTTCTTTTGTGGCATTCTTTTTAGTCCAGACAGTGATGTACAGACTTTTCACAGGTACCATAATATTTCCACAACTTTTTAGGAACTTCTTGTTCTTTGTGCCATTTACTCCTTTACTCCTGTTCTGGTCTTTTTTGACTGGCCACAGTGCTGGGATGATACCACCAATACGAGTTATCATTGTGTGCAATCTAACTAAAAAAAGATGGTCCATATGCATGAATTATACAATGGCAGGTGCAATGGAAATGTGCTACCCTCAGACCAAGTATGTACTTTTCCAAACACAAGTCTCCTTCAGAGTCTGGCAATCATGGCAATGTAACAGATGACATCTTATCATTCCACAATGTAGACTTTTATGCTCTCTGCACACAGAAGCTGTCCATGGATTTAGGTAGCTTGGGTTGACAATTAAAAAATGTACCATTGTCATAATCCAACTTGCATGCACACACATAAAATACTTGTGGTCCCTTTTGGCGTTATAAGTTCAGAAAGGATTATCTCCCTGTATAGTAAGCTCTCATACCACAGAATCCCGTATTTCGGATCCCAGTCGTACTCTGGGTCTTGGGCTTACTGATGTGACCTCTATAACAGTGTCCTTAACATTTAGCGGCCTTTTTTCAGATTCTGAAACAATTTTACTAGCAACCAAAGGATCATGAACAGGAGTATTGATAATGTAGTTGTCGTTCAGGGTCTGATAGCCTTTATGGTCCGCTTGTGGCATTGGAGCGCTTGTTCCATTTAATGGCAAACTTTCTGTCTGTTTGCCATTACTACGGATCTTCTTGGCTGGCTTATCATGTTTTACTGGCTTCAGGATGGACTTCATTCCACTCCGATGCTTATATAAGATGAACAGTGTTAAAATGACTAACACTACCACAAAAAGGACAGTCATGATTAAAAATTCATTCCAGTATGATTTTGACAGAAGTTTAGCTGTATGGCTCTCTGAGACAGACACAAATTTGGAGGAGTTGACCAGCTTATCGATGGCACTAACTTTCTTAAAGCTCACTTCAGTGTGAGGTCTTGGAGTAGTTGGCTTTACGGGACCATCTGTCTCCATACAGTACATGGCCATTAATTTCCTGAAATCGTATTCTACTGACCAACATTCGTACGTTCCCAACCTTTCAGGGCTGTTGACAAGGATCAGATCTCCGGATTCCAGAACAAAATAGGAGGAATCAATGACTTTGCCATTGTGGAGCCACTGGCGAATTGCTAAGTTGGACAACAAATTACACGGCAGAGTGGTTGCGTTATTTGGTTGCAGTACAATCTTTTTACACTGTGGCTGTTCTGTTAATGGGAAAAAAATATAGAACATCAATTATTAAGCATTCAAAATGATCACTTTTACTTAATTACAAAAACTAGTTCTTGGCAATTTACTGAGCCTCAATTGAACATGTAACGCCACCCCAAGCTCTACGTATTCAGTCACCCCACGTACTCAGAAGCATACCAGGGAGAGATGGCAGCGCACACTGAAAGCTGCTCAACTGCAAAATGTGACAGGAAGGCTTCAGGCCCATCCCCTCCAGAACCATGACCTCTAACACATTTCACCCGCCATAGGCTTATTTGTGTAGGTCTGCAATTTATATTTCAAAATTAAGCCCATACTATTTTTTTTTTTGTTTAATTTTGGTATATCCTGTAGCAGTTGCATTGTCCAGTTATTGCCACAATTTGATAAAATGTCTACTGCTAGATGACTGCATAATGACACATATAGGTACCGTGTTTTCCACAAAATATGCACACCCCACTTATTATTCGGGTTCCTCCATATAGTCCTAAAGAAAGGACCTTCTTTAGCTAAAAGGCTTTCATGAAAGAGAGAACAACAAGTGAATCTCAGCTTGGCATCTGCTCAGTTTTAAAGTAAAATATGGGGATGTCATGGTTGATTTTCTTCAGAAACTTCTAGTTCCCATGCTGTTATGCTAAACCACGGGCTTAGGTAGTTTCTGAGTCTCTGTCCCACATCAAATATGTAGATTAGAAAAATTAGAAGTCTTTATCCACATACTATGATATCCTATTTAGAAAGAGAGGACAGCAATAGCAGCTTTCATGTTTCTCCAATGACAGGTTTCCTCTAAAAGCATGCCATGGGTTCACACGACTTTCTAATGGCAGAGATGTTTACATTGCTATGTAAATTTAATATATCTCAGTTTAGAAACTGCTAACCCTTTTAGCTGTTCTCCCAAATCAGAATAATTCTGTTTGCCTTAAAGAGATCCAGTGCTGTTTTCCTTGCAGCCGATTCTTCTTACTGCTGAGGGTCACCAGTGTTTCCATCTCGGGTACAGGAAACTGGCTCTAGCTTACTTAGAAACCAGAGCCGGCTTCGCACTGTGCATGCTCAAGCTCATGCAATGCTTTGTGAATGGTCCTGCAGCCTGCTGGGATGTTTTGCATATCCCAAGAGGATTTCAGAGGGAAGGTGCAGGGCAAGGGATGTCCTCCTTATCTAGGTGAGGATTGCAGAAGTGGGACCGAGTACCAATAACAATTAGTACTCGCTCTACCCCTCCCCCCAAAAAAAACCTGTAAGTCATTACCTGTAAGCCAGCAGGACATCACGTTTTGAGTGACGTTCCGCTTTAAGTTTAATGCACTTAGTGGAAGAAGTGCAATGGCATTGCCTATCCTAACCACTGACAGTTATGACATGCTGAGAACTGGGTGGCCAAACATATCTACAATTTTTGTTTGTCTTCCACAATCGTATGACTTGTGCAGACATGGGGACCCTATAAATATATTTTTCACATCACTTTTCTAATGTAACTGCACTTGGGTTATATTAGGCAATCATATTAAATGCCACTAGTGTTTAGCTGTGTTGTATAACAAATTTAAAGCCCAACTCTGGGAAACTTGAAAATTCTCCCTTGTGTTGCACCCATACTGCAAAGGTTAACTGCTCTTTTAGACCTAGGGGGCATAGAAAAGAAGTTTTTAAACCCATACTCTGCTCCACCATGCTGCTAAACTGGTCCCTATACTGGTTCCTATACTCCAGTGGTCTAAGGTCCTCACGTCATCAACACAAATTCCTGGGTTCATAACCCTGCACAGGATGTGATGGCTCCTAGAGACAGTTTAATGCTGGAGCATGGGGGAGCAACAAGTCATCTAAGTAAATGCTTGTACTCTCCACTAGACCTAAATGAACAGTTAAACTTACCATGTGTAAAATATAGGAATATCAAGAAGTCTTACCATCTACTATGTTGACTCGTCCTCCAGGTCCCGTGCCATTCTTTTGCTCGCAGAGATTTGAATCTGCATTTTCTATGTCCTGGAGCCAGTGCCTGAAACATAGGAACACAACCATGCTTGACAAACTGTTGGGGTTGGAGCCAGACCAAAGAACGCGGACACGCTAAAACTGATGACTTACTGGGAGTTTGATTCGTGTACATGGTGATGGATACTACGACAGCCCTTCTTGCTCCATGCACAGTAGGGATCACGTGACAGGACACATTCTCCACAGGTTGCGTACATGCTGCAGTTAGAGACTGGCACTTGCACCACCATGGATCGCGATGAGGCGTACACCAAGCCCTTTGTTGAGAAAAAAAAATAGCAATTTACCATGTATCAACATAATTCTTTTAACTGCACTTCTCTGACACCTTTGCAGCAAATATCAAGGTGAGAAATGGTTTACAACACAGCACCTTGGAAGAAACATTGGTCTATTACAGTGTCAGATAAGCAGGACCCTTCTTTTTAAAAATTGAAACTCATGCCCAGTGCCTGAACTATTATGCAGGACACAGCTGCTTGTGACCAGGATGGCCCCAGGTTTGCTTTAAACAAGGTTTTGCCTTAATGATGGCCCCATACAGATGCTTATATGTATTTTTTATTCCTGTCTGACCATTGTAGTGAGAAGAAGAAGCCCTGTGTAAACTCTAAGCTGTACCTTGAAGCTTACACAGGGGCTCAGTATTCTCTCCTTGCCTCTATGTGATAGAGCTGGGGGACTGAGTGTTCACCCATCAAGCACCATAGCTGTCACACAGGAGGAGGGGGGTGAGTCATATGCTCTCTCATACCCAGAAGTATGGGGTATGCCACTTTGCCTTCAAAAGAGAACAGTGCAATGGTGGGAGTAAAGGGAAGGTAAGTAAAAGTAGATGTGGGGCTGCCATTAAAATGAAACTGCTGTCCAGTATAGACAAAGCACAGGATCCCTTTAAGTGCATCATCCTGGACATCCACTCTATACTAGAGAAGCAATTATTAGGTTGGAGTGGAGTTTCAGTTTCATAAAATGTGGCATCCAACATCACACTTGAGTGTATGCAGCTGCATTAATGGGATGTAACATTGTATTTCTTATAGTTGGTTGACCAAAGGGCACATAGCAGCATGATATATTTTACATGTTCATTAATCAAGTGCTGACATTGATATATGTTCCTACCTTACTGTGATCAAGCAGCAACTCCTGCACTGAGTCAGTATCTGGGAACAGCCGAATCTCCTCAATGATGTAGACTTTCTTATTTACACTGACAGCTTTGTGCAGTCTTCCGTCATCTAGAGATCAAGGCAACCAATATTAGCAAAAAGATCCGCATTTCTTTAATCTCCGCTACCTTTTAATGGACTTTTAATGGGTTGAAAACTAAAAAAAAAATAGCTTATCTTAGAATGCACTTAGATTGAATTACAATTTAAGTTACTGCTATTGTTCAGTACAAATGATGTGCAGTTTTTAAAACCAAGAATCTGAAAAAAATAGTTACTAGATGCCAACGTCAATGAGAGCAGCTATCTGAATACCCAGTAGGAGACCATATCAATTGTTTGCGTTATAACAATGAAAGCGCTACTAAAGCTGTAGTAGTAACTACTGTCCAATATAATCAAATATTTTAGATTCCAAAAAGGGCTAATGTATTATAATGCAGCAGCATTATTTGATTTAAAAAGGATCTTCAATCCCATATGGTCATTTCCTATGACTCCTCTTCCGCCATCTTTCCATATCCTGTCTACAGGTCTTTACCAGGTCTTTGGGATCAGGGATCTTGGACATTGCAGACAGCTGCACCGTGTGTGCATGTATGGGTATCCACAGGTTTCTGTCAGGTCACTGGGATCTGGTATTTGCCAGGTCTTCGGGATCTGGTATGTGAGACACTGCAGACTACTGTACCTTAGGTGTGCATGTACTCACAAGTCTCTGGAAGGTCACTGGGATCTGTGATTTGAAACACTGCAGACAACCGTGCCATGTGTGCGCACGTATTCACAAGTCTCTGCCAGGCCTTTGGAATGTACCAGATACCAGATGCCAAAGACCTGGCAAAGATACATGCACATGTATCCCTGTGGATACTTGCACATACTGTACATGGTGCAGTTGTCTGCAATGTCCCAGATGCCAGACAACTGCAACATGTGTGTGCATGTACAGGTATCTGCGGGTCTCTGCCAGGTCTTTGGGATCTGGTATCTGAGACACTGGAGACAACTGCACCATATGTGTGAATGTGCTGGTATCTTCAGGTCTCTGACAGATTTTTGGGATCTGGAATCTGCCAGGTCCTTGCAGACAACTGTACCATGTGTGTGCATGTGCTTGTATTCTCTTGAGCACAGATATGCCGCAAGTCTAAGCCCTAGGCACCTGTGGCACATCTGTGCATGCGTGGAATCTCAGGCATGAATGTACCTCTCAGTAAAACACTGCCTCATGGCATGTGATGTGGACATCCCAGGAGGCAGCCTTATGTCATTTTCACCTAGACATGAACATAGAAAGTGCTGCCCCGCAATTAAAAAAAAATTGTATATTCCTAAAAAAGGATAAACATTTTTCAGTTTATGTAATACTGTAAGGATGAAGGAAGAACCAGGATAGAACAACTCATTGCCATGGATGAAGGACCAATTTTATTGGCCACAGAAAAGAATATTCACAGTAATATGCAGTATATGCAACCTAATCTGATAAGAAGCTGCCTGTGCTGAAGTCCAATCAGTACAAGGTATATTATAAATACGGTAGCAGTTAGAGGTTACAGGATGTACTGTATATTTCCATTTGATAACTCATTAAAAAATAAAAAAATCTCAAATGTACGTATGACTTTTACAAATCTGTAATCTAATTTCCACATGTACTTCTACCACCAAATTTAGAGAAATATAATGTCTTTTAGAAGAGAGGTGATACAAGTCTGACATCTTCATTGTCTCTTACCTGTTCCCAAGAACATGACATCATAGGTTTTCTTGAGGCCCTTGACCCTTTGTACACTGATCTGCTGGTAGCGCATTTGTGTCTGCAGGAGCAACGGTTGGCTCCGTACCGCACTGTCCATCAGAAAATGATCTTTGATGAAGTTTAACACTCTGTCCGGCATTTGAAGTGAAGAGTTGATCTTCATATTTCTTGCCTTGTTGGTAATGCACTGTTGTACATCGAAACAACTCAATTAATTGGCATTTCATGAAAGACAAAGAACTTTAAATACAGCAATTCACAAGCAGAAATATACTACTGGAAACTAGTTCAACACAGCCCTATTTGTTTTTTCAGTAGAATAGGTATGATGGATAAACCTCGGTCAAGTTTTTACTGCTGTCTGGGTCCTGATATTTTCACCAAGACCAGAATAACCAAAAATCACATCTGGCAGATGTTAAGACCTCTCCCCATTCTACTATATTCATGTGCTTTTGGGCACTCTCTCCCATACGAGAGAGATTCCATCACTTCCTGTCCTGGTGACACATAGTCACCGGGACATTAAGTGAGAGACATGTCCTTAATGGAGGTACAAACAGCAAAAACAACCTAACAGATGTTTTAGACCTTCTCCATGCTGTACAAAATAAAATAATTAAAAAACGTTTGGCTTCACTTTTCACTTGGAATATAAAAGATGATGGATGCTTCAGCATGGCGCAGTGGTAAAATATAGACCCAAATGTACAAGAAGGCCAGAGAATTACTGACCATTGACTAGAAGCAGCTCAGACAAGTACTTGCTCTGCTGTATACAAAGCAGCTTTACGCCCCGTTCACACCTGAGTATTTTGTAGCTGAAAGCTACATGTTCAGCATTAACAATGCCATGGAAACTCTTCATACCTAAGCACTCGGGCACCCATCACTCAAAAAAATACAGGAGCTTCTTTATAGGCAAATGGTTTCTGGGCTCACAGACTTCGATGGGAACACTTAAAAAATGTGATTTCCTGGCGCCAACACGACAGCATACATATGGTAGTATGCTGCCATGGATTGATGCCAGGAAAGGAAAATTATGATAAGTATTTGATACATTTTTCCATTTTCCCGGTGCCAACATGACAGCATACTACCACATGCAAGGTGCTATGGATTGGTTCCAGGAAAGGAAATTTATGGTAAGCATTTAATACAATTTACAGAATTTCAGGCTCTCCTATAATAAAAGTCTATAGGGTAAAAAAACACACAACCCCTGCCCCAAAGAGGCTACAGTACGGCACATCACTGCTAAAAACATGTGAAGAATGTACCAAAAAAGCCTTTTAAATTGCCTGAATATGCTACACTCAGGTGTGAATTTAGACTTTAGCCACAAAATACAATGCTCGAAAGAATTAAAGAAGCACTTTTTAATGAGAGTATAGCATCAAGTCAAATAAACTCCTGGGATATTGACCTGGTCAGTTAAGTAGCAGAGGGGGATGTTAATCAGTTTCAGCTGCTTTGGTGTTAATTAAATTAACAACAGGTGCACTAGATGGGCAACAATGACACGATCCCCAAAACAAGAATGGTTTTACAGGTGGAGGCCACTGACATTTTTTCCCTACTCTTCTTTTCTGCCTGTTTTTCACTAGTTTTGCATTTAGCTAGGGTCAGTGTCACTACTGGTAGCATGAGGCGATACCTGGACCCTACAGAGGTTGCACAGGCAGTCCAACTCCTCCAGACTGGCACATTAATATGTGCCATTGATAGAAGGTTTGCTTTGTCTCCCAGCACAGTCTCAAGAGCATGGAGGAGATTCCAGGAGACAGGAAGTTACTCTAGGAGAGCTGGACAGAGCCATAGAAGGTCCTTAACCTATCAGCAGGACTGGTATCTGCTCCTTTGTGCAAGGAGCAACAGGCTGAGCACTGCCAGAGCGCTACAAAATGACCTCCAGCAGGCCACTGGTGTGAATGTCTCTGACCAAACAATCAGAAACAGACTTCATGAGGGTGGCCTGAGGGCCCAACATCCTCTATTGGGCCCTGTGTTCACTACCCGGCCCAATAGAGCTTGATTGGCATTTGCCATTGAACACCAGAATTGGCAGCCTTGTGCTTTTCACAGATGAGAGCAGGTACACCCTGAACACATGGCAGACGTGAAAGGGTCTGGAGAAGCCATGAAGAATGTTATGCTGCCTGTAACATTGTTCATCATGACCGTTTTGGTGGTGGGTCGCTGATGGTCTGGGGAGGCATATCCATGGAGGGACACACAGACCTCTACAGGCTAAACAATGGCACCCTGACTGCCATTAGGTAACAGGATGAAATCCTTGGACCCATTGTCAGACCCTACACTGGTGCAGTGGGTCCCGGGTTCCTTCTGGTGCATGACAATGCCCGGCCTCATGTGGCGAGAGTATGCAGGCAGTTCCTGGAGGATGAAGGAATTGATACCATTGAATGGCCTCCATGCTTGCCTGACCTAATTCCAACAGAACACCTCTGGGATATCATCTGCCAGGTTGCACTTCAGACTGTCCAGGAGCTCAGTGATGCCCTGGTCCAGATTTGGGAGGAAATACCCCAGGACACCATCCGTCATCTCATTAGGAGCATGCCTCGACATTGTCAGGCATGCATACAAGCACGGGGGGGCCATGCAAACTACTGAGTACCATTTTGAGTTACTGCAATGAAATTTCAGCAAAATGGACTGGCCTGCTGCATAATTTTTTCACTTTGATTTTTGGGGTGTCTTTGAATTCAGTCCTCTGTAGGTTTATCATTTTCATTTCCATCAAAAGATGGGACATCCTTACGTTCCTAACACATAACCCTGTCCATATCAGTATAGATATCCAGCAGGAGATTCCCCATTGAGATCTGATGTGTTCTCAAAGTGTTCCTGTTTTTTTTTTGAGCAGTGTACTACATACAATCAACAGCCGAGTTGCTGCTTCTTACCACTGGAGGGTAGTATTACCATTAAATCCATCTTAGGTTGCAGGAAAGTTCCAACATTTAGCAAGTTTTTTATTTTTCTTGAAAGAAAAACCATCAACAATTTTTGTTGCCTGTAACTCTTTCCATGCAGCTACGAATATGTCCATGTTTGGTTTTTAAATTCACTGGGAAAGAAACATCTATAACAAGAAAGACTGCATTTTGTAGAAGAGTGATGGCAGGAAAAACTCCAAGTGGTCCATTGAATCCATCCAACACATATATACACACACATATAATTTTCTTTAAACCATATCTTTCCAAAATTTAGTTTTAAACTTTCCTCCTGCTAGTTTGAGGTTGTATCCCTGTGTTCCTGAGCTTATTTTTACTTTATTTATTTATTTATTTATTTATCTTAACTTCATATTGAAAATCCTTCCCTCCTGAACCTTATTCAGGCTTCAGTCCTGTCTCCCCTTTCCCTTCTTTCCTCCAGACATAAGAATAATTTTCAGAATAATTTTGTGAAAGAGGGCAATGTCAGTACTTACAGCTCCAGGTCGTGGCTCGGGAACAGAGTGGGTGTAGGTACTCCATTGCTGAGACTCCCGGTTCACTTCTTTATAGAGGCCATTGAAAGCCTTCTGTACATCGTGCATAGAGAAGGCACACACAGCCGAGCTGCCCACACCTCCATTATTCCTGGAGAGAAAAGATTCCTTTAAGAAATGAAGTCCAATACACTCTAATGAGCTGTCAGCTTCAAAACAGACTTGCATCTTAAAGATGCTACAGGCCTACGACATGTTTCTAATTTAAGCAATCTGCCTTTAATTCCAGTAAATGTCAGTAACCCTCTATATACATGGTCAGACATACATGCTGTGAGAACACAAAATTAGGACAAAAAGGGGCCATTACAGAATAAAAGACAGAAGTCTAGACAACAATATTGGAATCTAATAAACAACGAAAAGAAACATTGCGAGTTGTCAAGTCTCAGCAAGGGACCTGTGAAGACAAAGACAACAAGTCCTCACAGCTCCACACAGCAAGAATACAAATCACGTTCTGCTTACCACTGAGAGGTAAAGACTCCATAGAAGATGGTACTGGCCCAATGGTCCTCCCCTGGAGTGAGCACAAACATATCCTGTAGCACATTGAATGGGAAGTTATCTCCAGGACGAGTGCACAGGAGCTGGGCCTTCAGGAACGTGGTCCACTTCCTCTGCAATACACGTTCTCCTCCCAGATCACCCTATAGGGGGAAAAAGATGATCACTTTCACCATTTCGGTTTTCCCCTTTTTAACAACATATATAAATTGGCATTCTAATCTCCTGGTGGTAAGAACACACATTCATTATAATAACTACATACATGTCCACATCAAACCTAATTCTAAAAAAAAGAAGACATGGCTTCAGCGTATTTATGGAGTGCACTGTAGGAAACCTGTCATGCTAGGAATATGAGAGCTGCTACCATGGATTTGTTTTTGAAGGTGCAAACAATAGTTGCCACTAGAGCAGATCTCCAGGGAAAGGACAAAAACCCCCTTACAATAATGCAAGGGTTAATTGCATATTTAAGTCCAATGCCCTGCATTAGATGTGAAGACATGGAGAGACAGTCCACTACAGGAGCTTAGGGAAGAATAGGAGAGTGCTGGCTGCCGGGAAGTTGGGTGTGTGTGGGTTGAGAATCGGGTAAGTAAAAGTGCATTTTGGGATTCCCTAGACCTAAATGAGCATTTAACCCTTGCAGTGAGGGGGCAGCCCCTCTGCAAGGGAGGACTTTCCCTTTCTCCAAAGTTGGGTTTTAGAACTCTATTACTTCGTAAACTACTGACCCTGAACAAACATGCTGCCAGTGAAGTCTAAGTCCATCTCATACCTGTTTTTGGGTCAGTGACTCATCAAGTAGTAAAGGAAGGATAAGGATGATAGCTCTTGCATCTCCAAAAACAAGTCAGCAATGGCAGTTCCATGTTTCTACCTTGTTAGTGACTGTTGCTCATCTATGGCAGTGCCTTAGAATGGCAACATGATTGTGTTTTAGTCAACACCTCCTATATATGAAGGATCTTCCTAAACGTCATTTATGTGGCCATGCCATAAGCACAATCTGTTATGAAATTCCATGGTCACTCACCCATCATGTTCAAACAGGGGGACCAGGGAGAGAAATGTTCTGCAGTAACTTCCCAGAGAGCAACTTTAATTGGTCTATGCCAGTAACATTCAACTTTCTTGATAAGGGGAGCCTCAAGGGCAGCCCTCAACATCACCAAAGGGCCGCACATAAAATTCAGTGAATATTCAGCATCAGAGACAGCAGACATAACTGGGTATATTGCCAAAAGACTATGGGCATAATACAAGAGGTGGTCAGAGACTGCAGACATGATGCAATGATGCAAGAGATGGTTCATAGACTGCAGACATGAGACCGGAGATGGTCAGAGACCGCAGACATGATACCAGAGATGGCCACAGACACAGACATGACACAAGAGATGTCAGAGACCGCAGGTATGATACAAGAGATGGTCAGAGACTGCGGACATGGTAAAACGGGTTTAGTTAGCACACATTTGCAAACACGTGCATAAGCTACGAAGCCTATGCACTACAAACCTATGAAAGTCAAGTTCTGTTTGGCCCTAGATTACTGTAAAACATTTTCTTTTTTGAAGCACTTAATTAAAGAAAGTTCATGTTGGATCTGGATGTTGCACCAAGAAGCCCTATATAACATGTACTTCAAAAGTAGATTTAATAAAGGCAGCTTCAAACCACCATAAAAAAAAACACAAAAAAGCAGTAAGTAAAAAGATGTACATCTTATCCTCACCTTGCACACTCGGGCAATCCGGGAAACAAGGGGGTTTTCAAAAAAATTAAGCTCTTTTCCTGTCTCCGTGAAAAAGAAATAAATCTTATCATCATCCCCCACAGGGTTTCCTTTGGGAAGACTCTCTTGTATATGAGCTGAACCAACAAAAGCTGGATCTGTTAATGACAAAGCAATAGCTAATGAATTTAATAGCAGGTCCTTGGCATAGTTAATCATAGTAGCAACACAAACACACATCCCAGCCTGAATAATAGTCCAGCAATGCTCTTATTTACATACCAGATACAAGCCATCATGCATAATCACACAACCCTCACCCTGTTTTACTTAGTTGAAATTACAACCATTCAGCACAATTATCTTTGAATGGAATAAAATGCCTTTTCCTTCTGGATGCTGTAAATTAACCAGTTTATAAGCCAAATTCTACATAATAACCCCAGCACACACTGCTTGATCTACAGGAAAACCTCAAATGGATTCGGCTTAGCAGCCAAGTGTCTGTAGCTCTGGAAAAGTTGCAGATACTTCAAAGATAGTCTCTACTGTATGGATATCATACGCTATGACATTCTGCCCAAATAGATTCCTATCAAAGGAGGAAAATCAAAGGCTAACCTTGGAGCCAGTTCAAGGAGTTCTCAGTCTTCAGAATAATCTTGCTGTCTTGGCTCTTGTATATGCTGGGCTCGTTCCCTTGGAAGTTATTGACGGTGCCACCATACATGTCCCCATCTGGTAGTCAAGAGAGAAGCACATAGTGATAAGTATGAACACAAAGAAGGCTTTTGAAAATGGCACTTTAAAGAGAAAAGATGAGGTACAGGATCTCCTACCATCCAGATTTCATGTTCAACTTTTGGAACAAGGAAATATCACTTCTGGTTAGTTTCTATGGGTTTACCACACTTTGCTCTTCACATTTTCCAATTAGCCCAAATGGGTCTCCATTAAATGTATAAGACCTCAAAAGGAGCTACTCACCGACCATGATGGCTGATGACTTGTATTCGGGATCGAAAGGACATCGTCCCTTTCCATCTTCTGTGATTGTCTTCCCACTGGAGTCCCTTTCCAAGGTGAAATCACTGATTCTCTGGAAGTAAAAGGGTAGAGCGGTGTCAATTCTTTCATAGTGCCAGCGATCAGTTGATTTAAATTTTTATCTGATCCCCAGCTAGGGGGAGTGGAATGTCCTCAATGTGGGGATGTCTATGGTATCTTCTGATGTAAGGGGGAAGTGTGAAGGGTAACCTGATGTAAGGGTCACTCTGATGGGAACCACTCTGATGTAAAGGAAACTCTGACGTGAACCACTTTGATGTAAGGGGACTTTAATAGGGACTTTGATGCTAGAGGGAATCTGATGGGGACACTGACATGGGGGGACTCTGATGGGGTACTTGATGTGAGGGCAGACTCTGATGTAAGGGATATTTTGATTGGGACCCTGATGTAAAAGGAGACTCTAATGGCGACTGTGATGTAAGGGGGACCCCAATAGGAACGCTGATGTAAGGGGGACTCTGAAGGGAATTTTTTTCCTCCCACAATTATTTGTACAATATACGATGTGGGCCTTGTACTGAAAAGGTTGGAGTCCCCTGATCTAAAGTAAAAAATTTAAAGTGAAAAAACTTTAGGCTTGCTTCCGCCATCATATGAAATTATTGTTACAACCCCTAACACCTACCCCTCTTTTACATGCTCACGCAAAGGCAGCCAATCAGTGCTCTTACCAAGCACAGAACAGACCATGGCGGCAGAAGTTTGCCAATGGGGTAACAGCTAGTTGACCTTGGAGGGGGAGGTTGGTTGTTTTTTTATGGCACAAGCAAGAGGACCAGTAGATCTACAGTCATTTTTGTACTATAGATTCCCTTAAGGACCAATTCACACTCCGAATGCATTTTTGCTTACAGTTCACACCACACTTCATTCCAGTGCCTTTTTTATGCATTTTTGCTGTGTTCCAGTACAATTCTGTGCAGAAAAAATGCAGCAAGTTCTCCCTTTTTTTTTTCTGCATCAGAAACTGACTGGAACCGACTGCACTGGTGTGAACCATGGCCTTTGGAATACATGGAAAACACTGTGCGAGCATTTTTGATGCAGAAAAAAAAAACCACACTGGACTGCATCGGGTGTGAACCAGCCCTTAAAAGTACTCATTCAAACGCATTATTGTGGCAGATTTACCGCTTTTCATATTGAGTAACAAGGGTAAAGGTTGCACTTCACATCTACCATGTTGAGTGAAAAACTGCAATACTTTCATTTCATTCTGATAAAAATACGTTCAAATGGGCAAATGTACTACTCAGAACAGCCAGAATACCATTGGCAAAACACTGACTGAAGTCATTGTCCTTTGTGGATCTTTTCATCGCAGAATTTGCCATGTGTATCATATATATGGAATAATGTATTGCTATATATCCATAAATCAGGCTATATGTACAGATGTGAGTGTCAATGTAATGTTCCCCTGTAGTGGGGGCTCTTCTAATTGGTTTCACCGCGGGAAGCAATGAGCCGGGCAGAATGTGTTTATGTGTGCCTGTTTACAATGATTACACATTTGCATGGGCACCCTTGGGCATCGGTGCATCTGTGCATAATCAACTTTTAGCTTGATTCCGGAGCAGTTGGCATGTGTATAAATATTGATATAGTTAATAATGTGCAGGTAAGCAGATGCCTTTTCAACGGCTCTCCACAGATGCCAAATTAACCCGTTTAAAGACAGTTTTCTGGTGATGAAGTCGTTAAAAGCCTTGCAAATGGCAGTCAGTTTACAGTTATGTGGCATGGAGTGCCAGTGTTGGGTGTTACACTTTCTGGGATGATGATGAATATCGATACGATTGTGATGTCACTAGAACAACAGTGACCTCACTTCTATCCACTCAACAAGTTTCAGGTGATGGCCTACATATACAGACAATTGTTTATTCAGACTCAAATAATGGCCCCATAGTACAAACAAGGCAAGCTAATCATACAAATAATGCATTAGGAAATGTAGTTCTACAGCCAAGAGGTCTCCCCAGCATATAATAATCATGGAAATGTGTAAGCTGATCTTGATGGCTGAATCTACTTATTGGTGAAATAAAAATGTCTGTTTTTTTAAATATGAACCCATGGCCCTCTCTTTTTCCTTCTATATTTCTCCAATGCCATTCTATGGAAATCACTATTGAAAGGAAACCTATAGCTGCCTGGCTCTCATGCTGGTCCTCTGACTTCAATCATTTCCGAGTCACTTACCTGCACTATACAGTTATGTGAAATCAGAACCCCATATCTTTACACTTGGACCAGATTAGTGGAAACTCCACTGGATTAGGATAGCAGTTAGACTAAACTTCCAGCTTGCAGAAGCTCCTGTTGTCACCCCCCCCCCCTTGGAGGACAGGTATAGCCCAAGCAATGACCAACAATGGGAGTATAGTATCAGCCTATATGACCCTAGTGTACACATGCTTCAGATTGGCCTACCTGAACATGGGCATGCAGCCGCTCAGGGCTGTACACATACTGCGGCAAAAATGAAACAGCATATCCCATTCTGCAGGCATGATCACCATTGAATCTGACTAATGCAAGTCTATCGATGGTAGTGCAGCATATGCAACCCTGGTGCCCAACCTGCAGCCGAGGAGCGCATGCGCCCATTAGGGTAATAGCATTGATCTCTACTAGCCTCATGTAACATGTTCCCAGTTTTTTACTGTCTCCTGCAGCATATCCCCAGCCAGAAATATAGAATGTCCACACTCTCTGGCCCTCATTTCCTCTATTAGGTCTACAGTTTCTGACAGTCCTCCCAAGCATTACATATATTGGGCATTATGTGCGACCCTTGATAATGTCAGGAGCTGCAGTTGAGGCCTCCTTTAGCTCATAAGTTGACAACCACTGATATACAGGGTTAAATCGGGTGTTGAGAAGGTGCTCTCCTCACCATTTGTCAAATGCCCTCTGAGGAGTGATTCACGTTGGATATACATGTGAGAAAGAGCCCTAATAAAACCTTAATTTCCAGTTTGGGTTTATAAACAGTGGTCTTAATGGGAGTGCTGAGTGTCACATTAAAGCAGATCTTCACCGAAAAGGGGACGTTCCATCTTATGTCCTCCTCATCCTCTACCATAGTTGGGTACCTGGTTTTGATGCTCCCACTTCCGCTAGCATCACCTGGGCCATGTCTCAGGTCTGGACCATGTCACAGGTCCCAGGAGGCTGCAGAACCATTCACAAAGAGCAGCTTGCACATGCGTAGTGGGAAGCCGGCTGTGTAGCAGCAAGGAGTCACAGGCGTCTTTTCCCAATAAATATGCCAGCATCAGGAACCCAAAGAACTGGCCCAGGTAAGGATGCCACTGGATCCTTGGACAGGTAAGTGTCCTTTTATTAATAGTCAGCAGCTACAGTATTTTCTTTCTAGGGTAAAGATCCTCTTTAAACAAGCTGCTAACAGGATTCAGTAGGCTTTAACATGCTTTGTACAAACCTCTAGTGAAGCCTGCTACCAACTTGTTTAAAGTGACAGTCAATACTACCATTTAGGCCCCTTTCACACGGGGCGGACCCATCAGTGGATCCACTTGCTGAGCGGGGGACCTCTCCGCTGATCCCTGCTGAGCAAGTGGATGGCAGATCCGTGTCCAGTCCGCTGCTACAGAGTGGACACAGACACAGCTATGGGCGGTGGATGGAAACTGACTGCCTTTCCCTTTCCATCCGTCTGTTATCCCATCCGATCTGACAGACGGAAGGGGAATAGCTCCCCATCTGTCTCTTTTTGGCGGATTGAAATGGAATGGATGTTGGCGGGTGTAAACGGACGCATGTTCATTTACAACCGCCGCTCCATGGAGGAAAATAGAGGTTCCATTCGGGTCCGCCTGAAAAACAAACAGTCAGACCCGATCAGAACGTCCATATGAAAAGGGTCTACGATCTGTGGTCAACTTCCCCAAACTGGAGCTGGAGGGTCCTTTAAAAGCCTCAGCAAACCTGCTCCAAACTTGCTGAAAGCTCTGCAAATGGTTTTCAAAAGCTTGCTGTATACACTGTTCTCATACGATTGATAGCACATATACACAAGGCCTATAAACTGTATCCATGTGAGCAGAGAAGAGAGAAGAATTTACACTGCTATACACAGGGGCGTCCCGAGGGCTGGTGTCACCAGGTGCGGCAACACTTGGTGTCACCCCTCCGACGATCCTTGCAGGATGGATCGGATCAGCGGATTGAGCATAATGGATCAGAGTCCGATCCATTATGTCCCCAATCCGCAGAGCCGATCCATCCTGCGGGGATCGTCGGCTTGCAACCTATACGGGGTTAACTGATCTCTCCACGAGCTCTACGAAAAGGAAAGTTTTAAAGCAAGCCGACGATCCCCGTAAAATGGATCGGATCTGCAGATTGGGGAGCATAATGGATCGGACTCCGATCCATTATGCTCAATCCGCAGATCCGATCCATCTTGCGGGGATCGTCGGCTTGCTTTAAAACTCTCCTTTTCGTGGAGCTCGTGGAGAGGGTCCAGGGTGACCCTGTACGATGGGTGTCATCCAGTGCGGCGTGCACCCCTCCGCACCTGCCTAGGGACGTCACTGGCTATAAACATCATTGGCAAAAGTGTGCAGTTTACTAGTCTCAGGAATATAACGGCTGCCCACCCTCTAGGGGAGGCCGGCGGTCGAACAGAATCCCAGCAGGACCCAGAAACTCTCAGCTATCACTGTCGTAGTGCCGACTTTTATAGTGATTGTCAGCTTCCCCAGCATATGCATACTGGACCAGTGTGAGAATACAATACCTGGAGTACAGCTTTAAAGCCGTATTAAACCTGAAAGCAAACATTTATTATATTGTAGCTTATCAATTTTTAGATGTAATGGCTGCATCCATTTTCTTTTTTAGGCTTTCTTTTCCTTATTTTCACCTGGCGATCTGGCCAGTAAGTTTGTTGTTTTTCATAAGAACAAGCTCTCCTGCAGGTGTATGGGGATGAGACAAATCAACACTGACAGGGGTGCTTACAATGATATCCCAAAAGGAAAAAAAGCTGTTTGCTTTAACTGCTTATAAAGTATCAGCTGGAGTTTATCTTCTATTTGATAGTGTATTTAAATCTGCTAGTACATCCAACACTCCCCTCCCCCCAGACTGACAATGCTGCTATCCAAAGGTGCCCCCTGTGCTCCTTCATCTAGAGAGGGCGGCGCTCTAATACATGAGGTGTGTTACTGGCCAGATCACCAGGTGAGAACAGAGGGGGAAAAAGCCTGAAAAAAAGAAAAGTGATGCAGCCATCACATTTAATGATTGATAAGCGGCAAAAGATTACATTTTTGGGTTTGGGTTTAACCGCTTCCCTCTGCCCTGTAGCAGAAATACTGCTACAGGACAGCAGGGGTGTGCAAAATCAGGTATATATATATGTGACTTTGCAATTCCCGCCATTTGCGGCCTCGGTTGTCAATGATTACTCACCAGCACCCTGTGATCGCCGAGTATCTCCGACGGGGGAGAGCCCTTTATGTAAACAATACAGATCTCTCCCCTGTCAGTTCCTACACACTGCTTTGTATAACTCTGCATAGCAGAGCCATAAAAAGCAGGGTGCTTACAGTGAAACACAGACACAGCCCATGTAGTAAAACAGCACACAGTTAACCCTTTGATCGCCCCAGATGTTAACTCATTCCTGTCCAGTGCCATTAGTACAGTGTCAGTGCTTTGTATTAACACTGATATCTGTATTGGTGTCATTGGGGATGTCAATGACACCAAATCAGTTCCCCTCAGTGTCAGAATACCCGCCGCAGTCCCGCCATTGCTAGTAAGAAAAAAAAATTCCAATATCTATACCGCCATTTGTAAACGCTATAACTTTCACGTAAACAAATTAATTTACACGTATTGGGATTTATTTTTAGCAAAGACATGTAGCAGAAAACATTTTGGCCTAAATTTATGACGAAATTTGATTTTATACATGTTTTTACTGGACATGTTTAATAGTAAAAAAAGTCAAAAATATAGTTTTTTTCTCAAAATTGGCAGTCTTTTTTTGTTTATAGCGCAAAAAATAAAACCCATTCCATGAAGCTCTCTATGCACTGTTGCTGTGATAATTTGAAGGCCACAAGAAGTTTGGAGGTCTTTAGCTATTGACTCTGCCGATAGTTACCAATTTCTGCACACTGTGCGCTTCAGCATGCGCTGGCCCGACTGAAGTGATCAAATACCACCAAAAGAAAATTCTATTTATGGAAAAAAAAGGACGTAAATTTCATTTGGGTGCAGCGTTGCACGATCGCGCAATTGTCAGTTAAAGTAACACAGCGCCGTATCGCAAAAAATGGCCTGGCCAGGAAGGGGGGTAAATCCTCTGGAGGGCAAGTGGTTAATGTACCACATGCAGTACACTAGCAGCCAGGACTCAGTATCCATTGTACACGGCATTTACTATTTCCAGGCAGGCTGGTATCATGTACAGCCCACACATTAAGCTTCTAATAAGTGGGACCCACCCAGTCTCATCCTCCCAGCCAAGTACAACCTCTTCTACTGTGCATAGGAAGGAGACCCATTGAGAAGGCAGAGGCATGAAGAAGTGTAATACTAACAGTGTCAATGGAAGCATTGATTGAAAATGATGTTTGCGCAACAAGAGTAGACAAGGCATTAATACCGTAACACGCCAGGTATTATTTTTCTGACGCACATTAGAGAGAATACTCTCTGAGTTATTTCTAGGACACTTGCTACTCCCACATGGTCCCGAAATATAAGTGGAACCCTCATAGTAAGTGGCCCATCCCAAACAGGGTGTGTGAGCTTCATGATGCCGGGATAAAAGACGGTACTCACAATGTAGGTGCAGTTGGGGCTGAAGGCGTACGTCCCACAGGTGTACAGATGTGTGCCGTTCAGCTGCAGGAGGATCTTGATGTAGTTCTGACAATCATTCTGAAATTAGAAGACATTATTCATGTAAAAAATTGGACAGCGAGCGCAACGGAATAGGAGCTGCTAGCACAATGTGGCAAACCTTCTTCCTCCACTGTACAAATACATAAATCTAGGAGCAGCGATAATATAAACAACAAGTACGTGTATGTTGTACACTATCATAAAGTGTTGTGATGTCACAAGATTATTAATCAATTGACCAGAAATGAAATATCCAAAATAATATAAATCTTACAGCAAATATGTGAATAGGTTTACTATCCAATAATACAGTGTCAAGGAATGAATCATGTGTGTCAATGTTGACCAAAAATAAAATAGATAGTAAAAGCGTATTGTGCGAGTCAGTAGTGATCAATAATAAAAATGTGACATCCGTGACTTTTGGGATAATCCTCCACCACTATCCTCCAAACATGGAAAGGTTTCTTCACAGTGAGAGCTGTGAAACTGTGGAATAGACTCCCTCAAGAGTTGGTTCTGGCCAGCTCAGTGGATTGCTTCAAAAAAGTCCTGGATTGTTTCCTAGATACACAGAATATAACTGGATACTAACATTTATAGGTAAAGTTGATTCAGGGAATATCCGATTGCCTCTCGGGAGATCAGGAAGGTTCAACTGTGACATCCGTGACTTCTGGGATAATCCTCCACCACTAATCCTCCTCCAAACATGGAAAGGTTTCTTCACAGTGAAAGCTGTGAAAATGTGGAATAGACTCCCTCAAGAGTTGGTTCTGGCCAGCTCAGTGGATTGCTTCAAAAAAGTCCAGGATTGTTTCTTAGATACACAGACTATAACTGGATACTAACATTTATAGGTAAAGTTGATTCAGGGAATATCCGATTGCCTCTCGGGGGATCAGGAAGGTTCAACTGTGGGTATAGGATTATTACTTTTTTTTTTCTATGGCTGAACTGGATGGACTTTTGTCTTTCTTCAGCCAGACTAACTATGTAACTATGCGCTCACCAGCAGCAAAAAATAAAGCAGCATTGGACAGAACCAGCATAAATGGAAAAGACTCCTCCAAATATATCCGTCCACTTCATGTCATCAATCACTGATCCAATAAAGGTGGAGTGCCTCCTGAGGAAAGAGCTCACAAACAGAGCCCAAGGACAGCTACATTGACAATAGCTGCACCCTGCTGCTGGGCCATGCTACGCCGTGCAACTCTACAAGTATGTATCGGTCCTATGAGATTGACGGAGAGCTGAGCCAATATATCTTCTGATTTGGTTCTCATTGACAGTCCATTCCGTTAAGCTCTCCGGCTGTGGCTGAGGCAGCTTCCAGATTTCTTGATATAATAGCCACTTTATAGTCTTTTTGAACTAGTAACTTGGCAACGGCTTTCCCAATCCCTCTGGATCCTCCAAAGACAGCACACACTTTACTCCACTCCACAAGGTTTCCTTCCAGCCTGTCCTTGGATCAACCAGCTCTACACTGCTCTACTCCTCTTTCTGGGTTCCAATCCTCGCTCTGGCTCCTGGTCTCCTGGTCAGTTCAGTCTACAGTACTTACCTGCACATAGGTTGATATAAGCAGGGCTTTTTTTTCCAGTGGAAACGTGGGGGAACGCAGTTCCGGCACCTCCAGCACTGAATGTATGTAATGGTAAGGCTAAGGGTCCTTAACCCTCAAGTGGCGCACAATCTAAAGCCCATAACTCACATTCATACATACACATACTAGGGCCAATTTAGACAGGATCCAATTAACCTACCAGCATGTCTTTGGAGTGTGGGAGGAAACCAGGGGCAGCACAGTGGCTAAATGGTTGGCACTTCCGCCTGGCAGTACTAGGGTCGTTGGTTCAAATCCACCTGCCTGGAGTTTGCATGTTCTCCCTGTGCCTACGTGGGTTTTCTCTGGGTACTCTGGTTTCCTCCCAGAGACATGCTGGTAGGTTAATTGGCTCCTGTCTAAATTGTCCCTAGTATGTGTATGTATGAATGTAAGGTAGGGACCTTAGATTGTACACTCCTTGAGGGTTAGGAACTGATGTGAATGTACAATATATATATGTAAAGCACTGCATAAATTGACAGCACTATAGAAGTACCTAAAATAAATATAACTGGAGTACTCAGTCCCTGGGAATGAGACAAAGTCTCCCTGGGTGGCATATCCAACAGCTCCTGCTGCTGTCTCTGGGCCAATGAGAAGGAAGAGAGCCGAGGGATCCACTGCTCTTGGGCACAGCGTTGGATCACGTTCGGCTCAGGCACATATATAGAGGGAAGGTTTGCAGCAGGTTTTTTACCTTAATGCAGAGAATGCATAAAAAAACCTTGTGCCTTTAGAACCACTTTAAGTTGAAGCATTCTGGTAACGGCTTTGTAATGCAGATGGTGTATCACATATACAACCCTATTACATTATTATCAGATGTTCAGCTGTAACCACATCTACTAATGGCTGCTGCATACAAACACATACAAAGCACATACTAATTTCCGCTTGTATTCAGGTTCATATGCATGGAAAAGGTCAGGTACAGTGCAAATATAAAATCAAAGTTACTGTGTCAATGGGGTGTGTAACTAAGGCGCGGTCGTACTTTGAGACGACTAATATATATTTATATTATGGAACACACTCCTTTTTATGGTGTGCTGCAGACCACTTCTTTCCCACGAATGGCAGAGGACTGTCCCGACCAGCTCAATAACAAGAGAGAATCAGCTAAAAATAGTCAATGTAAGCAATAAGAACTAAAATAATGGGGCTTCCCGCAAATTGTGGTTTTAGGGTTTGTTCTCACTATAAGTCCTCATGCACACTTGACATTTGACAGCGGCTGTTTTTGGCTTTTGACATTTTTTTCTACAGCCACTAAACTCCCCAGCATGTTATCCTATGTGTCCATACACACATAGACTGTAATCAACGTTTTTTGGCTAGAAAAAAAACGCAGGACTAGTGGGTTTCTAGAATTTTTTTAGCTGTAAAAATGCACTAACACTGAAAAATGCGGTAAAACGTGTCAAACCAGTGTTTTTGAACTTTTTATTTTAAAATAAAAAACACAAAAAAATGCAAATGTGAAAAAACGCGTCAAAACTCCGCTAAACACTGATGCAAAAACGCTAAAAAAAAGCTGAAAAACTCACGTTTTTAACATGACTTTACACAGCTAACATTACAAGAGTTATCAAAACGCCCCCTGTGTATGGCCCCTTAAAGCATATGACCAGGGGCGGACTGACAACTCATGGGGCCCCCGGGCAATAGGGTATCATGGGGCCCCTGTGTCCTTGCCCAAACTCAAAAAAGCCTATGAAAATGGTACCAGGGGCATCTCATGGGGCCCCCTACTGACCCTGGGCCCTCGGGCAGTGCCTGAGTTTCCAAATTGTCAGTCCGCCCCTGAATATGACAGTGGTGTTCATTTCTAAATACATTACACTGCAGTTTTGAAGGATCCTACTCAATTGACTTGAATGGCACCATACAGGGCAAGGCACCAAAATGCAGCATACAAGACATATTACCAGCATGTTGCAGAGCAATGCAATGCTGGCAATGGCTTTTAGAGTATCTCTAGCTGGTGATTTAGGCCTCATGCACACTGGATGGTATACAAATGCCAGTAGCGTTAGTTGTACAATTCCACATTAAAAACGTGAGCTTTGTTACATTTTTGCGTTAGCGCTTTTTCAGCAAAACTATACTCCCAGAAAAGCTTGGGACTCAAAAACGCTCATAAACGCAGGATAGCTGCATTTTCAGCGTTTTGCAGAGTCAGAGCGTTTTTACTGCTGAAAAACTCCTCTTCAAACGCAGTTGTTCTGGGAGGGGGGGGGGGGGGTTTCCAACCTTAAAACGTTCCAGCCAAAAAACACTGACAAAGTCCTATGTGTGCATGGACACACAGGATAACATGCTGGGGAACTTACTGGCTGTAGAAAAAAAACACCTGATGGCCAAAACAGCCGCTGTAAAAACAGCCAGTGTGCATGAGGCCTAAGGATCTGGCTCCTCTTTGTCTGTCAACCAGTCAGCTTCTGCTTTTAAAAGTCAATTAGACTGGATAGCATAGAAACATTTACCAAATACACTACAGGCTATACAGAGTTACATAGTTGGTAAGGTTGAATAAAGAAGCCAGTCCACCAGTCCTATGTTCACAATGGTGAGCCTAGAAAATTGGTATTATAATTGCATTGCATTCATAGTCAAACCATTGCTAATGCTCTCTAGGAAGCAATTTATGCATTGTTTTCGATAGGGAGGCCTCCAATGTTGCTTGTAGCAGCATGAAAAAACATAGGAAGAAAATGTAGAGGCCACCAGAATATTTGTTGTCATATATACACAGTCCTAATCACCAACTGTCTACAGGTTATACCAGTTCTATGTTCACAATATTGAACCTTGTGAACTGATATTATAATTACACTTTCTATTCATACTGACATCATTGCTAATGTGCTCTAGGAAACAATTCATGCACTCTTTTCCATGGGTTGGCTCCCCACATTGCTTAGACAGCATGAGTAACCATAGGAAGAAAACAGAGGCCACCAGAATTATTGTTGTGTCGTGCATCCGCAGTTCTAATCGCCAACTGCCTACAGGCTATAACCAGTTCGATGTTCACAATGGTAACACTGGTGACCAGAGATTATAATTGCACTGTATCCATCGTGAAACCATTGCTATTGCTCTCTAGGAAGCAATTCATGCATTATTTTCAATAGGGAGGCCTCCAACGTTGCTTGCAGCAGCATGAGAGGCCATAGGAAGAATATTTAGAGACCACCAGAATAATTGTTGTGTCATATATCCGCAGTCCTAATTGAAAACTGTCTACAGGTTATAACCGGTCCCATGTTCATAATGGTGAGCTTAGTGAACTGATATTACAATTGCACTGTATCCATAGTGACACCATTGCTAATGTGCTCCAGGAAGTAATTCAGGCACAATTTTCCATGGGGAGGCCTCCAACATTGATTGCAGCAACATGAGCAACCATAGGAAGAAAACATAAAGGCCGTCAGAATAATTGCTATGTCATATATCTGCAGTTCTAATAACTGACTAACTCTACTACCATTGTGCAAAGTGCTACTAAACAACTAGACAAGCAGAGGCTTGCTGAAGCCAGGTGAAGATATAGGAAATTTCACAATATAATTTATTAGCTTTTCCGCATTGTTTTGTGAAAAAAAAAAAATCATAGCTGATCCAAGTTTCTAACATTCAAGGTTAATAAATCAGAATCGTCCATCAATACATAATTATCAATGCAGCACAAAGAACAATGAGGATATGCCAAATGTTGTAACCCACAGCCAAAAATCAGCTGTACGGTTTCCAAATGTGGTTAATGCACATTCCCAATGCTCTCGGCATTGCCTAATGAAATAAATCCATAAACTTGCTATTGTGATATGTATTGTAGGATACAGAACATACCTGAGCATCTTTTCCCTTAAAAGTGCACTCCTTCTTTTTAAGCTCTTCTGCTTCCCACGTCAGCTGGAAGAGTAAATAAGTACGGCATTACTAAGGGACATGGCAGAGCCGCTCTGTCACACTATTAGAGAAAGTAGAAAGAAATGACCTACCATGGAGTGAGACATGAAGTTTGTGCTGTTCAGTGAGAACAGAGCCTCCCGTGCTCCCACATACAAAGTGTTCCCATCTTCACTCAGCAGGAGTGTGGTGTAATGGCTGACCCCTTCCGCTTCAAATCTCTTGATTGTCCTCTCTGGAGAACCTGCATAAACAGAACAGAACACTGAATTAAAATCCTGCAGTACATAAATAGCCAGCTTCGTGTATAGAAGGTTATAGTGAGATGTAAATGGGAAAGCTTATTGGGTCAGAACCATATATATATAAAAGAAATATTTTTATTTTTTAAATATATATTGGAATATAGCTTTTTTCTTATAATAAATTTTATTGTGCCCTAAATATCTGACCCATTTATACTCATTTTACATAAGAAGTAGGTTTCACAATATGATTATTTTGTTTGAACCATGGAATATTGGGGACCGGTCATGAATAGGAATTGAGTGCACTCCCCTTTCCCGATAATTTAAAGTGAACCTTTCCAGATATCAATAGTGATACCTTCATAATCTGCTTCAGCAGATATTTTGAACACACTTTTTTTCCAAACCATACGGGTTTAGAGGACTGAACAGCATAGCTATGGATATGTCATTTTTAGCTATTTGTCTAAAGTCTATGTCTAAGCCAGTCATTCCCAACCAGGGTTCCTCCAAAGGGTGCCTTGAGCGGTGGCTGATTGACATGTGCCTGCATATTTACAAGGTCAGCACCACTTGGCAGAACCAACTGCATGGTTCAATGATCTTTTTAGTTGTCGGTAAGGGTGCCATCCTGACCAACACTGTAAGGGGGGCGTTCTTCCCACTGACCACCAATGAAGGGGCATTTTTCCCACTGAATAGGTTTTAGCAAGGGTTCTCCAAGACCTGAAAATTATTTCAAGGGTTCCTCTGGGGCAAAAATGTTGAAAAAGTCTGATCTAAGCTATCATCTCTATTTCTAACCATCGCCCCTGGCTGGTGATGCATGCAGAGAGCAGTGACACATGACTCCAATAGGACAGGCAGAGGTGTCTTTGATTTGCAGGCCCTGATTGACATGTTCTCAAGGCCATGGTGCTCAATGGAAGGAATAACCAGATCTCTGCGGACAGACTGGAGGAAAGTTTTTGTTCAGTGATTTTGCAATGGTTGTTTATAAGCAGAATAGTTTATATCTGGCAGCAGTTTCTGTAAATATTGGCAAAGGAAAGCGTTGTTTTAATAAAAAGGTGGAAAGTGCAGTGATTTGCAGTAACTGAGGGAAGATAAAAAAAAAAGAAGAAATCTGCTTCCATTACTGCAGCTCTACTAGGCGAGGAATACCTTTCACATGACCCTGTGGACTTGTCAAAAACAAGGCCCATGGCCCACCAGATAATTTCATGGCCCTCACAACTCTCCTGCAGCTACGGCATCCCCCCTCGTCTCCGCCGTCCACTTGTCTCAGCAGTCATCAACAGAGGAGAACAGAACTCCTCCGGCAGATCCCGCGACTCTCTGGTCCTCCTCCAGGCCCTGCACTTTCAGCTCCACCCCCCAGCTTAATCCCATCTGTGAGGGTGGGGGAGTCTTGACTTCTGCTGGTGGAGGGGCTCTAGATGTGCAATTTCATAGGTTGCCATAGACTTCTTTGTGCTGTAGAACAATACATTTGCGTTGCAATAGTATAGCATGAACCAGCCCCAGGTATAATGGATGACTTATGCAAAACATCTACTATTTTTTAATTCTGTTTGTATGTCATGTGTGAAAAATGAAGATGTCTGCCAATCTCTACCTCAATAACCTGCTAAATCCCAGACATTTCTTTGGATGGTAAAGGTTACCAAATACAACTGCTGAAAAACAGAAATAATTGATACAATATCACTCAATACAATATCAATATACTGTATACAACTACAGGCAGCTTTGCTCTATACATGAGATATATATATTTATATATATATACATACAATATATATACAGGGCTTTTTTTCTCAGAGAATAGGTGCAGGAACGCCTCCCTTCGGGATCAGTTCTTGTCTCTGCCACCTACCCATCCCTAAGCACAGTACCTTGGTTCAGCCCCCTACCCACCTCCCAGTACAGATCCTTATAGAGAATACACAGCCAATCGTCATTTTGTGGTGCTAAGTACTTTGTATGGAAGGTGTTAATGATAACAAGAAAAGCAGTACAATAGACTCCCCACAGCCAGCAGCAATAGAGCTCCCCCCTCCAGCAACAATAGAGTCCCCCAGCAACAATGAACCCTGGCAACAAAATACCGCCCCAGCAACAATAGCCCCCCAGAAGCAATAACAGATCCCCAAGCAGCCAGCATCAATAGATCCTCCAGCAGCCAACAACAATAGATACCTCCCTAAACAGTAGATCCCTTCCAGCAACAATAGATCCACCACCAGCAACAACTGACCTCCCCAGCAACAGTAGACCACCATGTAAAAGTAGATCCCCTCCAGTAACAATAGATCCCCCAGCAGCCAGCACTGATAGACCTTCCAGCACACCCCAGCACCCCTTGCTATTACATACATTCAGTGCTGGAGGTACTGGAACTGCGTTCCCCAGCGTTCCTGCTGAAAAAAAAACTCTATATATATTTATACATACAGAGTATATATATATATATATATAGATATATATAGATATATATATATACAATTGTACCTTGGTTTACGAATGCCTCGGTTAACGTAATTTTCGGTTTACGAATGAAAATCCATTGAAAATAATGCCTCGGTTTACAAATTTTTTTCACAATATTAAGCAAGTTTCCCCAGGATGCATTGCACCTGGGAGGTTTATAGCGCTGGCCCCGTACCTTTAAAGTGCACTTTATAAAGAGTTTTGAACAGATAAGACTTTTTTTTTTTTACTTTTTTCTGACCCCCAGAATGGATTTATTGGTTTTCAATGCATTTACAAATTTTTTTCGCAATACGAAGCAAGTTTCCCCACGATTAGTTGCTCCTGGGAGGTTTAAAGCACCGGCCTCATGCATGCTGGAGTCTGCGGGTAGCACGTGGCGTCCAGTGTGGAGGTGTTGGAGTGGTTTTTGAATCGAGTTTTGGAGCCATTGTGGAAATTTTTAATCATGTCCCTGTACGGTATTTATGCCTTTAAAGTGCACTTTATAAAGAGTTTTGAACAGATAAAAGACTTTTTTTTTAACTTTTTTCTGACCTCCGGAATGGATTCATTGGTTTTCAATGCATTCCTATGGGAAACTGCATTTCAGGTATACGATTTTTTCACAATATGAAACGACCAGGAGAACGCATTAAATTCGTAAACCGAGGTACATATATATATATACCGAGGGTGTATGTATATATATATATATATATATATATATATATTTATTGATTTATTTATAGGCAGAAGAACTATTATCAATGAGAATTCAGGCTATTTGTTCGCCAGTAGCTAAAACTATCTCCTGCAAGATCACAATTATTAACTAACTTACGGTATGTAAAACGGAATATATACTCAAATATTTACCAACTAAAAAACTCTACAGAACTACAAAAAAAGGGTTTATGGTAGTGGAAACTATATAATCCATAAACAATACGGAATCAGCAATGTGGAAATGTTCTGAATAATTTGGAGGTGTGGATTCTGTATGTAGAAGACCTGTATCGCTTCCCTTGTCACCACAGGCACTGCGCCGATCAGTTGATCCCCCCAGTGGGGAGGAACACAGGACAAAGTAGACAAACTGCGTCCTTTGAATGGCTTTCCAGCTCATTAATAACTATGAGGTGATAGCTATTCCCCTGGGTGAGCCGGAGCACGTTCTTGTCTCCTGTTGCCTGCACATATTGCTTGTGTTGCTGGATGCAGATCTTTGGCTCAGAAATGCGATATCAATATGTTCACCAGCAGGACTGACGCTCCACTCCAAACCATGGGGGAAAGAAATCAGCCAGGATATTCTCGGGACTTTATCATCATTCAGGTCATGTCTATCCCCACAATGTAGATCTGTAATGAACGTCGTACAACTTGCTCTACTATTTACATCAAAATATTCAGTGCTCTGTGTAAATATGGATGTCTAGATTTTGTATTCTTCTAAAACTTGGGTATTCTTACGCAAATACACTCAAACATATTCCTTTATCTATCTTCCTGTTAATTGTCATCAGACTTTCACATACTGCATATAATCATGTAAAAAAAGGAAGCTAATACAAGAGGTTGAGCCATGCAGTTGTAATTCAATAAAAGGTTATCTAAACCCAAGAACTCAACATGTAATATATTGTAACCAGGGGCGGACTGACCATTTGGAAACTCGGGCACTGCCCGAGGGCCCGGGGTCAGTAGGGGGCCCCATGAGATGCCCCTGGTACCTTTTTCATAGGCTTTTTTAAGTTTGGGCAAGGACACAGGTGCCCCATGATCCCCTATTGCCCAGGGGCCCCATGAGTTGTCAGTCCGCCCCTGATTGTAACTTTCCCATCCTTAGATATGGGGGCTGCATTGGTTTTTCTTTTTTCAGGATTTTACACTTTGATTTGCACTTGGTGATCCTTCCAGTAATATACACCCTTTCCTAGAGTGACAACGTTCACTTTGCTGTATCTATGGAGGAATGGGGTTGTCACCCTTGGACAGGAAGTGTTAGGATTGCAATACACCTAACCCCACCTCTCCAGAGCAGAGCTGTTCTAAAGCATAAAAAGAGGACTGGGAATAATGCTAGTTGATAAGAATGCAGCAAAGGCCCATAGTACAGGGTGCTATCAGTTCAGAAGAGTTATGGCAAGATCAACAGGTATTTTTTGAACACAGAACAGATTTAATACAATGCTTTCTACTGTATATTCAGAAGACCAAAATGGAGCAAATAAGTAATGACCACTGTTGGGGTTCACATACACTTTAAAGTGTTACTTGAGATTTTCCTGTATGCTGTACAAGATGCTTCTTTTGAAACCTACTAAAAATTCATTATAAAAAAAAAATAAAGTGTTACTAAAATCTAGATTTAAAAAAAAATTAAAGCAACAAACATGCTATACTCACCTGCTCTGTGCAGCACACAGAGTGGCCCGATCCTCCTCTTCTTGGGTCCCCCACCGGCAATCCTGGCTCCTTTTCTTTTTTGCGTGTCCCCGTAACAAATGGCTGCTATAGAAGCACATGGTGTCCGCTCGCTCCTGAGTTGTGTATCTATAGAGCTGCGCTCCATAGGCTTATACAGCAGGACTTAGCCCCACCCTCCACTTCCTTTTCACTGCATTTGATTGACAGCAGCAGGAGCCATTGGCTCCTGCTGTTGCTCAAGTCGTGTGTGAAGAGGAAGAGAGGGGAGAAAAGATGCAGCCGTGCACAGCGCTGGCTCTATTCTTCCCCCTCTTCCCCTTCACACAAGGAAGGGGAAGGAAAAGAAACTGAAATTTCTTTTTACCTTATTGCAAAGAATGCATTAAGGTAAAAAACATTTTTAGGTTTAGTATCACTTTAAGGGCTTGTCTACACTTACAGTGCCCTTTGAAGAGTGTTTCATGGTGGATCGCTCTTCAGAGGGTGTTTGAAAGATGATGAGGAAGTGTTATGCCATAGAAGTAGTTGAGGGGAGGTAAAAACATGAAGTTGAGCCGCTTTTTAACCAACCCTCAACTGCAAGTATAAATGAGGTCTAAGAGAACATCAACATCAAATTTCTTTCTGTGAACCCAGAAAATGAAAGCGCATTTACAATCAATGAACTCATAGCTGTTAGCTGTCCCTCATTTGGAGGTCAGAATAGCACTTGTGTGGTTTGGCCAATCATTCTCTGCATATTAGATCTTTGTGGTCTGTGTAAGCAGGGCCATGCCAGGGATGTGTCATTTGCCTACAAACTGTGTCCCTTTTTTACCATTTCACAAAGTTAGGAGGTATGGAATAACTAATTGTGCTAGTTAGAGTCCTACCAATATACTTAGCCACTACCTTACCTGACTGTCTTGCAGGAGAAGTTCAGTTTTGAATTAAAGATGACCTCTTGGTTGTATTCTCATGTGAAGACCAACCAATCATCACTTTCAGTTGACCTGGCTTCCTGTAATGCAACTTTCAGTTCCCAGGGAATGCTGACCACCACCATTTTGTTGGATCCCACTACCTGCCTGGGTTCCTGTGTTTGCAGCTGTCTGGTTTTTCAGGTCCCCCCCCTATTGATTGACCACCAAGAGGGGGTAGTTTACATGTCACCAATGGAGTCCTAGTGCCAGTGAGCTTAGTCCATGTACAGTTGTGGTTGAATCTGGTCTGGACTTTTTATTCTGTGACTTTGGTATTATTTATTTGGTTGAATAAAGAAGAACTGAATTTTACCTATGACATGGTCATGATTCTGAAGATTCTTTCTGGAATGATTATGAACCTATGGTAGGCATAGTTCCCCTCTTGTTGTCCACCTGAGTGCTCTACTTTTATTGACTTTCCAACCAACCATGAGCATCTCTACAATCTGTAGGATATTTTTGGGCTCATAAGTAACCTATGAACCCAACCTCAGTGGAGGAAGAATGACCATTATTTTTGTCCAAAACTGGAAAGTCTTGTCGGGTTTGTTATGCTCAAGCTATTTGTGTCTTGGTGGAGTAGAATACGTGGGTTGACTCATACGAACTGAAGGAAAGGAAAGTGGAAGTGTTGTCATAAATGGCCACTCAGCCTACGGCTATGTGTCTAGGAATGAATGTTTACCTTCAACGGGTAGTTTGTTACTTGGTCGGAAATGCAGTCCAAGTCATGATCTATGTACACCTTCCTAGTGCCAAGAAAATCTCCCCCACACCATTACACTACCACCATCAGCCTGAACCACTGATACAAGGCAGGATGGATCCATGCTTTCATGTTGCTTACACTAAATTCTGACCCTACCATCTGAATATCGCAGCAACCAGTCTGCCCATTCTCCTCTGACATCGACAGGGCATTTACTTCCACACAACTGCCGCTCACTGGATATTTTCTCTTTTTCGGACCATTCTCTGTAAACCCTAGAGATGGTTGTTTATGAAAATCCCAGGAGATCAGCAGTTTTTTAAATACTCAGACCAGCCCATCTGGTATCAACAACCATGCCACGCTCAAAGTCACTTAAATCCCCTTTCTTCTCTTTTCAGGTTTGAACTTCAGCAAGTCATCTTCACCACATCTGGATGCGTAAATGCATTGAGTTGTTGACTTCTGATTGGTTGATTAGCAATTTTTGCAGCCAAGCAATTGAATGGTGTATCTAATAAGGTGGCCAGTAATGCAATATCTGCTGGATTGCTTTCTCAACTCTGCTTACATCAATCTTCCAAAACGCAAGCAGAGAGGGAGTTTTGTCTTTACTACAACCCCAGGATCGGTTGTGTTGGTGGAATAGTGTACACTTGGCACCCCGGTAGACATACAGACACTGTTGAAATTACATTACTGATGCAATGCAGGGGATGCAGTTTTCTACATAAGAAGCTGCTCAAGCATAGGAAGCAAGACAATTACATGAGCAGGGGGCATGAATTCTAGGAAATCTGTAATACCAATCGAATATAAGTGCCTAGAAATGTCGGCAACTGAGTTTTTGGAAAATGTTCAAATGATTATAATTATTATTATTAAATTATTAAAATATTCAAGTAAAATCAAATGTTACCTTTTTAAACGTCTGTGTAGCTTAGTGTACAGGAGGACTATACGACACACCATGCACTCAACTGATTCACCTGCTGCAAGTGATTCATTTAGCAATGTGCGGACCCTAAGGGGCACCATACACACGTTACATTCTGACAATCTTTGTATAATCAACTTAATCAACAATCAAAACTAAGTGACATGAGCACTTACCTAATCTATCCAATCAATTCTTATCCAATCTGTCAGGTCCTTGCACTTGGACTGAGAACTTTGATGTGAAGGAGGGGGTCTGGGGCAGGGGCGGACTGACAACTCATGGGGCCCCTGGGCAATAGGGGATCATGGGGCCCCTGTGTCCTTGCCCAAACTCAAAAAGCCCATGAAAAAGGTACCAGGGGCATCTCATGGGGCCCCCTACTGACCCCGGGCCCTCGGGCAGTGCCCAAGTTTCCAAATGGTCAGTCCTCCCCTGGTCTGTGGACACTTATTGTATGTAAGGGGGATTAAGGACTCTGATGTCAAAAGGGGGGAGTAGAAGGATTTTCTTTTAAAATGGGGGGTTAGGACTAGGGTGAGGGGGGGGGGGGGACTCTGATGTGAAAGTGTGAAGGGGAGGGGGGAGGGGTGAGGACTCTATTGTTGACAAGAAAGATGGGATTTTGATGTGATGGGGGGACCCCATTGTACCTGAGATTTTGCATACTTTCAAAGGGTGCTATGTCTCAATAAACCTTGATAAAAACACTAGAATACATATGTACATACATGTGCATCTATCCACCATTAGTGTTGACTGTCTGAATTTTATTATTTATTTTCGTTAGCACCATTTGGGAAATTGGTTAGTTTCGGTACAGTGGCTGCAAAGATTGGGGCTCCATTTTTTGTTGTGCTATAGGATTATCTTACTTGTTCAAATGATTGTAACCCCAATTTTGTTATTTTTATAAAATAACAAACAGGTTTATACTCACCTGCTCTGTGCATTGGATTTGCACAGAGCGGCCCCGATCCTCCTCTTCTTGTCTCCCCCGCAGGTTCTCCTGGCTCCTCCTCTTCTTGGTATGCCACCATAGGAAGCTGCTTCCAATGGTTTCACATTTGTGGGCTCACCAGCTACCCAGAGGTTCACAATCCCCCACCAGACCACCCACAAGAGTTCCGGAACCACTCTGCATCCCTTGCGGCATGCTTCCCATTTTAATCCGATTTTACATTTCTTTGTATTTTACTATTTATAAATAAATCTCATTTTTTAAGGAAATGCACTAGCCCTGTGCGCCCTCCTTGTTTCTTATATACAGTTCTCTTTGGATTTCCCTTGTCCGTTGAGGGCAGCAAGGCTTGCATTTCTCTCTCACTCATTTGGGGATACTGATATTATGGAGTCCACAGTCCAGCGCAGGAGCACATGCATTCAGTTGCTTTATTCTTCTTTCTGGCTCAACCTTGAGCCGTGCTGCCTGCATCCACAGACACAGACAGCGCGGCTCTACTCCACCCCCTGCTCCCTTGTCACAGGATTTGACTGACAGCAGCAGGAGCCAATGGGAATGAGGGCTCAGGTATGTCTAAGGGGGTGAAGGGGCATACTGCTACCTAAACATTTTTTACCTTAATATAATGGTAAAAAAATGTTTAGGCTTTACAGCCACTTTAAATGTGAATTTATTTCAGCATACCAAGAAAAATGAAGATAAACTGGCATTCAGAGTCTATTCCTGGCAGCCCCCAGTAAGATGGAGCCTCCTCAGCTGAACAATAAAGTGACAAGTGAGATGAAGAGAGGACTGTTGTGTTCAGCCCGGGGCCCCCTGCAAGGCCCGATCCTCAGTACAGCCTGACCTTTGTCATCGTTCATGCCGGGTTTCACAACATTAGGCAGCTCTCTGTTATTAGTGTTCATTAGCTTGTCTGAACAGCCTTGACATTTCCAGTTGGAACTTGCCTCAAAAAAAAGAAAAAAAAAAAGGGAAAAAATTGGACACTTTTTTGCAGTTATGAACGTTTGCATGCGAGAGAATAATTCCTCATTGGTACACAGAGCCGTGTAATCTGATATTAAGAAGAGAGAATGTAGCTGCCTTCAGGAAAAAAACACATTGGAAGCAACAGCAGAAAACCTGTACTGAAGGACACAGCTGCTTTCAAAAATATGAGTTCCCTGTCTGAGTCTGGCCTCCGTACCTAGGACAAGCATGCAGCTAGTGAAGTCAGTACTTCCAGTCTGTCTTCTGTTTCTGAGTCAGTGATTCAGGCCAGGTCCACATCTATGCATTTTTAAGTGAATTTGCAGATCTGCAGAAACCAATATAATCCATTTAATCTTATTTCCTATGAGTCCTGTTCACATCTTCGCAGTCTCCTGCAATGCATTTTTTGGAAATGAGCTGGAATTTTTTACATGCATGTTTGGTTCCATAGACTTTAATACAATTGCATAAAAAACGCATATACCTGAATTTTTTTGTGGTTTTTTGTGCATTTTTGCTGCATTTTGCTGCATGACAACAAACACCTCCAACATCAATAAATAGCTTACCATTGGCCAAAATGAAAAACGCAAAGTGCAAAATGGCATAAAAAAAAAGCAAAATATGCTGGAAAACAAACCTCAAACATGCATCTGTACATGCATAGATGTGAGCCTAGCCTAGGAAAGTATTAAAACCATTGAATTACCATGACAGGCATACAATCAGCTTACCAATGGCAGCTGACTTTATTTTGTTCCTAAATGAACCTAGGTAGCTTGTTCTACTGACTATACTAAGTCAAATCTGAATTGCAGTGTACAGTTACCATTCCCTATATGTTTCCTTGGAAAAGTCAACCAGTTGCCCTCCGCCCTATAGCAGAAATACTGCTGCAGGGTGGCGGGACTGCGCAAAATCACGTATATATACGTGATTTGCATTTCCGGGTAGGGGGCGAGCCGCTATTGGTGGCTACAGATGTCGATCACTGGTTCCCGACTGGAGATTCCCTGCCGGCACCCGGCGATCGCCGAGAATCAGTGACAGGGGAGAGACCTGTGTGTAAACAACACGTATCTCTCCTGCCAGCAGTAACATGCTGCTGTGTGCTCTGCACAACAGAGATGTACACAGCAGCATGTCTTCCTAGTACAACACACACAGCACATGATGTAAAACCAGTGGCGTCCCTAGGCAGGAGTGGGGGTGCGCACCACACCGGGTGACACCTATCGCACGTGGTGACACCGGACCCTCTTCATGAGCTCCACGAAAAGGAAAATTTTAAAGCAAGCCAACGATCCCCGAAGATGGATTGGATCTGCAAATTGAGCATAATGGATCGGTGTCCGATCCCTTATGCTCCCTAACGTGCAGATGCGATCCATCTTGCGGGGATCATCGGCTTGGTTTAAAACTTTCCTTTTCGTGGAGCTCGTGGAAAGATCAGTAAACCCCGTATAGGTTGCAAGCCGACGATTCCCGCAAGATGGATCGGATCTGTGGATTGAGCATAATGGATCGGAGTCCGATCCATTATGCTCCCCAATCCGCAGATCCGATCCATCTTGCGGGAATCATCGGCTTGCTTTAAAACTTTCCTTTTCATGGAGCTCGTGGAGAGATCAGTTAACCCCGTATAGGTTGCAAGCTGACAATCCACGCAGGATGGATCGGATCTGCGGATTGGGGAGCATAATGGATAGGACTCTGATCCATTAGGCTCAGTCCGCAGATCTGATCGATCCTGTGGGGATCGTCGGAGGGGTGACACCAAGTGTTACCTTACCGGGTGACACCAACCCTAGGGACGCCCCTGTGTAAAACCGCACACAAGCACACAGTTAACCCTTTGATTGCACCAGATGTTAACCCCTTCCTGCCCAGTGTCATTAGTGCAGTGTCAGTGCTTTTTATTAGCACTGATCATTGTATTAGTGTCATTGGCGATGTCAGTGACAGTTAGTCAGTTCCCACCACAGGGGCGGACTGACCATTTGGAAACTCAGGCACTGCCCGAGGGCCTGGGGTCAGTAGGGGGCCCCATGAGATGCCCCTGGTACCTTTTTCATAGGCTTTTTTGAGTTTGGGCAAGGACACAGGAGCTCCATGATCCCCTATTGCCTGGGGGCCCCATGAGTTGTCAGTCCGCCCCTGTCCCACCCAGTGTCACCGCAGTCCTGCAGTACTGCTATAAGTCACTGATCGCTAGTATAAAAAAAAATCCAGTATATATACCGCCAGAAATGTCACATTTGTTAGCCCCCCTAAGGTAATAGGTTCACACTGCTAACCTTAGATGTTCATCATATCAGAGGTTAGGGAGTCAATTAAAGCAGTGTATGACGGTTCATTTCTAGGATTTTTCCGGATATCACGATAACCCCTCACCAAGTCTTCCAATCACTGATTACTCTACTTACACACAGCGCCCGGCGCACAGCAGTATACTACAGCGCCAATCTTTAAAATGAAACAGCCCACAGAGACTCGGCTTCACAAAAAGATATGTGCTGCTCTTTGATGCTCTACACAGTAGAACGAAATGTAATTTACAAACCGTGAAAATCCTTTCCTATCCTGGCATAATGGGACAAAACCTCAGTGCCTTAACGATTTGCAGTGCTCTTGCAACAATCCACTCGGCAATTTACTCCATCCATAGTGAGCATTTGCAAAACGTATTACGGTTCTGTTTTCATGTTTGTAATTCACATGATGTGTATTGGACATCTGGAAATGAAGCCGGTTAGTTTTTGGCAAGCCATGCCCAGGCACACGCTTTTCTCAGATGAACGGTAAATTCTATCAAGTCCTTTAGGAAAAAATTGAACAACGCATGGATTTCACATTGCCTGAGTTTCTTTTAATTCATTTCCAATACCATAGATGGGAAAAGATGTTATATGATTCATGTAGTTGATTTATCACACAATTGTAAAAATGGACATAATGCAAAACTAAATAGAATACAAAGGCTTTAGAATAAAGATCTACTGTTGGTAAATACAAAGGATAACAGGTAAGAAAAAAACAATAATCATTTTGTTTATGGAAAGGATGGGGCAGGACTGGTAGCATTGACCTTCATTGGCATTGTTATTTTCTCCAGGCTTTGACAAACACAGGAATCCAAACGGTTTTAGAGCACCAGCTAGGAATCTGAAAAGTAACAAGATTTTGAATTGGGATGAAATATCAATGGACATCCACCTTTGCTGTCAACCGATCTAGTGACATACATTCAGGGTAGACAAACCAGTTGCATTGACTGTGCAGATACAAAAGGGCCCTCTTGGGGTTGGGAGCCCATTTATATTAGAGGTGGGACAGGAACATGCTGTCACCAGACACACCAGAATATCACCAGCACACCAAGGTTCTCCATTAAGCTTTAATAAGCAATCACATACACATGTGACATTCCTGATGAAGGGATCCTGCGAGACTCCGAAACGTTGCTCTTGCTGTAACTACGTGATTGCTTATTAAAGCTTCGGAACCCATCCTGGACAATCTTGGTGTGCTGGTGACCTTCTTCCTTTGTGATGCTTCTCGGTTCCAGCTGATGGTCACTGCAGCACCTACCTACACGCACAGCTACTCTTTGATCCAGGAACATGTGCATTGGGGTTTTGTAATTTTGCTTAGGTACGTGCTGGGATCTCCACTAGCTCACATACACATACAATAGACCTGAGCAGTGCTAGATAGTGCTGATATGGATCTATTGTTACTGGGGGTGTTTTGTTGCAAGGGGTCTATTGTTGCTGGGGGTATCTATTGTTGATAGCGGTTTCTATTGTTGGTGCACACACACACTATATTGCTAAAAGTATTGGGACACCTGCCGTTTCAAGCACATGAATTTTGATGGCATCCCAGTCTTAGTCCGTAGGGTTCAATATTGAGCTGGCCCCGCCCTTTGCAGCTATAACAGCTTCAACTCTTCTGGGAAGGCCGTCCACAAGGTTTAGGAGGGTGTCTATGGGAAGGTTTCACCATTCTTCCAGAAGCACATTTGTGAGGTCAGGCCCTGATGTCGGACGAGAAGGTCTGGATCACAGTCTCCGCTCTAATTCATCCCAAAGGTGTTCTATCAGGTTGACGTCAGGACTCTATTGAGGCCAGTTAAGTTCCTCCACCCCAAACTCGCTCATCCACGTCTTTATGGACCTTGCTTTGTGTACTGGTGCTCAGTCATGTTGGAACAGAAAGGGGCCATCCCCAAACTGTTCCCACAAAGTTGGGAGCATGAAATTGTCCAAAATGTCTTGGTATGCTGACGCCTTAAGAGCTCCCTTCACTGGAACTAAGGGGCCAAGCCCAACCCCTGAAAAACAACCCCGCACCATAATCCCCCCCTCCACCAAACTTTATACTTGGCACAATGCGGTCAGGCAAGTACCGTTCTCCTGGCAACCACCAAACCCAGACACGTCCATCGGATTGCCAGACAGAGAAGCGTGATTTGTCATTCCAGAGAACATGTCTCCATTGCTCTAGAGTCTAGTGGCGGCGTGGTTTACACCACTGCATCTGACGCTTTGCATTGCACTTGGTGATGTAAGGCTTGGATGCAGCTGCTCAGCCATGGACACCCATTCTGTGAAGCGCTCTATGCATGGTTGTTGTGCTACACAAAGTTTGGAGGTGTTTAGCTATTGACTCCTCAAATGTTTGTAGAAGCAGTCTGCATACCTAGGTGGCTGCTTGATTTTATACAACTGTGGCCATGGAGGAGATTTGAACACCTGAATCCAATAATTTGGAGGGGTGTCCCAATACTTTTAGCAATATAGGTGTCCGTTTATGAACCAGCAGTAATAGATCGCTGCTCAGTTCTCCGGCATTCTCGGAGAACACAGTTCTCCTGTGAATGCAGTTTATGAAGCAGTTCTCCGAACGAAGGGAGAACAGTCTCCAAACGCTGGAGAACGGTGTACAAACTCTGGAAAATGGCTGATTTTACTATAATCTCGTGAGATTACAACAAAAGATCAGTTTACTAAACAGAGGTAAATTATCGCTGCTTAGTTTGCGGTCCCTCCGATTCTCCAGCTCTGGGCTGGAGAATCTGGAGGAAGAACACAGATCTCTAGTGAAGAGCTGAACAGTTCCCCACTGATCTCCTGAGTGTCATAAACTGTGAATGACCAGAGAATAGCTGTGATCCCCTGAATTGCAGCTATTCTCTGTGTCATAAACGGACACCATAGTGTATATACACACAGTATATATGTATGTACTGTATAGTATATATACACAATAGTTGTCAGAATTATAAAGTACAGCCTATGTACCACTAGAAAAATCTAACAAAAGTTTTCTGCCTGAGGAGACAAAAAAAAACGTGTTCACTCCTCCATTACAATGCGTATACAGATGACACATCGTGTATCACTAAATATTCCATTAGTTTGCTTTACTGTTCTTGGAGTTTATGGATTTGATTTCTGCACTTTTCGCACATTTTTTTATGCTTGCTAGAATAAGAAGTCCAGACAGAATGTCATTACTGTACCCTCCTAAAAGTGCGAAACTGCTTACACCATGCCTTGTCAGCAACTGCGCAGCTAACAAACACTTTCAATATTTTGGTCATATTAGATCAAAGGAGAGAAGGATTGGAGTTCTGATTTATCAACATCAGTGGATGGAACGATCTGTTTTGCCCACAGCAACCAACCATCTGTCATTTTCTATAGCAGTTTAGAAAACAAAAGCATGAATCTGGCAGCGATGGTGTGGGCAGCTTCTCCACTTTTCTTCCCTTCAGTCTTCATAAATCAGACCCAATGTCTCATAAGTTCACAAAATCATTATAGGTTACAGCTGTCAGTCCAAAAGAGGCTGACGTTCTAGGCAGGAAAGGCTTTTACTCAATTACTGCGCTGTGAATAACGCTGGAAGACGGCAGCTCTGGACGATAAAAGTGCCACAGGGTTCATTTAATAACATGGTGACAACAGCAATATCACCCTGTGACAACTGGTTGGACTTTAGCTTCAGACAGAGCTGATAAGGAGGTTAAAATCCACATTATAGGGAAATGCAATTGCGATAGCAATGAGCTAATATTTGTCATTTAAATGTAACAGCACCAGGCCTGATCTGCTGGCTACGTGTCAAGAGGGTTGTGAAGAGTTGAGGGCTGTTTTCCTTATGGATCCTTACATTACTGTTGGAATCTTCTCTGGGGACTTGGGCTTGGTGTCAACCTAGTTTTGTGAAGGAAGCAGACACTTGAAAAGAATACCATTAGATTTAAATGTACAATGGTTTTATTACGTACTGCTGGAAGACTAAAGCTGGCCATACATCAGTAGAATTTCACTGGAAAGTTAGTACAGAAATTCTAAAAAAATTCTCAAAGCATTTGATCTTGCCATCACTGTGTCAACTAATTTCATGGAAAAGCTAATAAAATTTTATCCAGATCTGCTAACTGAAAGAAATGCCCGTAGCGAAAATAAAGAAGAAAATAGCGCAGGACATACATGACTAGGCCCAGAGTGGGGGAAGGAGGAGCAGAAAGGGTTAAGGTTAGCTCCAGGGGGATTTGTTTTGATAGTGGGGGGTAGATGATTGGTAGAGGTTGGTGTAGGTGGGGTTTTTGCTGCACCTTAGGGTGGGAGGTTCTGTGAGGGGGCGTTAGTTTAGCTGGACAGCAGGAGTGTGAGGTTCCCTCCCGCCCTCCCTGTTTGGGTGAGTTTTGGGTCCCTCCAGGTAGAGGGGGGATTATGTTGGTTCCTGGGCGGTTGTTGGTCTTTGGAGGCGGTTCTTATTTGGAAGGTAAACAACAATGGTGTGGGACCCATCCGTGGTATGGGATGCCCGGGGACATTCCCAGTTAACCAAGGTTTAACTGGAAGGTGGTGGTGCTGCACTGCGGACGGTATGGTTGTCTCCGAGCTGGTTGGTTGCGGCTGGAGGCCTAGTGTATATGGTTGTCCGCAGGTGCATTTCGGATCGTTTGGGGTGCCTTCGAAGACCAACAACAATTCTTTGGGTTTCTGTTATAAGGAATGGTTGGTGTATTGTAACTTGAGTTGTTAATAAAAGGCCATGTTGGCCATTTACTCCAAAATTGGTGTCTGTCTTTTGTTAGTATAATTGGTTAAGGGGAAGGGGGTTGGTGCGGAATGGTAATGGTGGTAATGGGGAAGTGGACGAGCCTATCTCTGGTGCAATAATCATGGGATCCCAGACATACTGAAGCCTAAGTTTAGTTAAATGGAAAAAAAAAATCAGCACAAGTGATATTACTTACAGTCAATGACAAGTGTCCCTTGTGCTGCTGGCTGCTCTCTTGACCAAAATCCGAAGTCCCCTCCCTCCCCCTCATATACCCACAGCTGTAATATAAGGCAGGTCATAGATTATGCCATTTTCTTTCCTTCCACCACAGGTGGAAGGTACGAAAATAGCTGGATTCCCCCATCAACACAGTCGGTTATGATGGGGGAATCCCTCCCTCAGTGCTATTGTGTTCTGCCGACGGGGAACGTTCCCTGCCGACACAACACAATGATTAGTATGCGTGGGTGATCAGCTGTTGTGTCATGTTGCATGCAACAATAAAAATTATTATACCAGAAATTTGTTTGTTCCAGAAAAAAATTCCCATTCTGCTCTTTCATTGTTGACTTCAACCAGTTGAAAATTAAACAAATGTTCTGGAAATTAACATTTTCAAACTGAATTCTACTGGTGTTTGTCCAGCTTAAGGCCATCCACAGACATAAGAGAGCCCTTCCATAAACCTGAATGCTCAGCCAAGGGTTTAGTGTATGCTATTCAGAGAGGCGGGGGAGAAGAAGAAAGGGCCGAGCACACACTGTATTAGCTAATTAGGAGAAAACCAGAACAATTGGAAAGTGTTTCCTACCCTGTAATTGAATGTACCTCACTAGTACTTACAAGCCAGTGGGAGGAACCACAGCGAGTGGTGGGAGAGGAAGGACTCATTCGATGATCGAATTCTTGCACTGGCTGGGGAGTGGAGATGCACGGCTCTTCAATACCTGAATATATTCAGGCTTCTTTTACAGGTGGGCTAGTCTGAAAAAGTGACTCTGTGGTGATAGGGTCACTTTAAGTGTTAGTAATGTACCACCCTTGCCAGTTCCCCTGCAAGTAATTAACTTTCATGATGATTAAAGCATGCAGCATCAGCTAAAAAAAATAATATAGATGATCCATGTAAAGGAGTGAATTTATTCTGGTTGCCTCTACAACACAAGCAGCAAGAGACTAACCCAGGGGCGGACTGACCATTTGGAAACTTGGGCACTGTCCAAGGGCCCGGGGTCAGTAGGGGGCCCCATGAGATGCCCCTAGTACCTTTTTCATAGGCTTTTTTGAGCTTGGGCAAGGACACAGGGGCCCCATGATCCCCTATTGCCCGGGGGCCCCATGAGTTGTCAGTCCGCCCCTGGACTAACCTGACATCACACTGGAAACTGATGAACATATCCCATTAATTTAATTTACCGCTTTAATTTAGCCCATGTCTGCCAATCTGCTTTGGAAACAACAGAGTAGCCAAAAGGCTACATTCACATTTGTGCGTGTTATGAACGCACGCAAAGTCACATGCTTTCCTGACATGCACAGAAATTTATTCCTAAGGGCACACCCCATGCATCTGATAACGAGTGCGCCAAAAGGCATTGGGCTGCAAGCTCCATGAAGTTCGGTGCGGCACAATTTTGAAAGGTTTAGGTACTTCTTTTGCGTGTTTCAAGCGCAAAGACAGCCCACTGAAATGAATGGGCTGTCCTACATACAGAGTGTGGGAACACACAGAAACATTCCTGCATGGTATGAATGGAGCCCTTTACCCTTCCATGTAAAGTGTACAGTTATAAGTTTCAAGAAAAACTCGACAAATTACAAGTTGGATTGTGAAAAAAAGAGTTTACAATGAACATTCACATACAAATAAGTAACAGTTCCAAGAAAATACAACTGCGTGTACTTTAATTCATCATAGTTTGATAATTCAAAGTATGCAGTTGACTTTCTAGTAAACCCACAGAATACTTGCAATTGTAGGAATGCCGCTAAGAACTAAAATTCCAATATTACACAACAAGACCAAGAACAAGCATGAGGACTATGGAAGATTGTCTGTGGAGAAAAACATGTTTGCGCACATGCGTGACCATATCTTCCCACATTTTGCTAATCATATATACAGGGCTGCTATTAGAAACCCTGTACAGCCTATCTGACAGGTCCCATCCATTGGACCCCAATCAGCGCCACACAATAAAATCCTAGACCATTACAATGATCAGTCAGGAATAAGGAACAACTTTCCATAAGTAGTTAGAAATACAATGGAAAATGTGAAAGTCAAAGCCAGATTAACCATACAAATGTGTATAACACAGGTAATCTATTGCAATGTAAACATATCATTTGGTATATGAGTGTAAAAGCTGAAATGTAATGCATATACTACCTTCCCCCTTTGCCCTCGTCCCAAGATCAACAGGCAATTATTTTTTTTCAATCAAATCATTTTGTCCTCTTGTGAGAACCAGTGACATTATCACTGAACCAATCTTCTTTGCTCCGATTTTGGTGGTTTTGGTGGACTTTGGTTTCCAGAGTGCTATATTATAGGACTCACCTTCAGCATCTCTTTAGATGTGCATAGTCTTCAGTGCTGGCAGTAGGGTTGCCACCCTATCCCTTTAAAACCAAACACAAATGAATTACACAGGTTCTGAGGCTAATTCATTGCAGATAAGGCACTAAGTGAGTTTAATTACCACCATCAGCCACAGAACCTGTGTAAGTAATATGTGTTCCGGTTTAAAAGGATGAGGTGGCAACCCTAGCTGGGTGCTGCAGACTTTAGCAGTGAAATCTGCTGATCAGTTGCCTGAGAATGCACATCTAAAAGGATGCCTGGGACGTGTTTTTTCACATAATGTTTAGGAGCAAAAATGACAGATGGAAAAGAAAGCTAATAGCAGTGAGAGGTGGTCAATGACATCATGGCCAACAACAGTACAGATAAGGAGGAAATGGAATTGGCGGTTGACTGAAGTAATTCAGACAGCAAACAAAGGTTGGCTCATGATAGGTACTGCGGCATCAAAGGGCTGTACTGTGGAGATGCAAGTTTGCAGGGAATTCAGAATAATACATTTCAACATTGGAGAGGCCTTGTTACAAATGTGGGAAAAAAGGGGCAGCTGAAATTCAGTTTTTAGGTGCCATTAGATCAGAACTCTTCTTTAGACAAAAAATGTAACCAATCAGATGCCTGCTTTTATAATCTCTTCTGGACTACACAGATTCCTGACATAGCCAAGAGTTTTGATATTCTTTGCTACACCAAATCAAGTACCAAATAGAAAAAGTCACCAGTATGTTCCATAAAGTACAAGCCACGTCACCAGGCAAGATGGGACAAATACACGGTGACACCCATACCGCCATATGCCGCTGCTGGTGCTCTGAACTTTAAAGTGCTGATAATTTTCCGCTCTCCCTCCGCTGATACAAAGGTCAGCCAACTGTCACCTTGCCATCTATGCAGTGTTTTCTTTAACAGCCTTCACAGCAATTATCCAGTCTGTGAATACATTACTCTATAAACCCGATGCTCAGATCCCCTGTTGTTCATTTACTCGTGTCACAGCACATCTAGCAAGCTTTCATTTGGCTTTAGTGGAATCAAATAATCTGACGTTTCATTAAATACGTTAGAGGGAAATCACTGGTGCACAAATCTTATTAAAAGGGAAACCACATTATTGGACCTGAACAGAAAACAAACACATGTAAATGATAGAAGGAGACAGAAGGATGACCATTCATGACCATTCTGGGAGCTAGAATATCTATAGGAATGACCACTTCCATGGAAGGGCTTCTATGTGTTTTCATGGACTACAACAAGCAGCGTTTTTTGTAAACTGGCTCTACAGGTCTTCCCCCCAGCCCGGACCCCACCCCCCATTGACTTCTCCATCACATCCAACAACGCCAATATCAAACCCGCCCTGCAGGCCAGAGTACTTGGTGTCATTCTGGACTCCAACCTATCCTTCCAGCCCCAAGTCCAATCTTTAACAAGCTCGTGCAGACTCCACCTCCGCAACATCGCCAAAATACGCGCGTTCCTAACTCCAGAAACCACTAAACAGCTCATCCACTCCCTCATCATATCACGACTCGACTACTGCAACTCCCTCCTCACTGGCCTGCCTCACCGCTGGCTATCCCCACTTCAGTCGATCCTGAATACGGCTGCCAGACTCATTCACCTTTCCAACCGCTCCATCTCCGCAACCCCCCTCTGCCAATCCCTCCACTGGCTTCCGATTGCGCAACAGATCAAATTCAAAATCCTAACATTGACGTACAAAGCCGTCCACCATACTGCCCCGAACTACATCACTGACCTAATATCCAAGTACCGCCCAGCACGCACACTCCGCTCCTCACAAGACCTCCTTCTCTCTAGTTCCCTGGTCTCCTCCTCCCATGCCCGCCTCCAGGACTTCTCCAGGGTGTCACCCATCCTCTGGAACTCCTTGCCCCAACCCATCAGATTATCACCTACTCTCCTCTCCTTTAGGCGCACCCTGAAAACCCATCTCTTCAGGGAAGCCTACCCTACCCCCTGCTAACTTGACCGACCTCCTCCACTCTTTCTACCACTCCATCCCCCACAGCTATCTCCTCCTGTGCCACCATCCCCTCCCTCCTAGATTGTAAGCTCCAAAGAGCATTGCCCTCGATCCCCTCATGTTTTGCATTGTATTGGTATTGTTCTGTCACATGTTCTGTCCCCCTTTGTAATGTACAGCGCTGAGCGAACTATTGGCGCTTTATAAATACTGTATAATAATAATAATAATAATAATACAGGCTGAAAGTTTTTAGTTTTTTTTCATTCTATGCAAGAAGGTAAAAAACCTTCGGTGTAGTGCCCCCCCCCCCAACTCACCTGAGCCGGATCCCAATCCAGAGATGTGCACAGGAGCTCTCCCGGGTTTCCTCATTAGCTCAGACAAAGCAGCTAGATTGCTGTCAATCACAGCCAGGGAGGAGGGAGTGGGGGGCGGAGCAAAGCTATGCTCTATGTGTCTCATAGCCTAGAGGTGGCTCAGGAGAGAGCGCACACAGGCGCCCCCAGAGCAAGCAGCTTGCTCTGGGGGCACTCAGCAGGGGGGAGGGGCCTGGAGCGTTGACGGGGGACCTGAGAAGAAGAGGACCAAGACTGCTCTGTACAAAACCTGTAGGCAGGTGCAGTTTGTTTTCTCCATTGCAGGTGGAGTTTAAATCAAGGGGCACCTCAATCTGGAGAAACAAGTTTTCTTTATTTCCTGGGTCAACGAAGCAGCATTCTGGTTGGCTATGCTGTGCCCATTTGACCCTCAGCAGCCATCTTGGGTCAGCAGGGTTTATTTAAGTCCCTGCCCCCAGGTTTTGAGCTAAGGGCAGATGAACGCAAGGAAGTAATGCTACATGCATTATCTGCCCTTACTCAAGATGGCCCCAGCTAGAAATGCTAGGGGGTGTTTTTAAAAGAGATTTCTCAAAATAATAAAGCATGGAGACATGGATGGATGGGGGAGTTGGATTTGAATATTAAAAATTAATTAAATAGTGTTTTCCATTTGTGTTGCTCAGATACAGTTAAGTTCCACTAATGTACATTGCAGTGTCAGTTCATACTGACACTCTAGTCCTTTACAGTGCTGAACCATTTAGGCAGAGGTAGCTTTAAAGTGGTTATAAAGGCTCAAGGTTTTTTACCTTCATGCATTCTGTGTGCAACAGCCCCCTGCCCCCCCCCCCATACGTGCCTGAGCCCCATCGCTCTCCGGCGACTCTCCCTCCTGATTAGCTGAGACAGCCATTGACACCCGCTGCTGTCAATCATAGCCAGTGAACCTATGAGAGGAGAGAGGGAGTGGGGCAGAGCCACGGCTCTGTGTGTGAATGGACACGCAGAGCAGCAACTCAAGAGCGAGCCTGCTTGGGTGCCCCCATAGCAAGCTACTTGCTCTGGTGATACTCTGCAGGAGGGAGGAGCCAGAGCACCAGCAGGGGACCCAAGAAGAGAGGATCAGGGCTGTTCTGTGCAAAACAACTGCACAAAGAAGGTAAGTATAACGTTTGTTTTTTTTTTGTTTTTTTTAATTGTCTTTAATATCACTTTAAGTTTCAAGCTTTTAATGTGTTTTCATTAACATAAACCAACTACTGTTATAAATAAGGAGTCTAACATATTTGGGACAAACATAGATCTATACTCAAAAAAGTAAAAAAACAGAAAAAAACAAAACACCAGACTCAACAGATCACTAGTTTTTTTTTTACTGCTGTCACTATTCTATGTTTCAGTGTTTCTAACAATGTAATCAGGAATACACAAGAGTAAAAGAAACTTAATATGAGGCCTGCCTACCATCTGGAGGGGTAAAACCCCTCATAGTCAGGACGACATACTACGTACGTTGATAAAAGTTACTGTCATGGCACCATATCTCCTATGCTGGATACCCAACCCCTGTGCTCTAAAACGTGGCAGCCACAAGGCATCTCCATATGCAGTACAGAAGGACAGTGAGTTCAGGAAACCAGCCAATGATAGTATTTAATCTTCAAAAATATCAAACACATGCTGGAATAAATGTAGAATAATAAATTCCACATGGAAATTAAATTGGAATGATTAGCTCAGCCTATACACATCTAACATTAGACAGTACTTTTCACAGACCATGTGTATAAAGCTGGAGCACAGATAGATATGATCAGTCAGTGTAATCTGCATCTCACAGTAAAGTTGGCCACACTAGTAGAATTTTGTTCACAACATTTTTGGAATGTTTCTTAAATTTTCTAATGGTTCAAATTGATGATCATTTTGGACCGAAGTGGAGAGAAAATACAAAGGGGGCAGGAGAGAAAACTTCTAGAACAGACAAAATTCTGGGAATGTGGTTTCCATTCAAGAAAAATCATAAATATTGTAATACGCACAAGAAACCGATTAATATGTGTGGGATTCCATTCAAATACCAGGTCTGGGTAAAATTTTGAGAGCTTTCCAAAGAAAGTAGTTGATTTGATGGTGGCAAGATCGACTGCTGAAGAACGAAATTTCTATATGAACATTCAAATAAAATTCTACTGGCATGTGGCCAGCTGTACACAACAAAACACATTCTAGGGTCACTTTAGATCGGGGGTCAGCAACCAGTAGATCTCGGCCTGGTGACTGGTAGATCATGATCTGGCCTTGCTGACCAGCCATCCCAGAGCATCAAACAGAGGGACTACTTGTAAAGTTGAAGCTGTAGTAGGGAACAAGAGCTACAGAAGCCAATGCCTCCTCTGTAGTGCCGGCTCCTGTCCCATGTGGAGTGATACCAACTGCACTCCATCTCTTATCCCAGGTAGCGGTATCCAGAGAGGTTCCAGCAGTAGGAAAAAAGAAGAGATCTTCAGGTTAGTGTGAAGCAATACATTGGACATAATAGGATAGGGCTGCTTTGACACTGACGTGTTGCAGTTTGTGACACAGTAGTACAGCAATTAGAACTTTAAATCTGTGCCCAGTGATCTTTGACTTCTCTCCTGTTTTCCAGGAAGATCTCTACCTCTTTGAGGTTGCCTCCCTCTGCTTTAGATTATACCAGGTTTGCCCAAAAGAATAAAGAACCAGCAAACACAAATGCTCCTGCGCTTGGGGATGGACTCGATGCAGGCTACAACCACATTAAGAATGTCCTGGAACATGCACACCTTGCTGCCCTCAAATGGACCGGGGAAATCCAAATATACTGAATGAGGAAAGACAAAACAGAGGGCGCACAGGCCTAGGGCATTACCATAAAAAATGTTTAATAAAAAATAAAGTAGGTGTTGTACTGTCAGGGCAGGAGCCAAGGAACGGACAGGCAGGCCTAACAATGTAACGCACTGGCTGACGACAACCACCACCCACAGACCGAAGTCCCTCAGGGCGCGGAGTCTAAGTCCCAGGCTGTCCTTCACCAGTGCCCCTGATGGTGGGGATGGACTTGACGCAGCCAGGAACCAGGTCGCAGCCCCCGAGACACCTCAGCTGCGGTAATGGCCGCCGCCAATGGCGTGTAGCTGGTGGAAGAGACAAAAGAGTAGTCAGACAGGCCGGGGTCAACAACAACAGGACAAAACAGTACAGGACAGCAGACGAGAATCACAGGTCAAGAGCCGGGTTCAGCAACAGAGGGTCAGATCAAAGGAGAATACAAAGAATAGTCAAGTCACAAGCCGAATCAGAATACCAGAAGAGTCACGAGAGTCAGAACAGAGTAATAGTAACACAAAGACACAAGACACAAGTGCAAAGAGCATGTGCAGGCCACAGGCTTATATGTCATCAGCCACGCCCCTCTGGGGGGTGGACCTCAGAGACCTGAAGGCATAAAAAGGATTCCCACCATGCACAGCAGAATCCAAGATGGACGCCAGCACATGGAGTAACATAACCTCATGGAAAAGGTAGGACCTTGACATGTACTCACAAATGACAATATAGTCAAGGCACATCATAAAGGACAGCTGGGTCATCACCGCGCTGAGTAACAGTCCGCAATAGGGAGTTTAGACATCCAAAAGCTGACGCGTTTCGAGGACTTGCCTCTTCCTCAGAGCCAGAGCTCTGAGGAAGAGGCAAGTCCTCGAAACGCGTCAGCCTGTTGGATGTCTAAACTCCCTCTTGCGGACTGTTACTCAGCGCAGTGATGACCCAGCTGTCCTTTATGATGTGCCTTGACTATATTGTCGTTTGTGAGTACAACACCTACTTTATTTTTTATTAAACATTTTTTATGGTAATGCACTAGGCCTGTGCGCCCTCTGTTTTGTCTTTCCTTGCCCAAAAGAATGTTTTAAGAATTCAATCAGAAGCTGGTGAACGACAGAAGAAAGCCTTTTAAATATAGTGAGAACATTAAAGAGGAATTCCAGGTTTGGATATTTTATATACAGTCACACTTATCCAGCTTGGACCAGTTTAACTATGTATATATCATCCCTGGCTGATGCCCCTGACCGACATTGCTACTACAGTGATCTCCGCTTGCTTTCAGGTGCTGTGCTGAGTGGCTGCCCTGCTGCATTGTGAACACAGGAGGTTGGCCACTTGGCATGTGCACCATACAGAGAAGCTTTGCACTTTGCTGAAAAAATGCAAAGCGTTTTCTGATTGGATAAGGTGGAGAGGCAGGACGACATCTCTCCACCTCATCCAATCAAAGAATGCTTTGCATTCATTCGGCAAATGAATGGTGCCTGTACCAAGCAACCTACCTCCTGCGTTCACAATGCAACGCGGTAGTCACTTGGCACTACACAGCAAGCTAGTGGAGATCACTGGAGTAGAAGTGTCTACGTCAGTGATTTCTAGCTTCGAGGGGCATCAGCCAGGTACATAGTTGGACAAATGTAACTCTATAAAATATCCATTTCTGGCTTTAATCTTTAAAGCTATAACTAAACGGAAAACGTTGGATAGAGTGGAAAGGGATTAGAACATCTGTAAGGTTTTTATTGCTGTCTGTGTTCCCATTGGAGTGAGTCACCCTCTCTATTTTTCCTGTTTACTGTTCACAGAAAGAGTGAAAGAACAGGAATAAATAGGAAATCTTCCAATGAGGACAGTAGTTCTGGTGACAACTAGGGATTTCCCTCCCTTTGGAAGGAATTTCCTCTCACTTCCTGCTTTGGCTATGGAAAGGAAGTACAGCAAAATCTCCCAAATGGGACACAGATGGCAAAAAATAAAAAACATATGGCAGGGGTTATAATCCTCCTTTACTCTATCCAAACAAAGAAATGCTCCACTCATGATTTGTCTTGGACAGGGCAGTCATTCAAACCACTGAGCAGCTTTACTATTAGAAATATTTAAACACCCAAATATATTTACAGAGGAATGATAATGTAGCACTACCCCCTTAGGGACTGCTGATGAATCTGGGTCCCCTATAGCCCTGCACAGCCAGTCAGTTAGCATTTTCCACACAAGCTTTCATCCGTAGGCAGAAATCAGGCCTTGAACATTGGTTTTCCTATTTTATTGATGGGAATAAACTTGGATGGGGTAAGGGGTGTATAGCATGCCCAAGGGAACCGATAACTGAGGGCAACTACCTGAACTATTCACAAGCTTCCTCCTGCCTCACATCTTCCTGCTCTCCCACCACCACACTCCTGCTAGTGAGCAGGCTCTTCCACTTTTAAGGGAGTCCCAGCCCCTTGCCAAGCTTTTGTTGGGGATTGGCTGAGGTTCCTCAAGAGTGTAGCCAGCCACTCCTTAGATCCACCCACTTCCTCCAAGGCCCTCCTCTGAAAGCCTCAAAGCAGGAAGAAATTCCAGAGGGGTTGGCCTGCAGATTCTCTCAGTCCTGACCAGAATTTTACCCCTTTGGCTATCTCACCTGAGCTGCTAACCAGCTCCTCACTAATAACTAGGGTCTAGCTCCCTCTAGCTAAACTAGGAGGGTGTTACAATACATACAGTACAATGTGGTTGATAATGCCATAGTGAAGGATTTCAGGAAAATTGGGACACCTAAAAGGTAACTATTTTGCCTGCCTGAATTATAGACAACCCGGCCACAAATCAAGTATGGGAAATCCAGTGCACGGCATGTCAGATATTCATGAAAATTCATTTTCAGTTGCTGTGGAAACAACATTGGCGGTCTTAGTAAAGGAACAGCGAGGGAGTGTGTGAGAAAGTTCCACATTTATATAACCCCTTCTTATTAAAGAAAGCTTGTCTCAGTTTCTTCAGAACTGTCTTTACGAAGCTCAAATAGGAAAATATAAATCAGTGTTACGGTTGAATAGAAAAAGAAGAGCTAAAAAAACTGTCATGAAAACAGTTCCTCATTTCCATTTGCTTCTTGTAATGATTAACAATCGATTGCCACTCTTGTCACTTATTAATGATATAAATAAATGACGCAATATTGCCAGAATGTCTCACAATGAAACCATGGGTGTTGCAATCAGCTGCTACAACCTAAAGAAAAAGTCTTACTAAACTTTTTAAACTTAAAGCATGTAAGCATAAAGCATGTAGCACTTGACCCCATTCCAATCCGTCCTGCCGTGGTAAGCAATGTTGTCGGAGAGTTTGCTCCGTTATCCGACAATGCTGCTAGGAAGGAGAAAGATTTCCACGTGACAACACTTGTCTCCAGGAACAGGGACCACTCTGGAGAGAAGCTCTGCCATTCACAAAACATCACACAGACTGTGGGACTGTGATATCTATCTATGGCTGTTTCTGAACATACACAGCCCCAGCTGATAGATCACACAGCCCCGCAGCAGTCATCTTACAGTATTATGAATGAACAATCAGCACTGTCAGGGCAGGTGGTGTTCTCCCTATTTATCTTACATCTTCATTTGTAATTAGACTGAAGTGTTAATGTAGACCTTAAAGTGATTGGAAAGGATCATGTTTTATTTTTTAAATAACAAAACATGTTATACTTAACTGCTCAATGATTTTGCACAGAGCAGCCCTGATCCGCCTCTTCTCAGCTCCTTCGCCAGTGCTCCTGGCTCCCCCCCCACGTCGAATGACCCCATAGCAAGCCACTTGTTATGGGAGCACGCATGCATGCCCGCTCCCTCCCAAGCCGTCTCTGTGTGTTGACTGGCCCCGCCTCACACTCCCTCCTTACAGTCTGTGCTTGACAGCAGCGGGAGGCAATGGCTGTGAGCCAATGAGGAGGGAGTGCTACTTTATTTTTGGTTTCTTTTGGTTTTGCCTGTGGCACAGAGTTTTCATTGTTATTTGTTTGCAATGAGGAGGGGGAAGGCGGAGAAAGCTTTTGCTTTTGTGCATATCACAGAATCCAAATTGGGCTCAGGTAAGTATTTGGGGGGCTGGCGAGGGAAGCTGCATGCCGAAGGACTTCTCCAGAGCCTCTCCCATCATCTGGAACTCCCTACCACAGTATGTCCGATTAGCCCCCACCTTGTCTGCCTTTAGGCGATCCTTGAAAACTCTCTTATTCAGGGAAGCCTACCCCACTTCCACCTAAGAACTGTACTTGAATCACCTCCACCAGGTCATCCCCCGTAGCTATCACCTTTTGTATCACCTCCCCCTTCCTTTAGATTGTAAGCTCCACGAGCAGGGTCCTCCTATTCCTTCTGTACTGAAATGTATTGTAATTGTACGGTCTCCCTTATATTGTAAAGCGCTGTGCAAACTGTTGGCGCTATATAAATCCTGTATAATAATAATAATAATGATGATGCTATGGTCCAAGAACCGGAAATGTCAAGCAAAGACTGGTTGCTTGGACACTTCTGTGTATGATAGCGTAAAACCAAACTCCGACTAAAGTTTTTTAATACCAATATTGACTGAAGATTTAATAAAAAGGGGGAGCTCTGGCTTCAATACTCCCCTGCAGTCTCTCCCCTGGAGATGTTCCCTCTTCACCACAAGATGCCCCCTGTCGTCTCAGATGGTTGACATTCAGCATCCAACAGAGTTCCAGCCAAATGTTTTTTTTTTCCCTTATTTTGAACAAAGAGGAGAAGGTATAGATACAAAGACATGATACGATGCAATTGATGGCTCTATATAAAATACAAACAGCTCTGGAATATGTAACAGGAAAATAGTGTTTCTTATTCAGTGCCACATGTGACTTAAATCAGCAACCAACACGCACTGCCAGAATTCATTAAGTATCTTTCAAAAAAGACGATTCCACGCTTCCATACTCCCCACTAACCTCTGTATAAAACATGTTACCTCTAGATGTCATATGACACATAGGAGTTGATATGAATCTTTGATCTTCTACCTATAAACCTTTGTTCCAATAGAAACAACAGGGAAGGGTCATCTTAAAATCACATGTGATGCTGATTAAAAGAAGCTGAAAGACTGGTAAAAATAAAGTAAATGAAAAGCAGATATACTGTATACATACATATACACACAGTATGGAGAACAGGTTTGAAGGCTATTTTGAAGGAATCTTGCATCTTTTGGAACAGGCTGCAGGTCAGGATTGTAAGATTGAAGGCAGAGCTCAATCTGTGTACTCGTTCCAAGTCAATGGCAAATATGTATGTGTAGGCAAACAGTTTTGTGTATTTTGGATGGAGTTTAAAACCCCATCGGTATATTTATTTATTTTTTTTTTGCATTCTGTGTCCCATTTGGGTGATTTCCCTTTAGCTCCTGTCTCGGAGTTCCAACACATAAACGGCTGTCACCGGAACAGATACCTTCTTTTGGAAGATTTACCCTCACGACTGGCAACAACATTTCCCCTTACATTCTGTATCAGTGATAATGGTCACCAGAAATAAGGGGGGGTAAACTTCCCAAAAAGGGACATAGATAGCAAGAAAGACTTTAATGGAGGTCCAAGTAATTCCTTAGTCTATAAAAAAATTGAAAAAAATAGGTTTTGGCTATACATACTCTTGAAAAGGAAGACACATTGTAAATTTAGCATACCGAAGATGCTTTATGAATGGCTTTTTGATTTTGTCTAATGATTTTTTCTTGTTATCCTTGTAAAAAAAACATCAGACTACATACTTTTTCTTGGGACCATTAGTGTCACTTATCTGTCAGCAACAAATAGTCATCTAAGGCACATGAAACGTGCCACGCACAGATGCAACAGAAAACACGCCTTCATAAAATAGACCATCCCGGCTTGTTTTCAAAGTCCTCAATCTCTTCAGCTCTTTATTGTAGGTTGTATCATTGCCAAGGAAATGGATGTTCAGCCAAATAAACATGTTAGAACAGGGCCTGCCCCTCCCAGGCAAACCTATCAACACATGATCTCGCATTAGCTGGAACTATGAACCCAAACAACACACCAAGAGCGAGTAGCCTTCAGATTGTCAACACTCTATGGACTCTGTGCCAGGCCATGGTCGAAAAGGGTTAACTATTATCGTTCTCCGTACACAAATAAATCCTGCGCACAAGAGGCGTGTACTAACAGCTCTTTAACTCCAACATGCAGTATCATTACCTCTCCTCTCCTGCAGGCACTTTATATTCACCTGGTTCTTTTATCGTAAATTGCAATATCATATTACACAGACGGATGTATTACAGTGAGCATTAGCACCTGGACAGCATTTTAAAAGCATACTTGGTAAAAATAGAACAGAAAGCAAATGCTAGAAAAAGGACACCAAGATTAAAGTATATCTAAAGTCAAAACTTGCTTATTTTAGTTTTTGCATGGAGTAGGAAGGGTTAAGACCCCGTCAGTTTTCCTTCCCCATCTCTCTTCACTTTCTCTGAAATTATCTGTTGACACAACTGTCACCGCAACAATTGTCCCCATTAGAAGACTTACCCAACTCAACATTTTGGCCAGGTTAGGCTAAAGCAGACATTGTCAACCAGGGTTCTGTGGATCCCCAGGGTTCCTCAAGTGGTTACCAAGGGGCTCCTTGAGCTGGCCACCAATACGGTGGTGCCTGCATAGTCCCAGGACCAAGATTACCTGGCAAAGCCAGCCACATGACACCAATTATCTTTTTAGCTATCCAAAATTTCAATTCAATTGATATTAGTCTGGACCCTGGAACCTGCCTTTTACATAATACAGAAATAGCAGTAAATAAATATAAAGAATCAGGAATATGGTATTTTCTAAATGCAGCCAAGGGATTGATTCCAAAATTTTGGCGTCAAGTAGAAGCTCCAAAAAAACAAGACTGGATAGTTAGAATGGACCATATTGTAAGATTAGAGAAACTGTTTTATGCCCAGGAAGATGGTATGGGGATATATCAGGCGAAATGGAAAAAATGGGAAGAGTTTAGATCAAGTGTGAATGGACGAGAGTAAGGCCTCTCTTTTTCTTGCCCCCTTATGATGAGAGCACGATTTAGAGCCTCTTTTTTCTCTTGCCAAAGAGCGGTGGATGTAGGGTGGGGTGGGAGGTTAGGGTGGGGGGATGACTATGGAGCTGCTAGTGGGGGGGTTGGGAGAAATAAGGAAAATATGGGAAATGAATGTTTAAATTAGATACTGTTGTTATATGAATGTAGAGAATTTATATTGTGGATTTTAAATTTCCTAATATTTTGAAAATCAATAAATATTTAAATAACCTATCCAAAATTATGCATTCTGATCTCCACTTTGCATTCTTCTTACTGACCTCCACCAACATAAGGGGCATTATTCCCATTGATCCCTGATAAATGGTAAGGGTTCTCCAAGACCTGAATATTATTTTAGGGGTTCCTCTGGGGTTACAAGATTGAGAAAGGCTGGGCTAAAGAGTCATTAGCCAATGGAGAAAACCAAGGTTCACAGCAATGACCAGCCCGTAGGGAATGCAAAAACCAAACTGCGACTACAGCTCCGATAACACTGCCAGACTTGTACCACCAACAATGTAAAAAGCCATACAAATTGAAAACAATGACAAAATGGCTTGACAAATTCAGGAAGGCCAATTATGATATCAAATAGAAAAAAAGAACAGGTAAAAATGGAAAACAACCAACCTTTGAGTTTCCTCATAAAGTGTATTGAGAAAGAGAAATGGGATACAGCGTCTATATGCTACCAGCAATTAAACTGATAATTATAGGGTCAATGTCCCTATAAGGTTTCTTTGTTGTTGATAATAAGCAGTGATTTTTTCCCAGGACAAAATTACACACAAAAAATAAGATTTCCCAGCATTGCAAACATTGGCCTGAACAGTATGCACTTGCACTTGTACTTGATCTCAGTCTTCTGATGTTGATACTTGTAGGCCATCTGACCTATTTAGGGGGTCAGTCCAAACATCCTGATCACACACAGGAAGGACCCCTTGTAGAAATAAACTCTACTTACAATATTATACTTTTCACAACATGATTGCATCATGAATGGTGCACCGAAGCCAAAACACACAATGCACTGACCCATACGAAACGGCATTGGGGATGATTTACTAAAGGCAAATAGACTGTGCAGTGCAAGTACACTTGGAAGTGCATTGAAAGTGCAGATGCTCTAGATCTGAGGGGAACATGCAAAGAAAATTAAAAAAAACGCATTTTTGCTTGCACTTGATTGGATTAAAGAAATCAGCAGAGTTTTGGCTCATTTCAAAGCTTCCCCTTGGACCTAAAGCAACTGTACTTGTAGTGCACAGTATAGTCACAGTTAGTAAATCAACCCCATCACGTTCCTTTTTAACATTGTTCAAAGGCATACGTAGCATCTCTAATCCTAACTTTTTCTTTGTTTTTGAGAGGAGAAGGTAATGACTAGAACCTCCATATGTGTCCGATTGGGAATTCCCCATACATTGGAGAGACTTCTCAATGTTTCATGTCCCAGTGACCATGACCAGTTCTCACCATCACATTAGGATCACAGCATTCTAAAAGTGCATGAAAACTATCAATAAAGTGGAACTTCACCCTAAAAGGAAAGTTCTGCTCTAACTCTCCCTACCTCCCTTCTCCGCCACTTTTGGAGATTTTTTTTTTTTTTTTTGTAGAGGAGCAGGTACCTAGTTAGTTTTAGCAGGTACCCGCTCCCACTTTTGCTCCTATTGCCTAGGCTAAGTTCTTCCCCCTTTGCCACGTTGCAAGTCCCGGGTCCCAGACGGCTGTCAATTCACAAAGCAGAGCACGACTTGCACATGCATGGTGGGAAGCGGGCTGTGAAGCCACAAGGTGCCACAGCCGGCTTCCTTTAGTAAACATGCTGGTGCTGTGGTCCTGAAGAACCATCCCACATGAGGACAGTGCTGGATCCCTGGACAGGTAAGTGTCCTTTTTTTAAAGGATTTGTAGCTGCTGACTTTTATTTTTTGTTAAGACTGATGAACTAATTAAAATTCCTTTTAATTCTCATTAACATTTTTGAAGTTCATAGCATCAGTTTGTTTTGTCACAGGGCAGTGTGCTGCATTTTTTAAAAATCCTGCTTGCTGCATTTTGTAAAGAACGTACGTTGAATTAAGTAGACGGCAAAACAAAAACACATTAAAAACGCAATATGCATTTGAATTTGTGCATTTTTCAAGTCACATGCCCATATTTCCAACAAACACTGACACAGCCCAATGCTTTTAGTGCTGTATTACATTTTAAAGTGGTTGTAAACCCTTACATGTACCCAGTCAGGGGCAGACTGACAACTCATGGGGCCCCCGGGCAATAGGGAACCCCAGCTCTGTTCCTGTCTCCTGTGTGCTGTGTGAACGGGGGGCCCTTCCTCCAATCAGCTCTCAGATCTCCCCTCACTGATGTAACGTCAGGTCCTTGTCCCCTGCTTTTTAGAGCTGAGAGATCCTGTGTCATGGGGCCCCTGTGTCCTTGCCTACACTCAAATCACACCCAAAAAAGCCTATGAAAGGTACCAGGGACATCTCATGGGGCCCCCTACTGACCCCGGGCACTCGGGCAGTGCCCGAGTTCCCCAATGGTCAGTCCGCCCCTGTACCCAGTGAAGTCACAGGCCTCAGGTGTTACACAAAGATGAAACAAATCCTCCTACATAAGTTGTACCTGTTCATCTACAGCGCTCTTTCCCCTGCATCCATTCAAAGTGCTGAATTTACACACGATCTCTCAGCTCTAAAAAGCAGGGGACAAGGAGCTGATGTTACATCAGTGAGGGGAGATCTGAAAGCTGATTGGAGGAAGGGCCCCCCTTTCACACAGCACACAGGACACCTGAACAGAGCTAGGGTTGTCAATCTGCTGAATGTCCCTCTCCTGTCACCATTTTTCTCTTGGTGTCAGGAAAATGTGTCAGAAGTGACTCATGCTTATAGCAGGGGATCAAGACAGTGGACAGAAATGACATTTAGTGCTCTGGATTGAGACACGTACACACCATAGAGGGATATGCTTTGTTTCATGTCTCAGGTTTACAACCACTTTAATTCAACATGTAATGTAACAATTTTAATATAACAGCGTAATGTAATATATTATATTAAAACTGGGCCATGAACTGCATGTGCTTTTTCTAACACGAAGGTGTACTCAACATTTCACAGTGGTACTAAAACAAAAAGTGAAAGAATCTTTCAACAAGGACACCTGGTTCAGCAACAACTGTCTTAAAGGTATGCACTCACTTTGGGGAAATTTCCACTCACTAAGATTGACTGACTAAAAGAATAAAGCAAACTCACTCTCAAAGGAAATTTTTACTTTGCAAATGCAAAATTAATTTTCCCTTATCTTAGTGTATGAGGTGAAACAAAGGAAATTCACTTTGCAAAGAATACCTAAAAAAATTAAGATTTCTGCTTGCATATGATTGAATGATTACACTTCAGCTACATGAAAACGTGCATCGGAAAAAGAAGATTCACTTAGGTTAGTGAATGAAGTGAACTTGTGCTTCTTGCATCAATCATGCACAATCTAGCTTTTTTTTTTTTTTTTATTTTGTCCTTGCATATAGCTGTCTATTCTTTGCAAAGTGATTCTGAACTTTGAGAATGAACCTGCTTTATCATTTATAAATAATATAGGGTCTGGGATTATAAATATTATTTCAGTCTTTGCAGATGACACCAAGCTGTGCAGTGGAATAACGTCCTTACAGGATGTCCCCCGCTTACAAGCCAACCCCAATGCTCTGTGTAATTGGGCAACTATGTGGCAAATGAGGTTTAATGTTGATAAATGTAAGGTTCTGCACTTGGGGGCTAAGAATGTGCATGCATCATACATACTAGGGGGGGTACAACTGGGGGAATCAATGGTGGAGAAGGATCTGGGAGTTCTGGTAGATCACAATCTTAATAATGGCATGCAATGCCAAGCTGCGGTTTCTAAAGCGAGCAAAATCCTCTCTTGTATTAAAAGAGGTATAGACTCCAGAGAGAGATATAATTTCCCCCGGTACAAATCATTAGTAAGACCTCATCTGGAATATGCAGTTCAGTTTTGGGCACCAATTCACAAAAAGAACATTGGGGAAATGGAGGAACTACAGAGAAGGGCAACCAAACTGAAAAGAGGCATGGAGGAGCTCAGCTATGAGGAAAGATTAGAGGAACTGAATTTATTCTCTCTTGAGAAGAGGAGATTAAGGGGGGATATGATCTCCATGTATAAATACATAAGGGGGGATATGATCAACATGTATAATACATAAGGGGGGATATGATCAACATGTATAAATACATCAGTGGTTCATATAGTGAACTCAGCGTAGAGTTATTCACCCTGAGATCATCACAGAGGACAAGGGGGCACTCTTTACGTCTGGAGGAAAAGAAATGTAATCTCCAAATACGGAAAGGTTTCTTCACAATGAGCTGTGAAAATGTGGAATAGACTCCCTCAAGAGTTGGTTCTGGCCAGCTCAGTGGATTGCTTTAAAAAAGTCCTGGATTTTTTCTTGGATACACAGAATATAACTGGATACTAACATTTATAGGTAAAGTTGATCCAGGGAATATCCGATTGCCTCTCGGGGGATCAGGAGGGAATTTTTTTCCCTACAGGAGCAAATTGGATGATGCTTTGCTGGGTTTTTTTTGCCTTCTTTTGGATCAACTGTGGGTATAGGATTATAACTTATATGGATAATATCTATACCTGGAATTTTCTTTGTAGCTTCCATTGGTTCAGCAAACTTAGAATAGTCCAGCTTGCCTCTATGTGGGTATCCAAATCTGATATCCAAAGGCCTTCTGTGATTGGACAAGGTGGAGATTGTGAAATCATCCACCCCTCTTCTCAATGTCATCAGAAAATGCCTTGTATTCATAGAAAAAAAAATAGCGGTGGTAGTGAGCAAATGATCCCCTTGGTTAATGTGTAGAGGAAAGCAGCACCTGGAAGATCAGGGCTCTCACTGTATATAGTGTGGTCTATTATCCCCTATCCCATGCAGCCCTCTAGATACCAGATGTGAATACGTCCACTGAGCCAAGGTGGACCAATGCAAGTTTGCAAAGAAAGAGCATACCTGGCATTCTGATTTAAAATTTGATTGATTGCACACATAAGAGGGTTGTTTTACTAAAAGCAAATAGTCTGTGTAGTGAAAATGCACCGAAGGTGCACCTGCAAGGGCATTTTAAGTGCACTGCAAGTCAGGGGCGTATTTACCACAAGGCACTTGCCTAGGGCGGCATTTTTCAGAAGAAGGGATGAAAAAAAGGACACGTGCACCATGGGAACCAGGTGGGATCTGAGACAGGCTGCGGGCTGCTAGATGACGTATGTAGAGCCTGGCTCTCGTTCCCGGGGATGTCTGGAGCTGTGAAGATGAGCATCTCTCTATCACCGTGGGGGTAGTGGAAGGCCCTCCCAAGAGGGGGGGCAGGGGCGGACTGACAACTCATGGGGCCCCCGGGCAATAGGGGATCATGCGGCCCCTGTGTCCTTGCCCAAACTCAAAAAAGCCTATGAAAAAGGAACCAGGGGCATCTCATGGGGCCCCCTACTGACCCCAGGCCCTCGGGCAGTGCCCGAGTTTCCAAATGGTCAGTCCGCCCCTTGGCAGGGGTGTTGTTGGCCAATGTCAGGCTCTGTCCACGGGATGGGGAAGGGGGGGTTGTGTTGGTTGGTGTCCATGAGGGCAGACAATTTGTGTGTTGCCTAGGGCAGCACAAAACCTAAATACACCAATGCTGCAAATGCTGTTGTTTTACATCCGAGGGGAAGCTCTGAAATGAGGCAAAGCTCTGCTGGTTTCTTTCATCCAAATCGTGTGCAAGCAAAAATGCAGTTTTTTTTATTCTTCTTGCATGTTCCCCTCAGATCTAGAACAACTGCACTTTCAGTGCACTTGGGAGTATACACTTGGCAGTGCACAGCTTATTAATGGGGGTGCAGCACACACAGTCCTGTTAGGTCTTTGTTTTGGGTCTATATAGGGACATTTAAAAATGTTAATTGTATATATAGAAATCTGTGGACCTACTTCATAGAAATAATGAATCACTACAAACTGCATAATAGCATAATAGCAGCTGTCAGCACAATACTTACTAGAGTATCATTAAGCACGGTATTTTTAATGGTCTCAAAAAGTGATATAAATGAAGCTGTATTTCTTTAGCGGCACTTATTCTCTTCAGTACAGGAGATATTTCTGGCGCATCCCCAGCATTAAAAGTTAATTAAAAGGCAAAAAAAAAAAAGCTCAGCCAGCCTGAGCCATGGAATGCAAATGTTTATTAAAGCTGATTTTAAACAGATATAAATCATAATGAATTTTCTGTATGACGGCTTCACACAGCTTTCAGAAAGAGACTGAAGCAAGTGCAGGACTGTTCTCCCTGAATGGAGATTTTGACAAACAGACATTGAAAAGAAAGAAATTCTGCATGAATTAACAGGTAGGTGGCTCGGAATTGGCAAAAAGGGCTTTTCTAGTTGGGATATTTGCTGTGCAGCAAAGGCACTCAACTAAACCAGGTGCAAATATACATAGAGAGGGCCAATTAGCCTCTCGGTTTTGCAATGCGGCATCATTATATTGCAATATAATATTTTAACAATAGCCATCATTATCAGTGCGGTAATACGAGACTGAAGGTCTTTGTAACGATAGTACTACGCTTTCTGAGGAGGAGGAAGATGTTTGGCAGTCTGTCCTCTAATGACGGTATTGGAAAGAGCAGGAAATGTACATTTTACAATTAACAACAAAAAAACTGGGCTTTCTGGAATAGTTCTGCTGCTCTCTTCCAGGGTTTGTGCAACGGCAGCCAACACTGCAATTGTGGGGGAGAAATATGATGCATGGCCATATTTAATAGCACAGAACCAGAAGCAGAGATGATGTGCTAAACCTATTAACCCACCGCAACCAGACTTTACCTTCCGTGAAAACTACTATGAGTTAAAGTGGTTCTAAAGGAAGAAGATTTATGTTACATTGGAAAAGGCCCTCTCCTACAACTATTCATTTTTGGAAGCACCTGGTGAATTCTGCTTTACCATTTTACCGAGCTACCTACAGTAATCATGGTTGCCCAAAAAAAATCACTAGTGTGGTCAGGTTGGATTGAGGACCCCTCTATGACTACACCCCCTAACGCTCAATTACATCTTTAGCTGTGGTTGTGTTAACTTTTGATGAGATTTGCCTCTTTTTTCCCTTTATTTAAGGTTTTGTGTGGGGTGACCATGTGGTCAGACTTTACCTTCCATGAAAACTACTATGAGTTAAAGTGGTTCTAAAGGAAGAAGATTGACTTTACATTGGAAAAGGCCCTCTCCTCCAACTATTCATTTTTGGAAGCACCTGGTGAATTTTGCTTTACCATTTTACCGAGCTACCTACAGTAAGCATGGTTGCCCACACAAAATCACTAGTGTGGTCAGGTTGGATTGAGGACCCCTCTACGACTACACCCCCTAATGCTCAATTACATCTACAGCTGTGGTTGTGTTAACTTTAGATGAGATTTGCCTCTTTTTTTCCTTTATTTAAGGTTTTGGGTGGGATGACCATGTGGTAACTGTTTTATGGGTATGCACTGGCAGTCTATCACTTGCATTTATCCAACCAATTTTGCATGAGCCGTGCACCGGCTTTGTGACATTCTCTGATGTACTATGTTTTCACTGTTGATGTTTTGGTAACAGCGGTTTTTCTGTGTGCCCTACCCCCTTAAGGGCCTGGGTGCGCGGCTTTTGTACAATATTTTGGAAAACTCAATAAAAAACAAGTTTAAAAAAAAAAAGGGAGAAGATTTTATTACTTAATGCATTCTCTGCATTAAGGTACAAAACCTTCTGTTTTCAGCCCCTCCCCAGCCCCCCTTATATTTACCTGAGCCCGATATTGATCCGGTGCTGTGCCCAAGAGCATCAGCTTTCTCAGCTCTCTCTCTCTTCTCACTGGACATGAAGGCAGCAGCGGGAGCCATTGGTTACTATGTAGTAGAGAAAGTATCCCATAAGCCGCACATTGCTGGAAATCCACTGTGAAAGAGTGCGTGGCATCCTCAGGCTGGGCTCTGGCCAGGCCACACCCCCAATGTGTTTCACTCCGCCCCCAGACATTAATCATGGGTTCCTCACAGCCTGTGAGGAAAGAGCAGGGGCCGGGTTGAGCCATACTGTATGTGTCAATGGACACACAATGTGGCTCAGGACTGAACCCACATGTATGCCCCCGTAGCAAGCGGCTTGCTATGGCGGCACTCAGAAGTGTGGAGGAGCCAGGAGCAGCAGTGGAGGACCCGAGAAGAGAGAGCATCAGGGCTGTTCTGTGCAAAACCATTGCACAGAGCAGGTAAGTATAACATGTTCGTTATTTTTAAAAAATATAAATAGATCCTTTACAATCAATTTACAATCACTCTTATTTAAAAAAAAAAAATAAAATCCCTTTGCAATCATCTTAGGAATCTAAAGCTAACCATAGATAGAATTTCTGACGAAAATTCTTACGAAAAGTCTTAAGAAGATTCAAATGCACATTCTCAGAACATTTGCTTGTTCTTCAACAGATTTTGTTTGCATTTAACATTTGATTTTGGAATGAATAGGCTTTAACAAACAAAAACTGAACTAACGAATTTCTAACAGTGTATGTGTTTTTTAGTTCAGGAAAAATTCTCCAACCTACTCCATCGAATTTTCTCGTCACTGCAGTCAAGAACAAATGTTGATTTGACCTAATGATTAATGATTAAAGAAAAGAAATGCCCGCAGCGATAAAAGAAGAAAAGAATTAGCGAAGGGCAGGCATGACTAGGCCCAGAGTGGGAAGGAAGATGTGTAAGGGGTTAATGATTGTTTAGAGTTGGTAAAGGATAGCTGGGGGATCTGGTTGGTAGAGGAGAGTGTAGGTGGGGTCTCCTGCACTTTAGGGTGGGGTGTTCTGGGGAGGGGCGTCAGTTGGGAGCTGGACATGGGAGAGAGAGCTTCCCTCCCGCCCGCCCTGTTTGGTGAATGTTGTGTTCCTCCTGGGGGGAGGGGGGGTTATTTTGGTTCCTGGGCGGTGGTTGGTCTTTGGAGGCGGTTCTTATCTTGGAGGTACAAAATGGTGTGGGACCCATCGTTGGTATGGTGTGCCCGGGAACATTCCCAGTTAACCGAGGTTTAACTGGAAGGTGGTAGTGCTGCACTGCGGACGGTATGGTTGTCTCCGAGCTGGTTGGTTGCGGCTGGAGGCCTAGTGGAATATGGTTGTCCACAGGTGCATTTCGGATCGTTTTGGGGGTGCCTTCAAAGACCAACGACAACTCTTTATGTTTTCTGTTATAAGGAATGGTTGATGTGTTTAAACTTGATTTGTTAATAAAAGGCCGTGCTGGCCATTTTACTCCAAAATTGTTGTTGTGTTTTCTGTAAGTATAGTAAGTAATGGGGATTGGTATGGAAGGGTAAAGGGTAACGGTGGTGTAGTGGGGGTCTGGATGAACCTATCTCGGGTGCACTAGTCATGAACACACTTTCTTAGAACCTTCTTTTCCTAAGAATTTTCTTTTGAAGTTCTATTAATCTATGGCCAGCTTTATCCTTGCATAAGCCCTCAATGGATAACTAAACCCAAGAATAAATATGCAATATATTGCAGCCTAGTCTTTAGATGTGCTGGCTGTATTAGTTTTCTTATTTATTCATTCATTTATTATTGGCAGATATATAGCACCAACAATTTACGCAGCGCTTTACTTTTATATATATTGCATATATTGTACATTCACATCAATTCCTGCCCTCAAGGAATTTACAGTCTAAGGTCCCTAACTCACATTCATACATGCTGTTCATATACTAGGGCCAAATTAGACAGGAGACAATTAACCTACCAGCATGTCTTTGGAGTGTGGGAGGAAACCAGAGAACACAGAGGAAACCCATGCAAGCACAGGGAGAACATGCAAACTCCACACAGGTAGTGTTGTGGTTGGGATTTGTACTGATGACCCCTTTACTGCCAGGCAGAAGTGCTAACCACTACACTTCTTCCCTTTTCAAGCTAAGAACATTTCTAGCAAATACAGAAACTACCTAATACCGTCTATTGTTTAAGCAGGCCATAGATGGATCGAAATTCAGATGGTTCAGCAGGGACCAGACGAATTTCAATCCATCTATGGCCATTCTTATTCGAGAGGAGTTGATCTAATAATTGACTCCTCTCAAACGGACTGCTGGTACATTTTTATTCAATCAGTGCCTGCAGCCAAGCTACATGAATCATCAGCCCTTACTCATCATCTGTCCCTACTCAAGATGGCCGTGGCTAGATATGCTAGACCAGGGGTCTCCAAACATTCTAAACAAAGTACCAGTTTACTGTCCTTCTGACTTTAGGGGGGCCGGACTGTGGCCATTGGGAGTAGAAATTGTCCTGCCATCACTGGGAGTAAACATTGCCAGCTAAGACCAGTCCTAGGTTGTTAATATGGTTCACATATATGTGTACACCAAACCTGCCAATAACCTCAGTACAGTATATATGTGCATATGTTAAAGCCAAAAGCAAAATCATTGCTGTGATTTATGTCTTTGATTGTTATATGACATTTATATATTCATTGTGTTAGCAGAAGCAGAAAAGGAAAATATGCCTTTAAGAGTTAGTATAAGGTGAGCCAATCACAGACAGCCTCACACTGTACAGAGCCTTAACCAATCCCAGCCAGTTTCACATCTATGCCTGTGTAAAACTCCCTGCTAGGATTTTCTAGAGACACATGCTCACCAGACAGAAGAGGAAACAGACAGTTCCAATCAGAAAAGCTTTATGGAAGTAGAGAAGGCCAAATAGGTATTTAATGCACTTGTGTGTTCCTCTATTGTTTAGTAATGCAAGGTAGATCTGTGTCTAAAAACTGTTGTATGTGTTTACTTGTAGTTCCACTGAACTTATCGAACTTACGAATCAAGTCACTGTAGAGTAATCTAACGAATTTATAAATCCAAGTGAATTTATCAATCTATCGAAATATACAGAACGAATTTATCAAATCTATTGAACCTATCGAGATAAGCTATCGAATCAACCCAATGTAATACGAATGAAACCATTGTAATATGAAAGAAACAAGCCATTGTAAGCAGTGTTATATGAAGAAGATTGAAGTTATTAAAGAAGTTAACTAAAGTATTCGGTGTGCTCTTTAAACCTACTGCATCCATAGAGCGGCATTGGAGGAATTACAGAGTAAAGTCAGTCTAATCAAACAAAGAACAGCAATTGCATAATTTTTCTAATGCCACAGCGCACTAGGCACCAAAGGGTGCTGCGCCTGCCACAGTGTCAGTGGAAGGAATAGTGCCCCATTGTTGGTGTCAATGGAAGGAATAGTGCCCCATTATTGGTGCCAGTGGGAGGAATAGTGCCCCATTGTTGGTGCCAGTGGGAGGAATAGTGCCCCATTGTTGGTGTCAGTGGGAGGAATAGTGCCCCATTGTTGGTGTCAGTGGGAGGAATAGTGCCCCATTGTTGGTGTCAGTGGGAGGAATAGTGCCCCATCATTGGTGTCAGTGGGAGGAATAGTGCCCCATCATTGGTGTCAGTGGGAGGAATAGTGCCCCATCATTGGTGTCAGTGGGAGGAATAGTGCCCCATCATTGGTGTCAATGGGAGGAATAGTGACCCATTGTTGGTGTCAGTAGGAGGAATATTTATTATTATACAGGATTTATATAGCGCCAACAGTTTGCACAGTGCTTTACAAAATGAAGGTAGACATTACAGTTTTAATACAAATTGGTACAAGAGGAACTAGAGGGCTCTATTATTGGTGTCAGTGGGAGGAATAGTGCCCCATTATTGGTGTCAGTGGGAGGAATAGTGCCCCATTATTGGTCTCAGTGGGAGGAATAGTGCCCCATTATTGGTGTCAGTGGGATGAATAGTGCCCCATCATTGGTGTCAGTGGGAGGAATAGTACTCTGTTGTTGATGTCAGTAACAGGAATTACCGTATTTTTCGCTCCATAAGACGCTCTTTTTTCCCCCCAAAAAAGGGGGGAAAATGTCAGTGCGTCTTATGGAGTGAATATAAAGCGGCCGGTCCGGTATTTTTGCCGCCACCATGTCAGAATACCAGGCCGGCCGCTCAGCTGTTGTCTCCTGCAGGGCCTTACCTGTTCCTCGCTCCAGCGCTGCACAGTCTTCCCGCACTGGATTCTGTGACAGCCGGGTGCCCACTGCGCATGTGCTGCGCTTTGTGAATGATCCGGTGTCTTCTGGGACACATGAAAGGTCCCAGAAGGCGCCGGGCCATTCACAAAGCGCAGCGCTTCTCGCACATGCGCAGTGGGAACCCGGCTGTCACAGAAGCCGGCCCGGGAAGAAGAGGGAAGGCAACTCCGCGGAAGTGGGAGCGGGTACCTGTCAAATTCAGGTACCCGCTCCCCCTCCCTCCCCAAAGGTCAGCAGTCTCTGGTCATTCCCTTCACTGTCTGCAGTCTCTGGTCATTCTCTGCACTGTCTGCAGTCTCTGGTCATTCCCTTCACTGTCTGCAGTCTCTGGTCATTGCCTGCACTGTCCGCAGTCTCTGGTCATCCCCTGCACTGTCCGCAGTCTCTGGTCATCTCCTGCACTGTCCGCAGTCTCTGGTCATTCCCTGCACTGTCCGCAGTCTCTGGTCATTCCCTGCACTGTCCGCAGTCTCTGGTCATTCCCTGCACTGTCCGCAGTCTCTGGTCATTCCCTGCACTGTCCGCAGTCTCTGGTCATCCCCTGCACTGTGTCCGCAGTCTCTGGTCATCTCCTGCACTGTGTCCGCAGTCTCTGGTCATCTCCTGCACTGTGTCCGCAGTCTCTGGTCATCTCCTGCACTGTGTCCGCAGTCTCTGGTCATTCCCTACACTGTCCGCAGTCTCTGGTCATTCCCTGTACTGTGTCCGCAGTCTCTGGTCATTTCCTGTACTGTGTCCGCAGTCTCTGGTCATCCTCTGTACTGTGTCCGCAGTCTCTGGTCATCTGCTGTACTGTGTCCGCAGTCTCTGGTCATCCACTGTACTATGTCCGCAGTCTCTTGGTCATCCCCTGTACTTTGTCCGCAGTCTCTGGTCATCTCCTGTACTATGTCCGCAGTCTCTGGTCATCTCCTGTACTGTGTCCGCAGTCTCTGGTCATCCCCTGTACTGTGTCTGCAGTCCATTGGTTCAGAATATTTTTTTTTCTTGTTTTTCACCTCTAAAACCTAGGTGCGTCTTATGGTCAGGTGCGTCTTATGGAGCGAAAAATACGGTATGCCCCGTTGTTGGTGTCTGTGGGAAGAAAAGTGTCCAAAGGGCCAGATAAAGACAAGCAATGGGCCGCAGCCGGCCCTTAGGCCACAGTTTAGAGACCACTGTGCTAGAGGGCTGTTTTTCAAAGTGATTTCTCAACAAAATAAAGCATGGATACATGGATGGGTGGGGGAGAGGGGAGGTGGGGGTTTGCTTTCAATATTAAAAATGAAATAAAGAATGATTTCAGTTTGTGTTGTACAGATACAGGTAAGTTCCCCTTTACGTTTTGCTGTGTTAATGGGATCATGTAACAAATATAAAGCAGGCGTTATCCCAATTTAACTGCAAAAGTGGAAATTCAATTGAAGAAAATGGGATCTGCATTTCTTTTGAGGCCTCCAAGGCCCATGATTCATGACTGTCAGTGAGCAGAGTAAAGACAACACATCACAGAGATCAATTTACTGCCCCATCATGTTATTTCAAAAAGAGAGTGCGGGATGGATAGATGGATGGACATGGTGTGACCTTTGAAGAAAAATGGAAACAAATGGGCAGTAAATCCCCTTATCTCTTATCCCCTTCTTTGTGTGAAGATTTACCAATCTGCTTATCTGTTGTCCTGTCAATACTCAAGACAAAAAGAAAAGGAGGCCTGCATTTGCGAATGAGAAAAGAAAAGCCTGAAAGTCAAAAGGTACAAAAGATAATGTACAGTGTACAGTATAGGTGATGGATATGCCTTTCCTGGGCTGTACATGAAGAGCTTTGCTAGGCGAGGGGCCTGCTTGGGGAAGGAATACAAGTGCACAGGGACTTGCAGCATCTCACACAGATGTGGCGTAGTACAGTGAAAACTGATACTTCACTGATCCCTTCTCAGTACTGAGCAGCTTGGTTCAAAATCCCTTTCTGCCAAAAGCATCGAGAATCATTCTGCATACATCAGACAAGAGTGGTGAGCCTACTTTATGATCTCCAGGTGTGATCTATATTGCATACTTACATTGGTTCAGATTGGTACAATGTAAGTATATTTCATACCCGAGGGGCCACTGGGGAAGCTGAGAATCATTGTATTACTACTACAATAGCCATATTCTTCCAGGTTCTGTGCAGAGTGACTGCACTGCCGCACACTGGCAACAGGGGGCGCTTGCTTGGCACTGCTACCATTCACAGAATGCCTTGTATTTTTGTTCAAATGAAATGAAATGATTGGATTAGGTGGAGATAGTGATGTAACTACCTATCCTCTCCACCTCTTCCATTCAGAGAATGTCTGCTGCCATGCCACTGAACAATACTCTGTTGTGAAGACATCCTCCTCTAAAGTGTCTCTAAAGTGTCTCCCAAAACCAACATTTATACTATTGTCAATATGCTGTGAAAATTACAAGTCACACAAAAATTGAGATCTGAGACCATACATAAAACAATAGCCTTTATTAGACCAACAACTCAAGTTAAAATATACATAAATATCCAAAAATGCCTTGGGGCCTTGTATAAAGAAAATTCTATCACAAAGTGCATGTATAGTATTCAACTGTAGATTACACTGCCCATCGAATATCCAGAGGAGTCTCAAGAATAGTCAATCAAGAAGCATATCTCAAATATATAGAGAGCAAATACTTTTAATGATATCCATAAATGCAATTATTCATATTATATCCTCACCACCACCATCGAGTACATCACCACCACCATCATCATCAAGTATATCACCACCACCATCATCATCGAGTGCATCACCACCACCATGATCATTGAATACACCACCACCATCATCATCGAGTACACCACCATTGTCATTGAGTACATCACCGTGACCATCATCATCGAGTACACAACCAGCACCATCATCATCGAGTACACCACCACCATCATTGTCATTGAGTACATCACCACAACCATCATCATCGAGTACACCACCAGCACTGTCATCATTGAGTACACCACCACCAGCATCATCATCGAGTACATCACCACCACCATCATCATCAAATATACCACGACCATCATCGGCATTGTGTACATCACCACGACCATCATCAACGAGTACACCACCAGCATCATCATCATTGAGTACATCACCACCACCATCATCATCAAATACAACACCACCACCACCATAATCATCGAGTACACCACCACCACCATTGTCATTGAGTACATCACCACGACCATCATCATCGAGCACACCACCAGCACCATCATCATCGAGGACACCACCACCATCATTGCCATTGAGTACATCACCATGACCATCATCATCGAGTACACCACCAGCACCATCATCATCGAGTACACCACCACCAGCATCATCAAGGATTACACCACCACCATATTCATCATCATTGAGTACACCACCATCACCATCATCATTGAGTACACCACCACCACTATCATCATGGAGTACACCACCACCATATTCATCATCATGAAGTACACCTCCACCACCATCATCATCGAGTACACTGCCACCATCATCATCGAGTACACCAACAGCATTGCCATCATCATCAAGTTTACCACCACCATCATCATCGAGTACACCACTGCCATCATCATCAAGTACTCCTTGTTAGTACCAGGCTCAGTGATAGTTTATTTCACAGTCATTTGCAAATTCTAATCATCATCTTGTACTGAAAATACGCTCCCCTTCCATCAAATGCAAGGCATAGGAAATGATGTGCTACACCTAAATAATCCACCAGCAAGGTGGAATGAATCTATCACTACAACCAGCATACAATGGCTTTGCATAAAAAATGCATATGTCAGATTCAGGATTTCAATTATATACTGCATGAGATGTAAAATTCCTGTTACACAAAGTAAAAAGTCACTCAATGTCATAGGCATAGAGAGTATATTGTTATATTCAAGCTGCCATAATGGTGTTTATACTCTATACACTGCCAAACTATCACAATCCTTCCGTGTTAGTTGTGTAGGTTCCATGAGAGTCACTAAATGGTAAAGTATGCGCTTTTAGGTTAGTAGGTTACAGGCAGCTTTAGGAGGGGTCCACATGGGAGTAACGCCACAGTCCAGACATGTGTCACCGTCAGGATTCCTCGGAGGGATATGCTCTGTTGTTGACTATTAATGAGAATCTTCAGCAGAATTCCTTGGAGGGATATGCTCTCTTATTGACTATTCATGAGGCAGTGCAATCTACAGTTGTATACTAATCATGGACTTTGTGATATAGTTTTTTTATACATGGAACCAAACTGTGATTTTAGATATTTGTGTATATTTTAATTTGAAGTGTTGGTCTAGAAAAGATTGGGTTATATTTGTTACCATCAACGATCCTGGATCTCAATTTTTGTCTGATTTATATTCTTGAATGTTCACGTGGGACCATGGGTGGTCTGACATTTGTTTTGTTTATAGCAAAGTGCAATAGCCAAACATGTTAAGCATCAGTTTACTGTGCCTGATGCAACATGTGGTCAATCATCAATCTGCAGTGACCCATGCAACATTCAGTGACCCCTAGGTCACTACAGGAAACAGTAGGTCCTTGGGAGGAACAGAGTGGCATTTGGTGGGGGGGGGGGGGGTAGCAGTAGGAAAGGTAGGTATTTGCCTTACTCTTTTATGGGGAGAGATTATTTTGACATCTTTGATAAAGTCACAGAGTTGCTTTAAGTAAACGTTTTTGGGTCTGTCAAAAAAAAAGCTAGCCCTTTTGATTACTTCAATTTGGAAGAAGTGCAACGTAAAAACATTTTTTTGTGGTAAAAGGTGGACATATCAAAGAATTCTAATGCTAGCACATCCAATCATAGAGTCAGCAGGTACTATTTAGGACAGTCTCAACTATGGTTCCTCTAGAGCACGGGTGTCAAACTGGCGGCCCTCCGGCTGTTGCCAAACTACAAGTCCCATGAGGCATTGCAAGATTGACACTCACAAGCATGACTCCCAAAGGCAGAGGTATGGTGGGACTTGTAGTTTGGCAACAGCTGGAGGGCCGCCAGTTTGACACCCCTGCTCTAGAGGTTTGTAGGGGTTCCTTCAACAATGAGCAGCTTTTGCATCTCAGATGTGTAACCACTATGAACAATTATTTTTTAGCTATCTGTGGGAAGAGGGGGGGTGATCTTCTAATTGACCATCACACAAATGTTCTGTTAACGTTTGATATAGAAATTATTAGTAGAGATTCCCTGAGCCTGGCCATTTTTTGTACTGTTGAATTGTTGGTCGAGGGGGTGCACTAGGACACCCTGGCTGCCATTGTGCTACATGCTAAAGAGGGGTGGGCTCCCACAGGTTCACCTGCCCTTGATCTATCCATTAAATACATGTGCCTCTACTATGGGGGCTCTCAAAATTTGTAGATTATGACCTCAGAATATCAGGGTGCCATGACGTGGCTCTGTGGCTTACGTATGTATTTGCAAATGTGTGCTAACTAAACCCCTGTTTTTAACGCTTACAGTTAAGACAGGTTAATTCGGTTGTTGGCAAGTTGACCTGGAACTTTCTCTTCTCCTTTTTTTTTTGACATGCATTGCCCGTTCATGTGTCCTTGCTGCAAAAGCCAGTTATAGACTGGGGCAGTGGCCATTTATTTTACTTTTGTATTATTTCAAGGATTCCTCTGAGTTAAAAAGGTTGATATTTTCAAGCTAGCGTACATATCCACTGATCACAAAAGGAATAAAAGGAGCTAGCTGAATTGTTATACGTTCTTCAGCTACCTGGCTCCTGTTATTTGACCAATGCTGTGATGCAGTTCTATTCAAATCACTTTTCAGATGACCTCAGATCTCCCTTTGATGTTCAAATAGGTGAGGCCAAAGCGTCATTCTTGACAGGCATGAAAAAAAATTTGAGAACTGCTGCCATAGACACCACTTCACTTCATTCTTTACTTTCTCCTTGTGTACATATGTATGTAGATGACGAAGTGTGCTTATGTGTGTACACATCTGTTTGCACAGGGGAGTGGTGGGTGGATGTTCTCAATAAGCTCTCCTCCCAATTAAAAATATAGAAAACAGCAGAGATGCGTGCCAAGCTGGCCAAAGTTGTCAGGCTTGTATAGATGTACTATTATTAAGAAATCGAAAAAGGAAACCAGATTTGAATGTCAATTAAAATTAATTTGGTTAAGTTGTATTTCGGAGAAAGTGAGTCAAGGTTGAATTGATTTAAACCAACATGGAACCTAAACAAAATGGACAGATAAGAAAAGAACAATTTAGAGGCACAGTGTTTTTAGATTGCTCTACACAATGAATAAGGGTGACTGGGGTTTATTGGCAATACTGTTCCCTAAAAATAACTACACTTCTGTTACAGTGGAATTCCAAGCAGTTTTTTTTTTTAAATTTCAGATGTGTATACAAAGATTAGCACCCCTGAGGTGTATTCTATCACTAACGAGTACCTTAAAATAACTATTTTTGTTGATGTCAGATACAAGAGCTCCCACAGTATCTTCGGCTTTCTGCCTCTGTGAAAGCTGCTGCTCACGCTAGTGCAGTTTATCCACCCCTTGTTCTCCCCTTTTTCCATTCACAGAATGCCTTGTACTCTGTGAGCCATTTACTGTACATAATACAGCGTTTCTGTCGCAGAGAGATGGTCTGAAATCAAACGGCTCTGCTAAAAATCCCAATATTCTGCTATGTCATGGGTGCTCATTGTTAAAGAAATATGTTAATATCCTCTTCCCCTTAACAGGGTTAATCAGTTAAGTACATCTAAAACATAAAAATTAAAAAAAAAAATCTCAAAATCATGATAATCTTCTTTAAATGCCATGTGCCAATTGCAGAAAATTGAAACAATGTCTTCGCCAGCCTTTCTCAAACAGTGTTCTGTGGAACCCTAAGGTTCATCCAGAAGTTGCTAGGGGTTCCTTTGAACAATGAACAGTTTCGGCCTCTCCTGTAACCACTGACACCAAATATATTTCTAGCTATCCATGAGGGGAACATTCTTCCCATTGACCCATTAATGTACTGTGAGCTGTAGATAACATAATTATTGACAGGGGTTCCCTAAAACCTGAAAGATGTTTCAAAGGTTCCTCCATGCTATAAAAGTTGAGACAGGCTGGCGTATGCAAATGATATGTAGCCATGTAAAAAATAAAAACTGCACATAGCTGAAGACAGATGCTCCTGGGAACAAAGTAAAAATGTTTTTGTGCTGGACACCATGAAAACATCTAAAGTCAATCCAGACAGAAAATATATAATGAATACAATTTATACATAAAGAACCATTGGAGAAGAAACTGGACCCCCTAGAAATCCATCAGCCAATGACTCTCCCTGGAGATGGTGGAGATGGAGCATGCATTTCCCCTATAGTAAGCATTACTACGCACCAATGGTGCTGCCTGGCACCTATAAGGACAAGTTGGCCATACACCAGGGGCATTTATGTTTGAATTTTTTTGTTTTCAAAAAGTTAATTGGATTAGGTCACTGGGGTACAATCTTTGTCGATTTGTGACCAAAGTGATGAGAAAATTTTTAACTGTAAATGAAGTTTTCGTTTGGGAAAAATTGTACTTGGTAGTTGTATTGTAGTTAGAATTAGATATATTGTAATTAAACATGTTTAATATGCTTCTATTCAAATAGGGGGTCTGGATGACATTTTAAAGAGTTAATGATAGGAAGCAATAATGTTCTACCAAAAGGTTTTTCAAATGAAAAATGTAACTGTGCAATGGCCAGCCTTTGTGTTTCCATGCAGTCCCAAACTGGTGTGAAAGGGCAGAGGGACCATATGATGTTCCTGAGCCTTATATTAGTGAAGGGGGCTGATCCCTCACGTTGTAAAGCGCTGTGCAAATTGTTGACGCTGTATCCTGTATAATAACAAAAATATTACATACATCAGTAGTTCTTCTGCTGATGCCTTACAATATTAAAAAAAAAAAAAGTTACACTATAGCATTAGCTAGTGCAAGGGTGTCAAACTGGTGGCCCTCCAGCTGTTACTAAACTACAAGTCCCATGGGGCATTGAAAGGCTGACAGTTACAAGTAATGCTCCCAAAGGCAGAGGCATCATGGGACTTGTAGTTCTGCAACAGCTGGAGGGCCACCCGTTTGACATCCCTGAGCTAGTGAAATCTTTTATAAGGCTCATGTACCTTTTCAAGCCTTTAGCTTAGAGGTGTGAGCAGCCACCATAGAAAAGAATGGGATTCTTGAAGTTGAGAGTTGTCACATTTAGGCCCCATGTACACGGGACACTTCTGAACGATGGAAACTGACTGCAGGAAAACATAGGTCAAAAAACGTCTGTTTAGCCGCGTTTGCATAACGCGTTTATGTGCATTTGCGTCTAGAAGCATTTTTTAAAGATAAGCACAGGAGAACCTCCCAAATGCCCAGAATGCACTGAAAAGTGGTAAATTATTAACAATTTCAGACTGTTTCAGAGAAATAGAGAGAGTAGAAGCAGAGACAGCAGTATGTGTTGAGATTAGCTTAGGTGTGAGTTGCCCATTAACATTTCTTTTGTTTCCAAGGCAGGGGCGGACTGACAACTCATGGGGCCCCCGGGCAATAGGGGATCATGGGGCCCCTGTGTCCTTGCCCAAACTCAAAAAAGCCTATGAAAAAGGTACCAGGGGCATCTCATGGGGCCCCCTACTGACCTCGGGCCCTCGGGCAGTGCCCGAGTTTCCAAATGGTCAGTCCGCCCCTGTTCCAAGGGTGGGAAAGGTGTCTGGTGAAGTGAATCATTAAGGCCACCAGGTAGGGGGCCTTTATGAGGAATTTGAGGTCTGAATGGTCATTAACATATCTTTTGTTTCCAAGGGTGGGAGAGGTCTGAGGTGTGAATTGGTCATTACAATGTGTGACAAGCTTTGTAGGAACATCCTGTGTTCAGTGTTTTGTCCATTTGAGTACCTTGAAAACGCTTTGCATGCATTTTTCATGATGAAAAAAGGCTCTGGACAGCATAGGGAGCTGGAAGAGTTAAAAAAAATTTTCAGACGCAAACGCTTATAAACGCGATTTGCAGCGTTTAGCTTCTTTTACAAGCATTTTGTGTTTGAAACGCTGATAAAATCAACTGCTGAACGCAAGTTTTCTGCGTAAAAAAAAAACAACGGTAAACTCAAATGCCTGTAAACGGCTGTAAACGAAGATGTGTACATGGACACATAGGAAAACATTAGGGAGAGTCCAGGGGCTGCTGAAAAAAATGCTGAACAGCTCCTAAACGTGAGTGTACATGAACCCTTCGGGAAATGTGTGAAAATGCATGACAAAACGCCCAGGTGTGAATGGGGGCTTATAGTGAATTGTTTCTGATTTACAATGATTTCCAATTGTCCAGAAACAAATCTTCACCAACCATATGCTTAGCTGATAAAACAGAAATCTTGCCTTTCTAAGCCCAAAAAAGACGTGAAAAGAGAATGAAACATGTAAAAGGCACTTGTAGTCACTCAGGCTTGTGTTTCCATATTCATAAACTCTGAATTTATGTATAAACCAATGTAAGGTAACATGGAAAAGTATTAATTATGATACAGATGAATGGAACGGTGAGATACCTTCGGGATCTCCTCAGTTAATTTCCCTATTGAAACCAGAGCTATTAATTGTGTATGTAGGGGAGCATATACCTCTGTCTGCTTGACTAGCACAGGAATAAAGGAGGTCTTCTCCCAAGAGAGGAGGATTATAATACTGAAGTATATAAACAGAGACATAGCATTGCTGCCATGACACAAGACTGTATCAAGTAAACTGTTACTTCATTATTCTATTCTCATTAGTATATTGTAACATCAATGGAACCACAGTAGATGAAGACAACGGGAACGTGGAATAATAAAAACTGACTTATCTTATGGCCAGCCAATAAGTACCTGTTCACATATATTGTGGTGACTGGCATTTTTCAACACTGGAAGAACACCAGTCACTGTTAGGGTACACAGAAAACAATTGTTCTCTATGTGTTCTATTCACACTGCAATGCAGCCCAAAGCTGCGGGGCAGTGAGCTGTGATAAAACGCACATGCTTTTATCACAGGAGCAGCACAGGGGCTAAAAGGTTAGCGCATCCACCAGGCAGTACTCGGGTCGTTGGTTTGAATCCCAACCATGGCACCACCTGCCTGGAGTTTGCATGTTCTCCCTGTGCCTGTGTGGGTTTCCTCCAGGTACTCCAGTTTCCTCCCACATTCCAAAGACCTGCTGGTAGGGTAATTGGTTCCTGTCTAAATTGGCCCTTGTATGAATGTGAGTTAGGGACCTAAGGCCGGCCATACACTATACAAATTTCTGCCCAATTTCCCTTACATTTACCTTCAACTATGTAGTGCAAGGGTCTGCCTAATTTTATAGAATTAAAGTGTTGTTTAGGTTTGACCTCATATTATATGTTTTTTGGTAAATCTAAAGCAAAAATCTCAAGAAAATTGCATAATGTATGACCAGCCTTAGATTGCACACTCCTTGAGGGTTAGGGACTGATGTGAATGTACAATATGTATGTATATATATAAAAATAAATGTATATATATGTAAAGCACTGTGTAAATTGACAGCACTATCTAAGTACCTGAAATAAATCACAGAGCAAAGGAAAGTACCACATGCCACAGTGCAACACATTGTGCTGCTATACAGTGACATGAATGAAGTGTCACTTTTGTGTGCTTTAAATAAAGTAAAAAAAAAGGAGCTGTGTGATGCGGTAAAATACGCACCACACTGCCCCCTAGCACACTGCACAAATACTAAGCCTCTGCGGTTTTGTGTGTGGACTCACACCTATGTAGTTTGCATTTGAGGTATTTCTGCACTGCGTTTTGCGTTGCGTTTTGTGTTTTTGCACTTGTGTTTTTGTTGTTGCTAGGCAGATTTAAAATACAAAACGCATAACAAACACATAAAAAAAGCAGCAACAATGCATCAAAAACGCAATACATGCTTTTCTGCAGTGTTACCATTGAAGTCAAATTTCAAAAAAGTCCCTGACCCTTTCCAAAAAATGCACCAGGTGAAAACGCGCAGATGTGAACTTGTTCCATAGGAAATCATGTTAAATGAACTGCAGTGCGTTTCTGCAAAACATGGCAGCAAACGAGTAGGTGTGAACCGCGGGTAAAGCAGAATGTACAAAGATAGTTCAATCAGATTGTATAGTGGATGGCTGTATTTAGATATTAATTCAACAGACACAACAGAAGCCCATTTAAACACTGATTACCTCTAGCCAACAAGACCTCCTTCTCTCTAGTTCCCTGGTCTCCTCCTCCCATGCCCGCCTCCAGGACTTTTCCAGGGTGTCACCCATCCTCTGGAACTCCCTGCCCCAACCCATCAGATTATCACCTACTCTCCTCTCCTTTAGGTGCACCCTGAAAACCCATCTCTTCAGGGGAGCCTACCCCACCCCCTGCTAACCTGCCGACCTCCGCCACTCTTCCTACTACTCCATCCCCCACAGCTATCTCCTCCTGTACCACCATCCCCTCCTTCCTAGATTGTAAGCTCGAAAGAGCAGGGCCCTCGAACCCCTCGTGTTTTGCATTGTATTGGTATTGTTCTGTCACATGTTCTGTACCCCTTTGTAATGTACAGCGCTGAGCGAACTATTGGCGCTTTATAAATACTGTATAATAATAATAATAAGTTCAGTTCTGCTTCTCCCCTACTGATATAGTCTCACTATTACCTGAATGATAACTGATATAAGTAACATTCGTTGACTGTGACCTTTACATAACAGATTCTATTGATATATTTAGTTTATATAGGCGTCTGCTCGTGTTCCTGTGCGATTTGAGTGCAGTGTGTTTTCAGCCCATTCATTTGAATGAGCTGAAATCGCACTGCTTCACACTGAAGGTAGTGTATGCTCTACTTTAAAAAAACAGCAGGGGCGGACTGACCATTTGGAAACTCGGGAACTGCCCGAGGGCCCGGGGTCAGTAGGGGGCCCCATGAGATGCCCCTGGTACCTTTTTCATAGGCTTTTTTGAGTTTGGGCAAGGACACAGGGGCCCCATGATCCCCTATTGCCCAGGGGCCCCATGAGTTGTCAGTCTGCCAAATGAAAAACACATTGGTTTTCTGTAAAAAAAAAAAGAAAAAAAATGCAAACTGGATTGCATGCTACGTATGTACAATACAATCTGGTGCTGGCAAACACACTGCATTTGTGACCTGCATTTGGGGTGTCGTTAGCACTGCACTGACACCCGCAGCCAATCGCAAAGTCACCCCATTCTGGTGCGAACGGGCCTAAATGTACTTTTTGGGTGGAAACGAGATCTTACAAAGGTTTGATTGTGTCAATAAAATGATCAGAACACCAAGCAGGTCTTGTGGCTCCAACGTGATACATTCACCACTTATCTTTTATGGCCACATTTGCTACTAAACAATGACCAAAAATGTATTATCCATGGTTAGTTTAATCGGCCAAGCTGTTTGCTCCAAAGAGGGATCAGATCACATAAAACACTCAGGGAGGAGGTTGGGGAGGGGGTCAGACATGGCTGCACAACCTGACTACCATTTTGTTTTCATAAACACTTTGTATAAAAAAAATTGCCCCTGGACCTCTGGACTGTCTGCTTTATTATTATTATTATTACATCGAGTTTATATAGCGCCAAAGGGTTTGCTCAACGCTGTACAATAGAGGGGGCAATACATGAAACAGTACAGCAACTACAAACAGCACACGAGGGGTTAGAGGGCCCCGCTCTTTCGAGCTTACAATCTAGGATGGAGGGGGTAGTGGTACAGGAGGAAGTGGCTGTGGGGGATGGAGTGGTAGCAGGAATGAAGGAGAATGGCTGTTAGGTGAGGGTGGGGTAGGCTTCCCTGAAGAGATGGGTTTTTATGGAGCGCCTGAAGGTGAGGAGGGAAGGTGACAATCTGATGGATTGGGGTAGTGAGTTCCAGAGGATGGGGGAGGACCTGGAGAAGTCTTGCAGTCGTGCGTGGGAGGAGGAGACCAGGGAGCAAGATAGAAGGAGGTCCTGTGAAGAGCGAAGGGTACGGGTAGGGTGGTACCTGGGAATCAGGTTGGTGAGGTAGTTAGGGGCAGTGTTGTGAATGGCTTTGTAGGTCAGAGTGAGTAGTTTGAATTTGATGCATTGGGCAAGAGGGAGCCAGTGGAGGGATAGGCAGAGGGGGGTGGCAGAGGTGGAGCGGTTGGTGAGGCGTTCAGGGGTGCATGTTCGTACACTTACAAATGTTTATGCTAGGACCAGGGGCGGACTGACAACTCATGGGGCCCCTGTGTCCTTGCCCAAACTCAAAGCACACCCAAAAAAGCCTATAAAAGGTACCAGGGGCATTTCATGGGGTCCCCTACTGACCCCGGGCCCTCGGGCAGTGCCCGAGTTTCCAAATGGTCAGTCCGCCCCTGGCTAGAACCAGCTTATACTTGCTTACAACTGTATCCTGTAATTCGTTTGTACAGTTGGTTGTATGCAACACCTGGTGCTTCTGGGTGCTCAAATATACCCGTATTTGACGTTATGCGGCCATATACGCCTCTGTGCATGAGCCCTAAAGTGTAAAGTGATTTTAAAGGCAGATTTTTTTTTTTTTTAAAACATGTCATATTTAGCCGCTCTGTGCAATGGTTTTGCACAGTGCCCTCCCTCCTGTTGAGTGCCCCCACAGCAAGCAGCTTGCTATGGGGGCACACAAGCATGTTCACTCCTGAGCCACTACTCTGTGTGTCCATTTACACACTCAGCCTGCCACTCTCTCCTCATTGGCTCACTGGATGTGACTGACAGTAACAGGAGCCAATAGCTCCTACTGTTGTCTCAGCCACTGAGAAGGGAGAGACCATGGACAGCCAAGGCTCTTGTGCACATTGCTGGATTGAGATTGGGCTTAGGTAGGTATTGGGGGACTGGGGGGGGATGCTGAACACAGAAGGTATTAATTATCTTCCATCCTAAACTTCAAATGCATGTTCTCACTGTGCCTGTGTGGGTTTCCTCCAGGTATTTATTTATTTCAGGTACTTCTATAGCACTGTCAATTTATGCAGTGCTTTACACATATATTGTACATTCACATCAGTCCCTAACCCTCAAGGGGTGTACAATCTAAGGTCCCTAACTTACATCCATATACAAGGGCCAATTTTAGACAGGATCCAATTAACCTACCAGCATGTCTATGGAGTGTGGGAGGAAACTGGAATACCCGGAGGAAACCCACGCAGGCACAGGGAGAACATGCAAACTCCAGGCAGGAGGTGCCATGGCTGGGATTCGAACCAACGACCTGAGAACTGCCAGACGGAAGTGCTAACCATTTAGCCACTGTGCTGCCCATACTCCAGTTTCCTCCCACACTCCAAAGACATGCTGGTAGGTGAATTGGCTCCTGTCTAAATTGGCCCTGGTATGTGTATGTATGAATGTGAGTTAGGGACCTTAGATTGTACGCCCCTTGAGGGTTAGGGACTGATGTGAATGTACAATATATATGTAAAGCGCTGCGCAAATTGACGGCGCTTTATTATTTATGTATTTATTTCAGGTACTTCTATAGCGCCGTCAATTTACGCAGCACTTCACATATATATTGTACATTCACATCAGTCCCTAACCCTCAAGGGGCGTACAAACTAAGGTCCCTAACTGACATTCATATATTTCCTCCCACATTCCAAAAAGGCATAGTGGTAGGTGAATTGGATCCTGTCTAAATTGGCCCATGTATGTGTATGTATGGATGTAAGTTAGGGACCTTAGATTGTACGCTCCTTGAGGGTTAGGGACTGATGTGAATGTACAATATATATGTAAAGCGCTGCGCAAATTGACGGCGCTATATAAGTACCTGAAATAAATAAATAATAAATGAATGTCAGAAGAAAATCTGGTGGCTATAATGCTCAACATATTATAAATATACTACTGAGAACTGTATTTCCTAATGAAGAAATCCTTCTATGCAGCAAAGGGACTTAAAGTGACACTAAACTGTGATTTAAAAAAGTACATTCTGTACTGTATGCAGGAACATAGCCACCTTCACTTGCTCCTGAAATGGATTATGAAATCTGGACTCTGGGATGTATAATGTATATAGAGCAGTGCACATGACCGCTGCTAATGTGCTGCTCATTCCAAACAAATGGAAATGAGGGAAAAAGAGAGGTTCAGGAGGCCACAAAAGACATTACAAGGAAGCAGAAAATCACAGAAACAAATACATTTAATGAAAAACAGATTTAAAGGACCGTGATATAGTGGATGTGTTTGGAATACTTTTGGAAAATAAGGATACAGCTTGGTGTCTAGCAAGCACATAATAAATATGCTCCTAAACCAAAGCTGGCTCTAGTTTATCTTCCACGGGCATGGACAGAGAAGTCCTCTCCCCTCTTGTTTGACAAAAGCAAACCTTTTCGCTGCTGGGTATTAGAACCAGACCTGACCCCACCCTCTGACATCAAAGCGTGAACTGTAAAACAGGTTAACAACAAGCATGGGCATGAGACTCTCCTCCATAGACACGCGGGCTTTTATGTACAGAAGAGTGAAAGAAGAAAGAGTTCTGCAAACAGGCTCAGCAAATGAGAAGTAGTTACATCTGGTTATTGCGTTTAGACAAAACACATTAACGTGCCTACAGATATCAGCAAGGCTTTATACAGCCTAGCTGTTAGTGGTCTGATTGGTCAATGTTTGTATGTCAGTATACCTCATGTGGAGGGACCTTTAGGGTCACCTGGTCATCTGGTGGAACCTTTAGGGTCACCTAATTGACTGGTGGAACCTTAAGGGTCACCTGGTCATATGGTGGAACCTTTAGGGTAACCTGGTGTTTCTGTGAAACCTTTAGGGTCACCTGGTCATCTGGTGGAACCTTTAGGGTCACCTAATTGACTGGGGGAACCTTAATTGTCACCTGGTCATATGGTGGAACCTTTAGGGTAACCTGGTATTTCTGTGAAACCTTTAGGGTCACCTGGTCATCTGGTGGAACCTTTAGGGTCACCTAATTGACTGGTGGAACCTTAAGGGTCACCTGGTCATATGGTGGAACCTTTAGGGTAACCTGGTATTTCTGTGAAACCTTTAGGGTCACCTGGTTATCTGGTGGAACCTTTAAGGTCACCTGGTCATTTGGTGGATCCTTTAGGGCCCCTAGCACCAGTTTATTGTGTTACTTCCTGCATGTCAATGAGTGGTATTTCACCAGATGACCAATGGCAGTTCCCATAATCCCATTCTTACACAGTCCTATTAAATTGATTAATTGACTAATTGATTGATAAGGAATAAGCGTGCATTCAGTGAAGTGACATGCTTATCTTGGGTCAATGACCCACTAAGTTGTAGCAGAAGACTCAGAAGCCTGCACCTTCAAAAACATGTTATCAATGGTGATTTGCATAATACCATTCTTACAGATTCCCTTTTAAATTGATTGATTGATGTAGAACAGACATAAAAATCTGGCCATAGACAGTTCGAATCTCAGCAGGTTCAACAGGGACCAGCTGAGATTCAAACCATTGATAGATCAATCTGGGTACAAACAGCCTGTTGGATTTTACATGCTATTTTAGTTGCTAGCAGTAATCACTGTGTTCTCCCGGAAGGGACTGCTCCTCCTGCCCAAATCCCCCCCGTCCTGGGAGAACACAATGGCTCCATGGGAGGGATTCCCCCATCAACGCTGACCGTTTTAATGGGGGAATCAAGCAATTTTCTTTCCTGCAACCCACAGCTGCAGGAAAGAAAATTGCTTGGTCTGTCTATCACTGACGTGAGTAGTAGAAGAAAGCTGCAGGAGCTTGCGCCTTCAAAAACAAGTTAGCAATGGTGGCTCCTATAATCTCATTCTTACTGATTCCCTTTAACTTGATTGATTTAGAACAGGCATGCAACCAGTAAAGGCCATTACTCCATATTCATACTCCTAGACCTTTCCACTGCCTTTGACACAGTCGACCACCTGCTCCTCCTCAGTAAACTCCACTCCATTGTCCTGCTCTCTCCTGGTTCTCCTCTTACATTTCTCAGCGCAATTTCAGCATCACTTACAACTCCTCCTCCTCCGCTCCTCTCCCTATTTCCTTTGGGGTACCTCAAGGCTTTGTCCTTGGGTCCCTTGGGCAGCATTTCCAAAATCCACCCCTTTCTGACCAATGACACCACAAAATAACTTATCCATGCCTTGGTTTTATCCTGCCTTGATTAATACAACTCCCTCCTCACTGGTCTACTATTACACAGGCTATACCCCCTTCAGTCTGTTATGAATGCTGCTGCTAGACTCATACACCTTACCAACCGATCAGCAACTGCTGCCCCTCTCTGCCAATCCCTTCATTGGCTTCCACTAACCCAACGTATAAAACTCAAAATACTAACCACAGCTTACAAAGCCATCCACAACACTGCCCCTAGCTACATCACCAACCTCATCCACAGATATCATCCAAATCGCCCGCTCCGCTCCTCCCAAGACATCTTGCTCTCTAGCTCCTTTGTCACCTCTTCCCACGCACGCCTCCGGGACTTCACCAGAGCCTCTACCATCCTCTGGAACTCCCTACTGCAGTATGTCCAATCAGCCCCCATCCTGTCTTCCTTTAGGGGATCTTTAAAAGATCATTTCTTCAGAGAAACCTACCCCACCTCCACCTAAGAACTGTACTTGAGCCACATCCATCAGAACAATTCCTATTGTACGCTATCACCTATTGTACCACCTCCCCCTTCCTTTAGATTGTAAGCTCCATGAACAGGGCTCTCCTATTCCTTCTGTACTGAAATGTATTGTAATTGTACTGTCTCCCTTATATTGTAAAGCGCTGCGCAAACTGTTGGCGCTATATAAATCCTGTATAATAATAAATTGATGTGCACATTTAGGGTCAGCAGCAGAAGCTTAGCAGAAGAAGGCTCAGGAGCTTGCACCTTCTAAAATAAATTAGCAATAGTGGCTCCTATAATCCTTTCCTTATAGATTCCTATTAACAGATTTGATTGATTGATTTGGAACAAGCATGCAGCTGGTGAAATACGTTATTTTGGGTCAATACCTCATTAAGTAGTAGAAGATGGCTCTGGAGCTCATACCTTTAGAAACAAGTTGGCAATGGTGGTTTCCATAACGCCATCCTTACAGATTCCCTTTAATTTAGGCAGGGTTATGTCTTGTGCCTCTGTTTATGTTTTATTTATTTGTTTCTTATTTTATTTTCCAGAAACAAACAACCTTAGAATAGCCTTAGCAGCAGTCTACACGTGTAAAAGAAAACAGGGAACCATAGGGGGTAAATGAAGGCAGTTGAGCACAGAAGACAGCTGGGCACCACTTCACCAAAATAGCTAAGTTATTCCTAATGTTTATGACCTGTGCCTTCTATATACCTCCCATTACACTGCATCTCCTTATTGCACAATGACCAGTACTGTATACTTCATGAGATGGGGAAAAGAAATAAAATGCTATTCCTATATTGTCGTCTTTAGTAAACAATATCAGATATATGATACATGTACAGTAATCCAGAGAGGAGCAAGGGTGATATGTGACAGATGTGACAGCGCTCATTAATATTTATGTACGTCCCTCATATACTGTTCATGTCTCAGTGTCAGCAGTGTGATTCCTTATTCTGCTTCCTTCTACTCCAAATAAAAATCTAACAAGACAGATGACCAGGAAATCAATGGACACATCCAAGATCATTATTTATTTTATATAAGATTTATATAACGCCAACAGTTTGTGCAGTGAAGGAAAGACGGTACAATACAATTCAAGACAAGAAGGCTAGGAGGGAGATACCACCACCCTGCATGGGGGAAATATGGGATCAATCATTCATACTTTAAATACTTCTGTAATGCAGGAATATTTTGTGCAGTTTTAGCAGGTTATTTACTGAGAGTATATCTGAGGGGAAGCCAAGGTGATCCTTCACATGTACAGGAATGAGGGAGTTAAAGCGGAACTTCACTTTCTCAATCAACATTGACTATTTTTTTAATCCTTATTCTGCTAGAACTAGTAAATAGATAAGAATGTATATTCTATTTACTTGTTTTAAACTATTTTTTTTTCTGTTTCTTCAGTTACTTCCTGGTTTCTTGCCTAGGCAAATGATGTCATGCATCCCTCCTAGATTGTAAGCTCCAAGGAGCAGGGCCCTCCTATCCCTCTTGTATTGAACTGTATTGTTGCTGTATTGTCTCCCGTTATATTGTAAAGCGCTGAGCAAACTGTTGGCACTATATAAATCCTGTATAATAATAATAATGCATCCCGGGAGTCTTCTGGAGGGGATGAGGGGTTTTCTCAGCTAAACACACCCTCCTGATTCTATGTCTTAGCTAAGGGCAGATGAATTCCAGGAAGTCAATGCTACATGCATCATCTGCCCTTACTCAAAAATGCTGTTTTTTCAAAATAAAGCTTGGAGACATGGATGGATGGGTGAGTTTGCTTTGAATATTAAAAATTAATGAAATAGCGTTTTTACTTTGTGGTGCTCAGATGCAGTGTAGTTCCACTTTAATGTGCTGAAGGTATCAGGAGGGGGGATGAAAGACATCCACACTTTACTTATCAACACATCCTGCAGTGTAGTCACAGGTCACCAGACCAAAGGCAATCTGAGTCCATTAGAATAATAATAACAAGGGATCCAGAGGCCAGGGTGTGCCCAGAGCCAACCACACCACAAATAATGAGAAACAACAATCTGCCTTGTTCTATCACCAAGAAACAAGGTTGTTAAAAAACTTCTGCGCACATTTGGATCAATATTTGTATACGTGTAACAAGTTATAATAGATATCATATAAATGTAACAAGTTATAATAAATACTATATAAATGTAACAAGTTATAGTAAATATTATGTAAATGTAACAAGTTCTAATAAATATCATATAAATGTAACATGTTATAATAAATACTATATAAATATAACCAGTTATAGTAAACATTATATAAATGTAACCAGTTATAGTAAACATTATATAAATGTAACAAGTTATAGGTTTGGATAAATATTTGTAGAATGTAACAAGTCCTATCTTGGTATAAATATTTGTAACCATATTGTGAGAGCTTTTTGATTGCCTTAACCTGTATGGTTATACTGTCCCGTTGGGTTTGAATCTCTACACCATAGACCCCATGGCTTTCACACACTGCACTGATGATGGCCAAATAGCCAGGAACAGGCAGTGGTGCTCGCCCCCAAGAGAGCCGTCCACTAATATCCCCCCATACTCACCTTCACAACTCCGACATCCCCAGGAATGAGAGTTGGGCCTTGCATACACCATCAAGCAGCCCGCAGCCTCTTTCTGATCCCACCTGGTTCCCATGCTGCATATGTCCCTTCTTCCTGGAAGGGAGGTGCCCCCCCTGAAAAATGCCACCCTAGGCAAATGCCTTGTTTGCCTTGTGGTAAATACACCCCTGAGAACAGCTGTACGCAGTTTGGAATCTATGTCTCTATAATATTTCACTGTATTTACACTATATACCAATGGTTCTGGACATGCATCCGGCCGGGGGCAAAAAGTCACGCTTTGCATGGGTGAGCCTAAACTCCTGAAATGAGGAATAATCCTCTAATTTTTGGGATAAGCGGTGGAATGAGACATGTCAATACCATCTGTTTCATGAAGGTTGTAGGCCACATGCACACTGGGCCTGATCCTGTTTGCATCCAATACTGGTGATTTTATGCACCGGGGGAGGGAGTTGTGGGTTCAGTGTCCAGCATGGCTATCTGCAGCCTATCTCAGTCTATGAGTTGTTAAATACGCTGCAGCTGGATACTGTACCAAGTGCTACGTGCTTTTAGGGCCCTATGGGTTCAAGGACGCATGCCTGGAACACTGAACACCTGGCCCTGAACGCACACAGCCCTCAAGGTGAGTAACACTCAGTCCAGTCCAGTTTATCTCAGTGTGAATGTGGCCTTATTGTGCTGTAAATGCAACAAGTTATATCTTGGTATAAATATTGTACAAATGTGGCAAGGTAAGCCCTGTTCACACTTGGGCGATTAGGAATCGCAGGCAGAATTTGAGTGATTCTGCCTACGATTCCAAATTGTGACAAAACATGCAACGTGCATTTGGGTGCCATTCATCCTAAATGGCACCCCCAAATGTGGTGTGAATTTGCCCCAACTGTCATGCAACAAAAGATACTAGAATTATGGCAAAGCACCTGTGTAAAACCGCATCTGATTCAGGGACATAATTTAGACCCTGAGCTTCTTTGGTGCAGCAAATGCACATAGGGTAGCCCAATCAAGTGGGCCACTTGCAGAAATTGCAAGCAGGAACCTGTGTTCCAGCTACACGATATGTGAACGGGGCCTTTTTTCTTGGGATAAATATTGTATTAGGCTCCATTCACGCTTATGCGACTTGTCATGCAACTTTGGGGTCCAAAGTCACATGACAAGTTGCCCCCAATGGATACCATTCATATCTGTGAGATTTAAAGTCACTGCAACTTCAAAGTAGTTCCTGCACTACTTTGGTCCAGCTTTCATGTGACTTGAGGGTCATAGACTTCAATGCAAACCCTCTAAAGTTGCATGAAAGTCGCAGATGAATGTTGTACATGTGACTTGTGTGTGACTTTGTACAGCAGAAACAATTATCCTTGGTCAAAGCCAAAGTTGCACAAAAGTCACGCAAAAGTCACATCAAAGTCGTGCCAAAGTCGCATCAAGTCACACTGTAAAGTCGCAATGAAAATTGCAGGATTTTGAATCGCACAAGTGTGAAAGGAGCCTAAATGTAACGAATACCCCAGTTTAAAACTCTTTTCCCTATGCCTGGCTACAATTTTGCAAAGTCCCATTCTTTCTAACTGTCCCTGTTCACACTTGTACACTCAGTTGCTCTACCATCCAAAAAGTACATAAGATTCTTTTTAAATACATTCAGGGATTTTTGGCCCCATGGACTGCAATAGTAGTACCTCTCCTAGGCCTACCGTGTTAACTATTGTATTGGTTGAACTAGATGGACTTTTCTATTTTCAATCTGACCAACAGTAGCCATACACACTTTGATAAATGATTTCACTTGAATGGTCTCTTCCGATAGCAATAACTATCTATAGTCAACAGCCCATTCAATCGATGTACCACACATGTGGAAGTGGACTCTGATCTTTATTTAAGACATGATCATAATTTATGACTGTAAGCCATTGATTGCATCTCTGTTTCCACCATGTAACCTCATAATCTGAATGCTTGGAATATAATTTTATTCATGAACAAAGTATCTTCATTCTGCCGATCGATGGAAAACTATTGATCATTTTCCACCCCAGTCATTTGACTCAGTTTGACCAAATCTGATCTAAATTGATTCTAAGTTGATCACAAGGGAAGTTTTGCCTATTTAATTGTTTGCTATTTTTATAGACTCCCACATTGATGGGATAATAGAATTGAAGCGTGCGTGGCAACCATCACTGTGTAACTATGTGGCAAGTTATATCTTGGTAAAAAGATAGTATAATAGGTAACACGTTTGCTGATTAGTATGATTTGATCAGTTCCACCAAATACTCTCATAACCTGATTGACCAAAACGTGAAGCATCTCAGAGCACCTAATCAATGCAGACCGATCAAACATCTTCTACTTTGGTCGATCACCTTGGTTTAATTGAACCCGATCTAACCCGAGTCTAAATTGATCAAAAAGGGAAATTATTACAATTCGATCAGATTCCGATTGATCAATTTGACTGTACTGCACATCATTCGGGCAATAAAATCGAAGGTGTGTATGACTACCTTTAGCGCTGCTGACCTGCAGACTCAGTTTGATTGAATCGAATCTAAACTGAGCCTAATTGGAAAGGAAGAGAAGTCGGGCCTATTTGATTTTTATAGAATCCCACATCAATTGGATATTATTATTATTACACAGTATTGGATAATGACATTGAAGCGTGTGTGGCAACCAGGGGTGTATTTACCAGAAGGCAAACAAGGCATTTGCCTAGGGCATCATTTTTTAGGGGGGCAGCAGTGCCCCCCAGAAGAAGGGACATGAGCAACATGGGGACCAGTTGAGATCTGAGAGGGGCTGTGGGCTGCTTGAGCCCAGCTGTTGTTCCTGGGGATGGCCAGAGTTCCCGGGGGGGTTGGGGGGTTGTTAGTGGAAAGCTCTCTCGGGTGGGGGGGCTTTCAATTTTTGTGTTGCCTAGGGCAGCACAAAACCTAAATACACCACTGATGGCAACCATTACTGTGTAACTATGTGTCAAGTTACAGAATATCTTTATAAATGTCACATGTTTGTGGTGCATTTTGGTGCATTTTACCGCGTTCCAGTGCAGTTCTGTGCAGGAAAAATTCCGCCTGTTCTACTGTTTTTTTCTGCAACTGGAACGCACTGGAACTGCAAGCACTGATGTGAACTATGACATTGACAACCATATATCCTACTTTCTGTGTGGTTTAGATGCAGAAAAAAAGCAACTGAAATGCATGTATTGTGAACTGGCTCTAAATGTAACAAGTTACAGAATATCTTTATAAATGTCACATATTATATCTTAGTATAAATATAGTCTAAGGGCCGGTTCACACTATAGAAACTCAGTCCAGATGAGTTCCGGATGCGTTTCTGCATGCATGCTTTTCACACGTTTTGGTGCGTTCTGGTGCATGTTTGATGCCTTACAGTTCCCTTTTCCCCCTCTTTTTCTTCAATTTAAATAGGGACATGTGCGTTCCAGTGCATTTTGGTGCATTCCGGTACATTTTTGATGTGATGTGTTTTACCGCTTTCCAGTGCAGCTTTGTGCAAGAAAAATGCAGCCTGTTCTACTTTTTTTTCTGCAACTGGAACGCACTGGAACTGCAAGCAGTGATGTAAACTATGACATTGACAACCATATAACCTGCTTTCTGTGAGTTTTGGATGCAGAAAAAAAGCAACTGAAAAACATGTAGTGAGAAATGGCCTAAATGTAACAAGTTACAGAATATCTTTATATCATATGTTATATCATTTATAAATATAGTATAACTATAACAAGTTACATATTGGTATAAATATAGTATAAATGTAACAAGTTATATCTGTAAAAAAGTCACATATTATATCTTAGTATAAATATAGTATAAGGGTTCACACTGTAGAAACGCAGTCCAGATGCATTTCTGCATGCGTGTTTCGGCGCGTTCTGTTGCGTTTTTATGCGTTCCGTTGCGTTTTTGATGCTTTCCAGTTAATTTTTTTGCCCCTCTTTTTCTTCAATTTAAAAAGGGACATGTGTGTAATATGTGCGTTTGTGGTGCATTTTTGTGTGTTTTTGATGTGTTTTACTGTGTTGCAGTGCAGTTCTGTGCAGGAAAAATTCAGCCTGTTCTACTTTTTTTTCCTGCATACAGAACACACTGGAACTGAAAGCACTGATGTGAACTATGACATTGACAACCATATAACCTACTTTTTGTGTAAGGTTTTGGATGCAGAAAAAAACATACTGAAACGCATGTAGTGAGAACTGTCGCTAAATGCAACAAGTTACAGAATATCTTTATGTCACGTTATATCTTTTATAACTATAGTATAGCTATAGCAAGTTACATATTAGTATAAATATAGTATAAATGTAACAAGTTACAGAATATTTTTTATAATGGTCACATGTTATATCTTAGTATAAATATAGTAACAATGTTACAAGTTATATCTTTAGAAATGTCATATTATTACTGTAATATAGTATAACTATAACAAGTTACATATTGGTATAAATATAGTATAAATGTAACAAGTTATGTATATCTTTATAATTGTTACATGTTATATCTTAGTATATATATAGTATATATGTAAGAAGTTATATCTTTATAAATGTCACATTATTTCTGTAATAAATATAGTATAAATATAACAAGTTATATATTGGTATAAATATAATATAAATGTAACAAGTTACAGAATATTTTTTTATAATTGTCCCAGGTTATATCTTAGCATAAATATAGTATAAATATAACAAGTTATATATTGGTATAAATATAGTGTAAATGTAACAAGTTATATATTGGTATAAATATAGTATAAATATAACAAGTTATATATTGGTATAAATAAAGTATAAATATAACAAGTTACAGAATATTTTTTTATAATTGTCACGTTATATCTTAGCATAAATATAGTATAAATGTAACAAGTTATATCTTTATAAATGTCCCATATTATTTCTGTAATAAATATAGTATAAATATAACAAGTTATGTATATCTTTATAATTGTAACAGGTTATATCTTACTATAAATATAGTATAAATGTAACAAGCTATATCTTTATAAATGTCATATGTTATATCTTTTATAAATATAGTCTTAACTATAACGAGTGACATATTGGTATAAATATAAATGTAACAAGTTACTATATCTTGGTATAAATGTAAGATTTACTGAATAAACAGAAATGGACATTAGAAGTATGTGGATGATCCCCTGTACAGAGCCAGGCATACAGCAAACAGTAGCTGTGGTGTAACCTGAGCAGTCATCCAGTATACACACAGAGCTGTCACCCCGGGTAACTTCCCAGCCCAGCACTCAGCAGGGGCCCCTCCACCCCCCGATTAACCCCTTCCTGCCATGGCAGCCACCAGCACTTACCATACTGCAAGGTGAGTCTAGGCACGACCTCCTCCATAGCCTGAGCCAGCAGAAGGGTGGCCAGTGTGTGTCCCATGACAAAGATCCATGGCCAGATCTCCATAGCCCAGCCTGGCAGGAGAGGAGGGTTCCCCTTGGTTTGTATAATCCAGAGATGGGTCGGAGCCCTGTGCTGTGTACTAATCCCAGGCAGAGGGGCGCTGAGGATCCGGAGCTGCTCGGAGATTTACACGGAGATGGTGAAGAACAAGAAGGCAGACTGAAAGTTTGTGCAGAGAAGAGGACCGCCCGGCTGGAGGACTGCACTCCTCCTCCTCCTCCTCCTCTTCCTCCTCCTCCTCTTCTCCTCCTCCTCCTGGATGACCTGTCACAAATAAATGGAGCTTTAAAAAACAACTCAGCAAGGTTATTGGGTAACAAGAGGTGAGAGCCAGGTAAACCTCCCCTGCAAGTTTCTAAAAACAAAACTTCCAAAAACATATTTGGAAAGTTCTTTAAGTTAAAAAAACAAAACAATAAAAACTGCTTCAATGTCTCTACAGAACAAACTTTTTACACTTTTTAATACAATTTAAAAATTAAAAAAAAATGAAATCCAGGCATAGTACTGATTTAAAACTTGAGATTTTATAAAAAAAAAAAAAGAAAAACAAAAGAATTAGCACAAGGGATATTTCTTACCTTAATGGGTTCACACTCATGCGGTGTGGCAAATCACATGCGAATTCTGTGCGGTGCGATTTGAGCCATACATTTTTTTTGGTCCATACTAGAATCGGATCACATGGATATTCACACCCATGCAATCCGTTTCTTTTGCGGACCACGTTCGGGGTGTTGTTAACATACACACCCGCAGTGGTTTGCATGAACGGGGTGTGATTCTGATGCGATGTGGAATTCACACTGCGAATTACGTACCACATCAGTGTGGACCCAGGCTTAGTGTGATGTGTCCCCTGTGCTGCTGTGTCTTCCTTTTGTAGAAATCCTCCTGGGAAGCCCCCCCCCCACCTTTGCCACTAGGCTACATGTACACTGGAACCACCATAGACCTTAATTCTAATGGCAGCATAAAAATGCTAAATGCGACAAAACGCAGATAAACACAGTACCACGTTTAGCTGAGTTAACAACATTTATTCATTTCATTGGCCAGAGTATTTGCCATTGAAATGAATAAACACTCAAGTACTAAACACAGCTAGTGCTTAGGTGCATATATACATGTTTTTGCTGCATTTTTTATTCTTTGGCCAAAACATTCCTCGGAAATGCGATTCTTCTGCATTCAGGAGAGATATGTTTAGCTGCCTCTAAACGCTGCTGCTAAACTCCGATAAAAGCCTGTGTGTACATGGATGCATAGGGGTTGATTTAATAAAGATAAATAGACTGTGCACTTTGCAAAGTGCAATTGCACCAGAGCTTAGTAAATGAGGGAAAGCTTAACTTTGCAAAAAATACTCAATCACGTGCAAGGAAAATAAAAAAAACAGTGTTTTTGCTTGCACATGATTGGATGATGAAAGTCAGCAGAAGCTTCTGCTCATTTACTAAGCTCTGGGCCAACTACTCTTGCAGAGTGGCACTGCCCTTTGCAAATTGCACGGTGTATTTGCCTTTAGTAAATCAACCCCATATACTTTTATTGAGTTCAGTTAAGGGACCTTGACAAAAAAAATGCCAAAAGCTCCTAAGCATGCAGTGAAGCCTAATTTTCTGGGGTGGCAGCGGTAATGGAACTAAGGGAGCAGTCAAAAGCACTTAACAAGAGTACCCCACCATGTCCCCTGGATGGCCAGTTACTCCATTCATAGAAGCTGGACTACACTTTCTATTAATGAATTGTGATCTATGAATGGGGGATGGGTGGATGATTGAGAGCTCTGTCCCCTCCATTCATAGATCAGGTTTCATTCATAGAAGCTGTAGTACAGCTTCTGTGAATGGAGGAGGTGGGCAGAACAGGCGGTCATTCTGCAGTTGGGCACTCTTGATAATCAGCAGCACTCTTGATGATCAGCAGCACAAGGAATACTGTCCCCTTGTGCTTATCTTTTATTTGTTTTTTTTTTAAAGGACAGAATTCCGTCTCTCTCTGTGCAGCCACATCACCACCTTGTCTCCGCCTCCCCTGATCTCAGCATTCAGCAGACTCCAGCAGCAGACTCCAGCCCCCCTCTGGTCCTCCTCCAGACTCTGCACTTTCTGCTTTCCAGCTCTGCCTCAAGCTTCTTCCCAGCAGCCGTGCAAGGTAAGAGGGTGCACTGTGATGTAAGAGAGGGTGGGGGAATCTTGACTTCTAAAGTTGGGGGGACTCTTGATATCTGATGTAAGGGGGGTGGGGGTGATCTGGACATATAGGAGTCGATTCACTAAGAGTTAAATAATGACTTAAAATGCATTAAAATAACGCATGTGGTAAATTTTTTGCAAATGTGCAATTCACTAATGCGGTAATTTATTGTACGGTAGCTGGTTGTTAAAGAAGCCAGTCGTAGCGTCCTTAAAGTGGAGTTCCGCTCACAATATAAAAAAATAAAAGTCAGCAGCTACAAAAACTGTAGCTTCTGACTTTTGAAAAACAGCCACTCACCTGTCCCTCGGTCCCGCTGTGTCCTCCCCGCAGCTTGTTTCACCAGCAGTCTGGTGTTCCAGGTGCCGGTATCTTCAGTGTGGGCCCCTGGCTATGACAACTTGTGGCTTCACAGCCGGGTGCCCAGTAGTGCTGTGCTTCATGAATGGTCCCGTAGTCTTCACATGTCCCACAAGACTACGGGGAAGGAGGACAACTTCCGCTTCTGATTGCCTAGGTCAGTGGTGGGCAACCTTTTTTTTCAACTGAGCCAAATCTCGCCAAAACCATGATTGAAATTTATTTTGAGAGCCACATTTTTAAAACTGAAAATACATCCCCCATATAGTAATTCATCCCCCATAGTAATTCATCCCCCATATAGTAATTCATCCCCCATAGTAATTCATCCCCCATATAGTAATTCATCCCCCATAGTAATTCATCCCCCATAGAGTAATTCATCCCCCATAGTAATTCATCCCCCATATAGTAATTCATCCCCCATAGTAGTTCATCCCCCATATAGTAATTCATCCCCCATAGTAATTCATCCCCCATATAGTAATTCATCCCCCATAGTAGTTCATCCCCCATATAGTAATTCATCCCCCATAGTAATTCATCCCCCATAGTAATTCATCCCCCATAGTAATTCATTCCCCATATAGTAATTAATCCCCCATATAGTAATTCATCCCCCATAGTAATTCATCCCCCATATAGTAATTCATCCCCCCTATAGTAATTCATCCCCCATAGTAATTCATCCCCCATAGTAATTAATCCCCCATATAGTAATTCATCCCCCATATAGTAATTCATCCCCCCTATAGTAATTCATCCCCCATATAGTAATTCATCCTCCCTATAGTAATTCATCCCCCATAGTAATTCATCCCCCATAGTAATTCATCCCCCATAGTAATTAATCCCCCATATAGTAATTCATCCCCCATATAGTAATTCATTCCCTATATTGTGTCAATTCACTTACCTTTGCTCCGCGCGTTCCTCTCGCCGTGTTCCCGCGCCATTCCGGTCTTCACGGCGGACTGTGAGAGGAGAGGAGTTCGTCACACTGCCCCACCTACATCCTGGCTGCCCCGCCTACATCCTGACAGCCAATGTTTGCCACGCTCCGCGGGCCGGATTAAAAGGTCCGTCGGGCCGTATACGGCCCACGGGCCGTAGTTTGCCCATTGCTGGGCTAGCTGCAGAGTCCTGACTTTTGGGGCGGCCGCCCAAGAGGAGGGAGGGGAGCGGGCGCCCGGCACACAGAAGAGCCGCATTAAAGTCTGTAAAGAGCCGCATGTGGCTCGCGAGCCGCGGCTTGCCGACCACTGGCCTAGGTGATTGCAGCGGAAGTGTGAGCGGGTACCTGTCAATTTTGGGTACCCACTCCCCAAAGGTGCCAATCCTTAATTGGGAGTGGGGGGCCAGTCTTTAAAGTGAAACTTCCCCTTTTGGGTGGAGCTTCACTTTAACAACGGATGACTCATCAGCTGTCAGCGGGTGTCCCACTGACAGCTGAATGTGAACAAAACAAGCCGGCAATTACAAATGATGAAAAAAACAGTGTGGCCCCCCCATCCATACCAGGCACTTTGGGTCTGGTATGGATTTTGGGGGAACCCCACACCAAACTAATAATAACTGAACAAAAGGCCCTTAGGTCTGGTATGAATTTCGGGGAACCCCACACAAAAATAATAATTAAAAAAAAAATTGGGTGCAAGTCCCCTCAGAATTTTAAGGGATTTTTGGGGTCTGGTATGGATCTGGGGCTGTTTTCTTTTTAAATTTTGGTGTGGGTTTCCCCTTAATATCCATACCAAGCCCCTAGGGGTTGCAGTGTGGGGGGATCCCCTTGCTGCATCTGAAAAAATACCGCATGTGATACTGCCAGAAAACCCTGGTGATAAATATTGCATATTTTTTTACTTTCTGTTGTGTATGTGAATTGGACTTAGCAGCTTACCGCATGGCTTTTTATGCGGTATTGACCGACACATTTTAAAATTTGCGTTAAATACAGCAGAATCATTTTTTTTTGTTACCACATGCAATAATTTATGCAAAGGAGTCACATGACAGCGTGATCACATGCGGTACCCTTTAGTGAATTGACTCTTTAGTCTAACCGATACAACCCGACCTTTGAGGTTAATCATAATGCTGATGTGGCCCACAATTAAATTGAGTTTGACACCCCTGACCTAGAAGCTGACTGCAGAAAAGTACAGGAGGGGGCGGAGACAAGACCAGTCACCCTGCACAGGGAGAGAGAGCAGCAGTGAGTGGTCGTTATTACAGGAAGTTCCTGCACAGAGGGAAAGTCTCACACTGGATTACTGCACAGATCTGGAAGGAATACACACAGAAATCAAGATTCAAGGAAGTACACAAATATTTAGACAATATTAGTTTTGCCCGGAGTTCATCTTTAAAAAGTAATAATTTTCACCTTTTTTATATTTAATAGTGGCCATAGATGCTTTAACAAATGATCAATTTATTTTCTCTTTAATTTCTTCCAATAAAAATAATCAATCAATAGTCAACATCTCATTCAATCAATATGACACACATGGGGAAATAGATTTGATTGATAGTTAAAGAGTAACATTCTCCTCTGGGTGATCTATGTACATTGCAGGGATTTTCACAAACTTTGTTGCAGATTCCTACCATTTGTTATTCTGAAGAAATAGCTGATTGGTTGTGTCCAGGGACGGACTGACCATTCGAGCACTCGGGCACTGTCCAAGGGCCCGGGGTCAGTAGGGGGCCCCATGAGATGCCCCTGGTACCTTTCATTGGCTTTTTCATAGGCTTTTTTGGGTGTGGGTGAGGACACTGGGCCCCATGATCCCTTATTGCCTGGGGGCCCCATGAGTTGTCAGTCTGCCCCTGGTTGTGTTTATGTACAGAGTGAATCTGTATGGGAGTGATTTTATATTTATCAATCAGCAGCTGCACCTGCAGGACTAGAGTGAGAAAACTGGCAGGGTCTGCATCCCTTTAGACATGATTTCCATTAAGGAGTATCTCACCAATGATAACATCTTTGTTGCAGGGGATGCCAAAAATCTGACTTGCATCTTAGTGCAGACTTTTGGGAAAATAAGTGAGCCAATCACACATGCAGGAAATTACATTTTCAGTGGGCGTTCTGTACGCCATCTGTGTACAGAATGCCTCCAGGTAGCCATATTGCATTACATTTTACAGAAAAAGACCGAGCTGCAGATTGAAAAGGAAAAGTAACTTTTAATAACATTCAATTACAATATGACTTGAGTCGCAATTGTAAACACTTTAATATTTTTATTTGCTAATTTTTTTCCCCACGAATGTGGAGTTACCCTTTAAGGCTGACACTACACTATGCAGTCTGACTGTACGATCTCCTTTAGAGCTACCAACAGCTATGTAGTGCAAGAGCTTGTCTGATTGGATGCAAATTGATTGGATAGATTAGGTGTGTCCTCATATTACATAGCTTTGGTAAATCTAAAGTTGATTGTACATAGATTGCATGATAGATTGTAATTTAGGATCATAATTATTGATCGCTTCTCTGTTTCCACCATGTACTCTCATGATCTTTTCAATTGAAATACGATCATATTCACAAAGTATCTCAGAGCAGCTGATCAATGCAAAACAATCAATGATGTTCTGCCCTGGCTGATCTAAGGCTTGGTTCACATCTGTGCAGTTGTTTCCGCTGTGGATCCACACAAAAATCCATGCAGCGGCACCACCCGCACAGAAGAATGTGGACCCGTGGGTGGGTGCCATTAATTCTAATGGCATGCCGCCCGCACTGGAGATCGCAACCGTACTGGGAACCAAGGTTCCCGTGTGGGTTGCATGTTCAGAAGAAGTGCAGGGACTTCTTCCCTTCGTGTCCCGGGGCACGGGAGTCCATTCAAATGAATGGGCTCTCGTGCCTGCGCAAAACATGGACCACAGGAACGCACATATGTGAACCAGGGATGGTCCAATCTAAGGCTAGGTTCACACCTATGCAGGTTGCATTTGAGCTGTTTCTGCATTTCGTTTTGCATTTTTGCTGCATTTTTGATGTGTTTTGTGGGTTTGTTTAATTTTTTAAATTTTTCAAAAACGTGACAAAAACGCAATACATGCTTTTCTGCAGTGTTGCCATTGAAGTCTAACCCTTTCCAAAAAACGCACCGGGTGAAAACGCGCAGATGTGAACATGTCCCATAGGAAATCATGTTAAATGGACTGTACTGCGTTTCTGCAAAACACAAATCGCTGCAGAAAATGCTTAGGTGTGAACCTAGAGTAACCGAAGTCTAAATTGATAGGAAATTATGTCTATTCAATTGGTTTCTGATTAATTGTTTAAATCGTATCACTCATCGGTCAGATAATAAAATTGAAATGTGTATGGCCAACATGACCTCCTGCAACTTTTTGTATTAGTTTTGTCTGATAGGGAAAACCAGTAAAGTGCAATCATAACATGGCAATGGCAAGCAAGGAACACAGTCTGCACTGTAATGTGCAAATAGGACTTCCCCTCTGTACATTTATATGCATAGAGTGCATGAAGGTAAAAAAACCTTCAGCCTTTACGACCATTTTAATGCATTCTATGCATTAGGGTAAAAAAATCTTCTGGGTGCAGCTCCCCCCTCATCTCCCCTTATACTTACCTGAGCCCCATCTTGATTCAGCGATGCCGTGGCTCTCCCTAGTCTCTCTCTGCTCATTGGCTCACACAGCAGTCAATCACAGTCAGAGTCAATGAGCAGAGAGTGGGGGGAGGGGCTAAGCCGTGCTCTGTGTGTGAATAGGCAATGCTTATTCACAGGAGTGCAGCTCGGGAGCGAGCTTGCTTGAGTGCCCCCAAATCAGAAGGCTCGCTATTGGGGGCACTTGGCAGGGGGGAGGAGCCAGGACCGCCAGCAGGGAACCCAAAAAGAAAAGGATCAGAACTGCACTGTGCAAAACCACAGCACAGAGAAGGTAAATATAACATGTTTGTGTGTAATCAATATGTAAGTGATATAACTAAAGATTTGTTAGGTAAGGTATGTCTTTTTGCTGATGACACAAAGGTGTGTAATTGGGTTGATATCCCGGGAGGTGTGTGTCACATGGAACATGATTTGGCATTGCTGGAAGATTGGTCAAAAAAGTGGAAATTGCAGTTCAATGTTTCTAAATGTAAAATCACCAGCAGGAGGAAGGAGGTCCTGATTCTCTGATATAGATATTTATATATCCCTAGAGGGGTCACCAGCAGGAGGAAGGAGGTCCTGATCCCCCGATATAGATATTTATATATCCCTAGAGGGGTCACCAGCAGTAGGAGGGAGGTCCTGATTCCCCGATATAGATCTTTATATATCACTAGAAGGATCACCAGCGGGAGGAAGGAGGGCCTGATTCCCCTATATAGATCTTTATATATCACTAGAAGAATCACCATCAGGAGGAAGGAGGTCCTGATTCCCCGATACAGATCTTTGGTTAGACCTCATTTAGAATTCTGTTTCCAGAAGGGGGTGGAATAAGATTCAGGAGGGCAGTATTATCAACATAAAACCAAGAACATGGGGACCTGACCTTAAACTAACTGGAGGAAAGTTCAAAATTAATATCAGAAAGTAATATTTTACTGAAAGAGTAGTTGATGCTTGGAATAAACCTCCAGCAGAGGTAGTGAGCCAGTCAACAGTAAATGGTTTCAAACATGCGTGGGACAAGCATAGATCTATACTCAGACAAAACAGTTAACAAAAAAAAAAATAGAAAAAAAACCCCAACCCCCCCAAAACAAAACAAAACGAAGACAGACAACCCCTCCCCAAAAAAAAAAACCCCAAAAAACGGGCAGACTCAATGGACCACTCAGTCTTTTTCTTGCCATCGCTTTTCTATGTTTCTATGTTATTTAAAAAAAAATGCAACCTTCAGAATCACTTTAACATTTCTGATTGTTCCATATAACAGCAAATCTTCACTTTCAAGCTTAGTTCCTCTTTAAAGCAGAACTAAAGTAAAACACGCTGACCTCAGTTCCAATGGCCTGATGCCTATGTGAACCCTCCCTGGCATCTTCTCCCTGGTTTCTTCCAGATGCCAGTCTCTACTCCTCTTGATTGGCTGGTGCCAGATGACACCACTCCCGCGCATGCATGGAAGTCACCCTTCCCGACACACTGGGACCATGTCAGAAATGTGAACTGAGCTTCACGTGCACAGCTTAGTTTACATTCTGCAGGAGATTACAAGCAGTCAAGTATGTTTATTTTTTGCAAAAAAGACATTACATGTCTATTCTGTAATGAAGAGCCAGCCTGCTCACAATGTTTTTCCAACTTTGGTTATGCTTTAATTGCAGAAAGGGTTCATTCACATGGATCCTTGTTCTTGTATTCCATGAAATTTGGGCATATCTCTCAGTTCCAGAAGGCACAGGTGCTGTGTATAGCTACCTTTAGAAAGCAATGGCTGGTATAACCCAGTATTCAGGTAATCATGTACATTTGTATAGATGTTCTATGAATGGAGGATGGGTGGATGAATAAAAGGTCTGCTTCTTCCATTCATAGACCACTTTTCATTCATAGAATCTATAATATGGCTTCAATGAATGAGGAATTGGGGTGGAATGGGCCAGAGCTCTTGAAGAATTCGATGACAGGTCCCTGAGCTCGTATTAAAGCCCAACTTCGGGAAACCTTAAAATAATCCTTTGCAGTAGGACTGTGCCTACACTGAAGGGGTTAGCTGCTCATTTATTTATTACAGGTACTTATATAGTGCCATCAATTTACATATATATTGTACATTCACATCAGTCCCTAACCCTCAAGGGCTGTACAAATCTAAGGTCCCTAACTTACATTCATACATACACATACTAGGGCCAATTTAGACAGGAGCCAATTAACCTACCAGCATGTCTTTGGAGTGTGGAAGGAAACTGGAGGAAACCCACACAGTCACAGAGAGAACATGCAAACTCCAGATCGGTGGGGCTGTGGATGGGATTTTAACTAATGACCCTAGTACTGCTAGGTGGAAGTGCTAACCATTTAGCCACTGTGCTGTCCTTTTAGTCAGGAGAAGCACTTTTACTTACCTGATGCTCCATGGTAGACGGTGCTCCCCATGTGGACTGTCCCTCGGCATCATCACGTCTAATGAAGGACTATATGGACCCTGCATTGGTCTTGATGACCTCAGGACCTGAGAACACTAAGCATGGGAGGACTCTCTGGGGACTGCTCCAGCAGCATGGAGAATCAGGTAAGTAAATCTTCTTTTCTGTGTCCCCCAGACCTAAACAAGCAATTAAAGTGGAACTAAACTCACCTAAACAACAACGCCTTACTTTGTCCCCACCCCCCTCCCTCTTCTACAAATGCTAACACTGTTTATTGTATTTTTTACCATTTTTCTTTTTTTGATGAATTTTCCTTCACTTTCGGGGTTTCCGGCCTAGGAAGTCGCACGATTTCAAAGTGAAATGCCGATTTCAGGTGCGATTTGCAAGATATCTGATACAGATGTCTATGCAAATTGCAACAAAAGTAATACATGTACTACTTTAGAAATCGGTGCAGCTCCGACCAAGTCGGAACCGCACCGATTTGACTAATGTAATTGCGGACAATAGGGTGTGACTTGGCATACAATTTGCAAATCGCATAACCTGCAAATCTCATGCCAAGTCGCACCCGATGTGACCGGGGTGTTAGAACCACTTTAACACATTTACATTTACTAAGCAAAGTGCACAGTATATTTGTCTTTAGCAAATCCACTCCTTTGCATTGTTAGTAATATCCCTTGTGCTGATTTTTTTTATGTTTTTGTTAAACTTAGGTTTTACGAATCCATGAAGCCAAAGTTCAGCAAACAAAATATAAAAAAAAAAAGTATTTGTATTATTCACATTAATATTTTAAAGTATAATGTCTGAGAATCTGCTACATTTTGCTAAGAAAGTGTATAAAAGTGTAATCCTCATGAATACATTAATATGTTCTCAGGGGGTATATTTCCACACGATGCCGTGCCAGCTGCAAAACCCAACAGTGTTTGATATTACAGTACAAATGTTTGGGTATCGGCTTTCCCTGGGCCTCTCTGCGTAGTAGCGATCAAATCGCACTTTTACAATGGATGGATTATTTTATTTATTGCTTTTTTATTGTTTAAGAAAGCAGGGGAGTCTAGACGAGCTGACACTGCGCCAGTAAAATGCGTGAGCCGCTTTATTTTCTGAATTCCACCTCTTCATGACTTGGAAATGAGTGTCAGTTCTGTCCCCCTTTCCGGGGAATAAAAGGAAAATCAACACCTGTTAAACGCTAAACGCACGCTAATGGAAGTTTTAGATACAAAGCTCACTCTAAATCACAGAGTCCTTGTCAAATAAATCACATTTGCCATAAAAAATAATTGAAGGGAAAATAATGTGTAGTGCTTATAGGGAATGGTAGATTAAAAAGTGTTTGGACTTTGACTAGAACACGCCTTCCCCACCCAGCCCTGATAGACTTTAGAAGCGCCCAGAACGATCTGAGTGCTATTATCGCGTGCTCCTCTGATGTCACTCCAATAAATCCACACTCACCTTTTGTTAGGAAATTGCTTTTACACAAGTTGAGTTGTGATGTGTCGTGCCGTGATATGAAGTACACCATTCTACCACGTGCAAGAACTCACATTACAGCAGCATTACCTACGTCCAGGGGCGGACTGACCATTTGGAAACTCAGGCACTGCCCGAGGGCCCAGGGTTTAGTAGGGGGCCCCATGAGATGCCCCTGGTACCTTTTTCATAGGCTTTTTTGAGTTTGGGCAAGGACACAGGGGCCCCATGATCCCCTATTGCCCGGGGGCACCATGAGTTGTCAGTCCACCCCTGCCTACGTCCCTACCAGGCACTTATACCCCCTTCCTGCCCACCGCAATTTTCAGCTTTCAGCGCTGTAGCACTTTGAATGACAATTGCGTGGTCATGCAACACCCATGTGAAATTTTTATCATTTTTTTCACACAAATAGAGCTTTCTTTTGGTGGTATTTAATCGCCGCTGGGTGTTTTATTTTTTGCACTATAAACAGAAAAAGAGCAAAAAATTAAAAAAAAAATGTTTTTCTTTGTTTCTATTATATAATTTTGCGAACAGGTGATTTTTCTTCTTTCACTGATGTGTGCTGATGAGACTGCACTGATACGCAGCACTGATGGGCACTGATAGGCAGCACTGATGAGGTGGCATGGATAGACTGCACTGATGAGGTGGCATTGATGAGGAGGCACTGATGATGTTGCACTGATATGCAGCAATAATGGGCACTGATAGGTGGCAGTGATGGACACTGATGAGGTTGCATTGATAGGCTGCATTGATGAGGTGGCACTGATGAGGCAGCACTGATGAGCATTGATGAGGAGGCACTGATGATGTTGTACTGATATGCAGTAATAATGGGCACTGATAGGCGGCAGTGATGGGCACTGATGAGGTGGCATTGATAGGCTGCATTGATGAGGTGGCACTGATGAGGCAGCACTGATGAGCATTGATGAGGAGGCACTGATGATGTTGTACTGATAAACAGCAATAATGGGCACTGATAGGCGCCAGTGATGGGCACTGATGAGGTTGCATGGATAGGCAGCACTGATAGGCTGCATTGATGAGGTGGCACTGATGAGGCAGCACTGCTGAGCATTGATGAGGAGGCACTGATGATGTTGTTCTGATATGCAGCAATAATGGGCACTGATAGGCGGCAGTGATGGGCACTGATGAGGTTGCATGGATAGGCTGCATTGATGAGGTGGCACTGATGAGGCAGCATTGATGAGCATTGATGAGGAGGCACTGATGATGTTGTACTGATATGCAGCAACAATGGGCACTGATAGGTGGCACTGATGAGCACTGATAGGCAGCACTGATGGGCGACACTGACTGACAGCACTGACTGGTGGCACTTTTGGGCACTGGTGGGTGGCACTGCTGGGCACTGATCATAAGGGCCCTGATGACCAGTACCAATCTGCTCTGTAACAATAGCCAGTTATCAGCAGTACTTTCCTCAGGCTGTGACAGTGTGAGGAAAGTGCAGCCGATAACCGGCAACTGTATTTACATTGTGATCTGCTATGTCATTGGACACAGCTGATCATGTGGTAAAAGGCCGCTGTGATTGGCCTTTTACCTCATCACGTGATCAGCTGTGTCTGTAGGACACAGTGATCACGGAAATCTCTGGGGACGCGCAGGAGGGTGTATTTCTTTGAGGACGTCATGTTACGCCCTCCCAGAACTGGACAACCACGCTGTAGCCATCATGTGGCTATAGTGCGGTTGGCAAGTGGTTAATCCAAAAGCAAACATTTATTATATTGCAGCTTAGATGTGATGGCTGCATTTGTTTTCTTTTTAGGATTTCTTTCTTTTTTCATCTGGTGAGCCAGCCAGTAAGTCTGCTGGTTTTCAACAGAGAAGCTCTCTTGCAGGGACGAGACACACCATTTAAACACTGGAAGGGGTGCTTGAAATGATCAGGAAAAAAATCTGTTTGCTGTAACTGACTATAAAATGCTAGCTGGAGTTTGGCTTCGATTGTACACCCCTTGAGGGTTAGGAACTGATGTGAATTTACTATATCTAGATGTGTGTGTAAAGAGCTGCATAAATTGACGGCGCTATATAAGTACCTGTAACAAATAAATAATCATTTGTTAATGTATCTAAATGTGCTAGTACATCTAATACTTTCCTCCCCCCAGACTGACAATGCTGCAGTCCAAAGGTGCCTCCTGTGCTCATTCAGGAGGTGTGTTACTGGCCAGATCACCAGAAGAAACAGAGAGGACAAAAATTTAAAAAAAAAACTAATTCAGCCACCACAACTAATGATTGGTAAGCTGCAATATATTAAATTTTTGAGTTTGAAGTGTTACTAAACCCAGGCATTCACTATATCCGGTCTCCCCGGACCCCGCATTCACTATATCTGGTCTCCCAGGACCCTGCATTCACTATATCCGCTCTCCCCGGACCCCGCATTCACTATATCTGGTCTCCCCGGACTCTGCATTAACTATATCTGGTCTCCCCGGACCCTGCATTCACTATATCTGGTCTCCCAGGACCCTGCATTCACTATATCCGCTCTCCCCAGACTCTGCATTCACTATATCCGGTCTCCCCGGACCCCGCATTCACTATATCTGGTCTCCCAGGACCCTGCATTCACTATATCCGCTCTCCCCGGACCCCGCATTCACTATATCTGGTCTCCCCGGACTCTGCATTAACTATATCTGCTCTCCCCGGACCCTGCATTCACTATATCTGGTCTCCCAGGACCCTGCATTCACTATATCCGCTCTCCCCAGACTCTGCATTCACTATATCCGGTCTCCCAGGACCCTGCATTCACTATATCTGGTCTCCCCGGACCCTGCATTCACTATATCCGCTCTCCCCGGACCCTGCATTCACTATATCTGGTCTCCCCAGACCCTGCATTCACTATATCCGGTCTCCCAGGACCCTGCATTCACTATATCTGGTCTCCCAGGACCCTGCATTCACTATATCTGGTCTCCCCGGACCCTGCATTCACTATATCCGCTCTCCCCGGACCCTGCATTCACTATATCCGGTCTCCCAGGACCCTGCATTCACTATATCTGCTCTCCCCTGACCCTGCATTCACTATATCTGGTCCCCTCGGACCCTGCATTCACTATATCTGCTCTCCCCGGACCCTGCATTCACTATATCCGGCCTCCCACAGTACACACAACATGGAAGTGCAATTATTTTAGTAAATATAAACTGCTAAATACCTTTTCTAATCAGCAGTTAGAGCAGTCGTGTGTGACTTCTATCAGTGTCCACCAGAGCACTGGCAAAAGCTTGTAGGAGGAGTTTTCATTCTCCCCTGATAGTCCTATGAGGCTGTATAACTCCTAACCTTCTGACTGGACACAGCTGATTGGCCCTGTGCTGATCACCTGCACTCTCCCAACAAAAAAAACTCTCTAGCTCTCTAGCAATACACACCAAACCGAGCATGTGCAGAGTGACTATTAGAGCACTGTACTATTAGCAGATAGATTGGGGACAGTAGAAGAAGGTGAGGATCAGAGAAGACAGGATCAAACAGCCTTATTACACAATGCAAAGGATTAACACCTTAGGTTCCCCAGTGAGTATAACAAGCATACTTTACCACATATACAGACTGATTTTACTGTTGTTGGTTAGTAACACTTTAAAGTGACACCAAACTCTGGTTTAAAAATTCATTCTATTCAATGTATGTATTTTTACTGCAACAAAAATGCCTTCTGTTGCTCTCAGCCTCCTCCTTATCGACAAATTACTTTTTTTTTTTGCTGCTATGATTTGTCTTCCTGTTAGAGGGTGGCTACGTTCTCCATGGTCCCACTTGTATGTAGGAATGTAGCCACCCTCTCTTTCCCACTCCTGAGATGCAGTATGGGATGTGTAATGTGTATAGAGCAGCATACATGACCACAAGTAATGTGCACTGCTCCTTCCAAACAGACGTGAGGAGGAAAGTGGAGGGTCAGGAGCTCAAGGAGGACTTTACAAGGAACCAGTAAAACACAGTAAGAAACAATTTCATGAAAAATAAATTACAGGACCATTATGCAGCGTATGGATTACTTTTGAAAAAAAAAGCAGGACAATGTTTAGCATCACTTTAGACCCCAAAACAAAAATGTAATATATTGCAGCCTAAAATGTGTGGCTGCATTAGTTTTCTTTTATTTCCCTTATTTTCACCAGCTTTAAGGCAGAAAAACACAGTAAGGGTTCTTTCAGACAGGCAGTAAGCTTACCGCCCTCTGAAAAGTATTCCACAGTGGATCGCTTTTCAGAGGATGGTATAGCAGTGGTTAACATCCTGACACCCGCTTTTTTTTTGTTACTTTTTTTTAAAAACTGCCAACTTTCCATTTTGGGACCGTGGCACAACTGCACTGGCAGTTGTAGTGTAGCACCTTTGAACTCAATGAGTGAGTTTGACTTTTGAATTTGGGTTTTAGGTACAGAAAAACAAAATATTTATTTGCAATTTGCTGTTCCACTTGTATGCTGACCTATTTCCATATCCTGCTTAACTCGATGCAAGCCGGTTCAACTTCCTGTAGATTACAAAATCCGCACGTTCCTAACCCCAGAAACCACTAAACAGCTCATCCACTCCCTCATCATATCACGACTCGACTACTGCAACTCCCTCCTCACTGGCCTGCCTCACCGCTGGCTATCCCCGCTTCAGTCGATCCTGAATACGGCTGCCAGACTCATTCACCTTTCCAACCGCTCCGTTTCCGCCACCCCCCTCTGCCAATCCCTCCACTGGCTTCCGATTGCGCAACGGATCAAATTCAAAATCCTAACACTGATGTACAAAGCCGCCCACCATACTGCCCCGAACTACATCAACGACCTAATATCCAAGTACCGCCCAGCACGCACACTCCGCTCCTCACAAGACCTCCTTCTCTCTAGTTCCCTGGTCTCCTCCTCCCATGCCCGCCTCCAGGACTTCTCCAGGGTGTCACCCATCCTCTGGAACTCCCTGCCCCAACCCATCAGATTATCACCTACTCTCCTCTCCTTTAGGCGCACCCTGAAAACCCAACTCTTCAGGGAAGCCTACACCACCCCCTGCTAACCTGCCAACCTCCTCCACTCTTCCTACCACTACATCCCCCACAGCTATCTCCTCCTGTACCACTGTCCCCTCCCTCCTAGATTGTAAGCTCGAAAGAGCAGGGCCCTCGATCCCCTCATGTTTTGCATTGTATTGGTATTGTTCTGTCACATGTTCTGTCCCCCTTTGTAATGTACAGCGCTGAGCGAACCATTGGCGCTTTATAAATACTGTATAATAATAATAATAATAATGAACAGGAGAAAGGACTGCTTTGTATTATTGATGCCTTGAATTATTATAGGTAATGCCTTTAGTACTGGTGGTCATACCCATCATCTGGCATTCAGCCCATTTCATATAATCAGGGCATTTTTTCAGCGGGGACATGGGGGAACGCAGTTCCGGCACCTTTAGCACTGAATGTTTGCAATGGCAAAAGTTGTTGGAGTGTGCTGGAGGGTCTATTGATGCTGACTGTTAGGAGGAACCTATTTCTGCTGGAGGGGGGCTCTATTCTTGAAGATGGTCTATTGTTGCCATTGGGGGATTGATTGTTTCTGGGGGGGGTTATGTTGCTGGGGAGTCAAATGTTGCTGGGATGGATCTACTTTTAAGGGAGGGGTCTATTGATGTTGGCTGCTGGAAGATCTGTTGTTGCTGGCGGATCTATTGTGGCCAACTGCAGGGGATCTATCTTATTGACTTTCTTGTTACCATTAATAAATTCCATAAAAATTACTTAGCACCACAAAATGATAATTGGTTCTATATGGTCAAACCAAGACTACCAATACCAGGGAAGTCATCATGCAGTGTGATTGGTCACGCCAAGACTACCAGTAACAGAGAGTCATCATGCAGTGTGATTGGTCACGCCAAGACTACCAGTAACAGAGAGTCATTGTGTAGTGTGATTGGTCAAGCCAAGACTACCAATTCCAGAGAGTCATCATGTAGTGTGATTGGTCACACCAAGACTACCAATACCAGAGAGTCATCATGTAGCGTGATTGGTCACGCCAAGACTACCAATTCCAGAGAGTCATCATGTAGTGTGATTGGTCAAGCCAAGACTACCAGTAACAGAGTCATCGTGTAGTGTGATTGGTCAAGCCAAGACTACGAATACCAGAGAGTCATCATGTAGTGTGATTGGTCAAACCAAGACTACCAGTAACAGAGAGTCATTGTGTAGTGTGATTGGTCACACCAAGACTACCAATTCCAGAGAGTCATCGTGTAGTGTGATTGGTCAAGCCAAGACTACCAATTCCAGAGAGTCATCATGTAGTGTGATTGGTCATGCCAAGACTACCAGTGACAGAAAGTCATTGTGTAGTGTGATTGGTCAAGCCAAGACTACGAATACCAGAGAGTCATCATGTAGTGTGATTGGTCAAGCCAAGACTACCAATAACAGAGTCATCATGTAGTGTGATTGGTCATGCCAAAACTACCAGTAACAGAGAGTCATCGTGTAGTGTGATTGGTCAAGCCAAGACTACCAGTAACAGAATTATCGTGTAGTGTGATTGGTCAAGCCAAGACTACCAGTGACAGAGAGTCATTGTGTAGTGTGATTGGTCAAGCCAAGACTACCAGTAACAGAGTCATCGTGTAGTGTGATTGGTCAAGCCAAGACTACCAGTGACAGAGAGTCATTGTGTAGTGTGATTGGTCAAGCCAAGACTACCAGTGACAGAGAGTCATGATGTAGTGTGATTGGTCATGCCAAAACTACCAATACCATAGAGTCATCATGTAGTGTGATTGGTCATGCCAAAACTACCAGTAACAGAGAGTCATCGTGTAGTGTGATTGGTCAAGCCAAGACTACCAGTAACAGAGTCATCGTGTAGTGTGATTGGTCAAGCCAAGACTACCAGTGACAGAGAGTCATTGTGTAGTGTGATTGGTCAAGCCAAGACTACCAGTGACAGAGAGTCATGATGTAGTGTGATTGGCCAGGCCAAGACTACCAGTGACAGAGAGTCATCGTATAGTGTGATTGTCTAGGCCAAGATTACCAATCACAGAGAGTCATCATGTAGTGTGATTGGCCAGGCCAAGACTACCAATCACAGAGAGTCATCATGTACTGTGATTGGCCAGGTCAAGACTACCAACGTTTCAAGTAATGGTGAACACCATAGTTATAGATCTGCCAAGGAGAAAAAGTACCAAAAGTACTTGGATGATGGCAGACAAGAGAGACAGACAATGTCCTCTTCCACCAGCAAAGACAAGTAGGTCATACTCTATGTGATATAGTGATTAAATCACAAATTCCTTTGTAAGGACACAGACACCATTTAGGCTCATAAAGCTGGATATGTTCCTTTGCCTACTAGCAGTAAAAAATAGTGTTAGTGTAATGCTGTAATTATCTTGGCAATACTTGGTGAAAGCCAAAAATAACTGGTTTTGGTTGCATAATAAATTCCACATCATTTCAGTGACCAGTGACTCAGCTACAAAGGTGAAAAAAAAAATCAGAATAGAAAAAAAATATATCTGAACTCCGAGATAAGCAAATATTGTCTAAATATAAGGGACTGCCTTGAATCTCAGTACGCTTTGTGTATTTATTCCAGATCTGTGTAGTAACCCAGCATGATACTTTCCCTCTGTGCAGGAGCTTCCTGTAATAAAGACCACTCACTGCTGCTCTCTCTCCTGCAGTGTGACTGGTCTTGTCTCTGCCCCCTCCTGTAGTTGTCTGCAGGCAGTCTGTAGTGGGTGGAGCCTCCATTCATAGAAGCCGATACTTCAGCTTCCATAAAAAAACATATTCTATGAATGGAGCACGGGTGGGTGATTGGAAGGTCTGCCCCCTCCATTCATAGATCACATTTCATTCATAAAAGCTGTAGTAACATTTCTCTGAATGGAAGCGCTGGGTGGAAAGGGTGGGCACAGTTTGATGAGTGCCTGTGGCAGTTCCCTTGGTTCTAATAACCTCCACTGCATCTGATAATTATGGTGGTGGGGCATCAGAAGAGGAAGATTTCTGTTAAACCAGGACACAGCAGCACAAGGGACACATCTAACTGAAGGTACAAGGTCATGTTCCTTGTGCTGATTTTTAATTTTTCTACACTTGGGCTTTAATGAGTGCCTTGATGAGTACCTGTGACAATTCTCTTTGTTCTATTAACCTCCAGTGCTGGGGGTGGTGGGGGGTGGGGCGTGGGGCATCAGAAGAGGAAGATTTCTGTTAAACCAGGACACAGCAGCACAAGGGACACATCTCACTGAAGGTACAAGGTCATGTTCCTTGTGCTGATTTTTTATTTTTCTACACTTGGACTTTAATGAATGCCTCTGACAGTTCCTTTAATTCTATTAACCCCCACTGCATCGGATAACTATGGTGGTGGGGGTGGTGCATCAGAGGAGGAAGATTTATGTTAACCCAGGACACAGCAGCACAAGGGACACATCTCACTGAAGATACAAGGTCATGTCCCTTGTGCTGATGTTTTATTTTTCTACACTTGGGCTTTAATGAGTGCCTTGATGAGTACTTGTTCCCTTAGTTCTGTTAACCTCCACTGCACCAGATAACTATGGTGAAGGGGGTGGGTCATCAGAGGAGGAAGATTTCTGTTAAACCAGGACACATCAGCACAAGGGACACATCTTAATGAAGGTACAAGGTCATGTCCCTTGTGCTGATTTTTTATTTTTCTGCACTTGGGCTTTAATGAGTGTCTCTGACGGTTCCCTTAGTTCTATTAACCTCCACTGCACCATATAACTATGGTGGTGGGCAGGGGCGGACTGAAAACTCATGGGGCCCCCGGGCAATAGGGGATCATGGGGCCCCTGTGTCCTTGCCCAAACTCAAAAAAGCCTATGAAAAAGGTACCAGGGGCATCTCATGGGGCCCCCTACTGACCCCGGGCCCTCGGGCAGTGCCCGGGTTTCTAAATGGTCAGTCCGCCCCTGGTGGTGGGGGTGGGGCATCAGAATAGGAAGATTTCTGTTAAACCAGGACACAGAAGCACAAGGGACACATATCACTGAAGGTACAAGGTCATGTCCCTTGTGCTGATTTGTTTTTATTTGTCTACACTTGGACTTTAACTAAGGCCTATTTAGTTACATTTGGTAGAGTCATGCAATTATAAACTCATTTTAGAATTTGATACTAAATCATTTATGGGAAGTTTGGGCTGTACAGTGAAATTAGGATGTTTTAGGTTTAATTCACTACAACTTCCTGCCTGAACCACACCACCTCCTACAAAGAGAAATGACTAATATGAGTTCAGCAGAACTCTGGGTCTAGACCTAAATCCTCAGTTCACCACCTAGCACATTATAAGTTGGATCTTGCCAAAGGAGAGAGCTGATTAGTTAAGCAAATCATTTCTCAATGCAGATATCTACCATTTTTTTCACAAATTCTTTCTATTTCCTGCTGACATTTAATGGACTGCTTCATGCTGCTTTGCATACCATCCCGTCCAAGCCTGTACCTGTCATTTCCTGCAGGTAGTTAAAGTGTATGTGAGTGCAAACTAAAAGAAAATGTATTCAGTACATCTCTTCAGGGGTGTATTTACCACAAGGCAAACAAGGCATTTTCCTAGGGTGGCATTTTTCAGGGGGGGCAGCACTGCCTCTTGGAAGAGGGGATAGAAGAAGGGACACATGCAACATGGGGACTTCGTGGATTCCGAGAGATGCTGTGGGTTTCATGACAATGTATGCACAGCCCGACTCTCCTTCCTGGGGATGTCCGGAACTGTGAAGATGAGTGTCTTTCTTTCTCTCGCCATGGGGGGTGGTGGCTGGTGTATGGGGGGCAGTGGTAGTGGAAAGCTCGGGTGGAGGGCAGGGGTGTTCTTGGTCAATGTCAGGCTCTTTCTGCGTGGGACGGGGGGCAATTTTTCTGTTGCCTAAATACACCACTGCATCTCTTTCATACATGTACATTTCCCTGTGATGTATCCCTTTAAAAACATTTCTAGTACAGAAAATACTTTACCTGTTGATCTGCTAGAAATCCAGTGTACACCTAACTTACTGTATGTACTGACAACACAATGGGGTTGATTTACTAAAGGCAAATAGACGGGGCACTTTGCAAGTGCAGTTGCACACATTTTCCCCAGAGCTTAAATGCGGCTCTATTTTGTAAAGAAAACCCAATCAGGTGCAAGGAAAATGACAAAACAGCCTTTTTGCTTACACATGATTGTAAGATGGAAATCAGATCTTCACCTTGTTTACTAAGCTATGGGGGAAATAAGCGCAACTGCACTTGCAACACAGACAGTCTATTTGCCTTTAGTAAATCAACCCCAATGCCTTTGCTGCTCTAGAATTACAAACAGTGTAATCAGCCCTGCCTGCCCACAGAGCACCACCAAACCAGCACCCCTCTCAGTCCCTCTCCATATACATACATTGAGTTCTTTCCTAGCAATACAAAACAACAGCCTTGACGCCCAAAAGCCTGTGATCACACTGTGTGTAGGGATAGGGCTCTTGGGAGCTGTAGTTCTGGGGGGGTGTCAATAAGATGCGGCTGCTGCAGTGGCTCCTGCAAGATTTTTTTGCAAGCCTGATGACTCTCTGGGAGTAATAAAAACTGTTTCTTGGTACAACAACATAATAAATAAATAAATAAATAAATAAATACATAAAGCTGGGACATGTTCTGGAAGGGGAGAGGAAGGTTTGGTGGGATATTTAGGCAATGCCTGGATATAAAAATCATCAGGAATGGACTACATTCAAAAGCATTGGTGGAGCAAATTTTTGATATGCATTTGTCACAGTCCATTTGCCTACTGTTATTACCCACTGGTCAGTACGAGCTGTCATTAGAAAAAAAACAAAATTAAAAAAAAAAAATGCTGACAGGTATGATTTTATGACAGAAGAGACCCTATTGATCTTTTGTGTCATAACTGCTTCTCCCTACTTGTTAGTGATAAGGAACACTGAGCCATGCATGCACAGCTTGACGTACATGTACAGCACCTCACTGTGCCGTGATGCTGTGACTCCCATGCACATTTCACTGTGCAAAATGTGGTAAGTGGTTAATATGAGCGCATATTGCCTGGTATGGTTCAGAAGGGGGGCCCACACTTTCCCCCCCCCCCTTCCTTTCCTTGCCAGCCAGGCTGCATGGTCGGATCAAGGGTCTGGTGGTTTCCAGGGCTTTTTTTCTCAGAGAATAAGTGCAGGAACTGCCCCCATCTGACTCACCTCCTACCCACCTCCCAGTACTATCCCTTTTAGAGAATACAGAACCAAGTATCATATTGCTGTGCTAAGTAATTTGGAAAGATAAAGCAGTAAAATCTGCAGCCAGCAAAAATAGACCCCCCCATCAACAACAGATCCCCCAACAACAACAGACACCTGGAAGCAATATCAACTCTCTAAACCCTCCAGCAGCCAGCAATAATAGACCCCCCTCATCAGTAGATCGATCCCAGCAACAAATGACCCCCCAGAAAGATAAACCCCCCTAGCAACAACAGATCCCCCACCAGCAACAATATACCCCCCCTCAAAATAGACCCCCTCCAGCAACAATAGATCCCCTAGCAGCAAGCATCAAAAGACCCTCCAGCACATCCCAGCCCCCAAGTTCCTCCTAAAAAAAAAGCCCTGGTGGTTTCCAGTGAAATTAGTTGACTCAATGATGGCAAGAAAAAATGTTCTGATGAACAATCCCTTATGGAAGAAAAATATATTTGAAATACATTTTAAAAATATTCTTCCCAAATATATTGACATATATTTGAAATGCTACAATTTTGACCATATTCAATACATTTCAAAATATATTTCAATAAATATATATTTTTAAATGTATTCTTCAGATTCTTTTAACATATAAAAAAGTCATTTTAACATATATTTTTACATATATTTGTAAATGCATTCCAAAAATGTAGATTTGTATTTTTAAAGACATACAGTATAGTATGTGTATGTACGAATGTGAGTTAGGGACCTTAGATTGTACACCCCTTGAGGGTTAGGGACTGATGTGAATGTACAATATATATATATATGTGTAAAAGCGCTGCGTAAATTGACAGCGCTATATAAGTACCTGAAATAAATAAATACTTGAAGTGTATTTTTAAAAATATTTTTCATATATTTTGTAATAAAAACGCATTTCAACATGCAGTATATGTGTGTGTATATATGTGTGTGTACATATATATATATATATATATATATATATTTAATATGGCCAAAATTGTGGGATTTCAAATATATGTCAATATATTTCAAATATATTTTTCTTCCATGTGGGATTTTTCAGAATTTCTAATGAAAATCTAAGCATGTATGGCCAGTTTTATGGTGCCTAGCCCTACAGCAATGAGGAAGGTGAAAAGGGAAGTACACAAAGTAATATTAGAGGGTTAGAGGGAGTGTTCATTAGACTTTGACCTGGATATATGAAGTTTTGTTGATGAAGTGGTAAAGGCAGACAGGACACACAAGTAATTACAGTCATTAAAGAAATGGTTGCAAAGTTGATCCTTTAACATAAAAGTCAGCATAAGCTGTAAATATCACCTACATGGAAATTAAAGCTTGAGCTGAGCTTCCATTCCACTCTTGTGTTCCATGCACACTTCGGTATTCTCCTTCCATGTTATAATTGCTGAGATTAAAGCCATTGGAATCCTTCTATTATATGTTACTATATTACTAAGTGCAGACACAGCACTGGCAGTCTAGGCCGGCCTCAATTACCGCATACTAGATCTGGCTGACAACATCTCCAAGAAATTCAGCTCTTTGAACTTTGTGTCTGGAGCTGTTACCTATGTCTACAATCTAAAGCCCCTGAAACGATGTATATCCTCAAAGTAGAAGTGGCAAAGATAACAAAGCCAACCTTTTCTTTGGATAGGAAGGACTTAGAACCCCCGTCAGGTTTTTATTGCTGTCTGTAAGGAAGATTTACCCAAAAGTGAGGATGAAAGATAATCCCAAACTGGAGTGGTTACCGAAACATGGATAGAGGGGACATTTTCCAATGGGGACACTGGTTCTGGTTCCACAGCTTTTTGAAGGATTTCCTCTCAACTCCTGGTTTAGTTTTAGGAAGTGAAGGGAAATCTCCCCAACAGGATACAGATGGCAAAAAAAAAAAACTTGACAGGGGTTATATAAAATGAAAAAGAAAATGTTTTACCTTCAGTTATACTTTAAACTAGTTAAAGAGGACCTTCTCGTCCCCCCACCCCTGCAAGAAAATGGTAATAATGGGGCAGCACAGTGGCTAAATGGTTAGCACCTCCACCTGGCAGCACTAAGGTCATTGGTTCAAAATCCCAACCATGGCACCACCTGCCTGGAGTCTGCATGCTCTTCCTGTGTCTGCATGGGCCTCCTCCAGGCACCCCAGCCTCACCCCACAGACATGCTGGTAGGTCAATTGGATCCTGTCCAAATTGGGCCGTGTATGTATATGTATGAATGTAAGTTAGGGACCTTAGATTGTACGCCCCTTGAGGGTTAGGGACTGATGTGAATGTACAATATATATGTAAAGCACTGTGTAAATTGATGGTGCTATATAGGTACCTGAAATAAATAATTATATATACAGTATAAATATTTTGTATATATACACATATTGTGTGTGTATATATATATATATATATATATATATATATATTTATTAGGGATGCACCGATACCAAGCATTTTCATGAGTACTCATGAAAATACTTCCGATAGCTTTACTGATACTTTGCGGTGCAATTTGCATTAATTGAGGCAAATTGCACAGCAAAGGATAGCATGCGATTTGAATAGGAATGTGATTTCTGTCCAAATCGCATGTGGTTTCCCCACTGCTCCTGTGTGAACCCAGGCTTATCATAGCCCAAGTTCACAGAGGAGAGGTGCGGTAAACCTCCCGGCAGGCATCCCATGCTGAGTGTCAGAGGTAGGAGAGAAGAGAAAGTGGTGGGGATTTGAAATCCCCGCCGCTTTCTTTCCTTTCCTTGCAGCGATGTCAGTTCGGGCTAGACGACATCTGATTGGACAGCTGCTGAAATTGCACTGCAAAGTATCGGTACTTGGTATCGGCGAGTACTTGACCGAAAATATCGGTACTTGTACTCACCAATAAAAAAATGGTATTGCTGCATCCCTAATATATATATATATATATATATATATATATATATATAGTGTATGTATGTATGTATATATAGCATGCAAAGTCACTGCCGCGGTCAATACTCCTGTCAGCCTTGTAACAGAAGGAAGGTGCCCCCATCCCTACAGTAAATCAGTGTGCCCCTCCTGCCCACCCCTTGTCCTGGCCCCTCCTTCAGGGGACGCAAAAAAGTTAAAATGTTACTAAACTCACAACAGTAAAATCAGTCTGAATATATATTTTTTTTATTGTCTCTGCATCTTATCCTCTATGTTCATGCACACATAGGCTTTCAGCATTTTTGGGGCAGGAGAGTTCAGTGGCAGGAGAAAAAACCACTGCCAGTGCATCCTAGAGCAGCAGAATTGTGGCAGAAAAAATGCTTGACACACTTAAATGCATGTAAATGTGACTAAATGCTAGGAGCGTTTAGCGATTAAGCAATCATAAATGATTTATTCTGACCATTGAAATTGATTAATGCCCAAATGCTTGGTGCGGGTAAACGCATTACACACTTTTACAAGCGTCAGATTTTTGCTGGCTGCTGCCAGGAGGAGACTTCTAGGGGAGTTAAAAAAAAAAAAAGTCAGTGTGCATGAGGGCTAAAAAAAGCAAGTCATCCTAAAACTGATTATTCTGCAGGTTTAATCACCTGAAGCCTCTCTCAGACGTTGGTGCAGAGTTACATTAGAGCCTTGAGTAAGCAAATAATACTGCACATGTTCCGTGGTTGTCAGTATATCCATATATATAGTATACGCAGTATCAGGGGTGGACTGACCATTTGGAAACTCGGCACTGCCCGAGGGCCCGGGGTCAGTACGGGGCCCCATGAGATGCACCTGCTACCTTTTTCATAGGCTTTTTTGAGTTTGGGCAAGGACACAGGGGCCCCATGATCCCCTATTGCCCGGGGGCCCCATGAGTTGTCAGTCCGCCCCTGCGCAGTGTAAATCTGCTGTACACATTCCGCTCACTTCTGTATTATCTTCTATCCTGGTCAAGAATTGCACACTCACAAAAATTAATGTGATTTCAGTGCAAAAGATTTTGCTGAGAAATTGCAGATTGTCAATGAAATTTTGCAGATGTCCAGCTGTCAATTTTGCACACTGGGATGCTTAGGGGGGAAGTTAGTTAAGCTAGGTTCACGTATGTACGGGCCGGGACTGCATGCAGAATCACTCGCCTTCCCGACCTGCAGGCAAAACCTATTGCTCGTTAGCAGACATGCAGGGTGCCATTATTTCTTAATTGAAAAAATGCCTCCGTTCTTGCAAGTACGTGCAAATCACATGGTGCCGCAGGACCATGCGGTTCTGTGCTGTGCATTCTTAAAAAGAGGTCAGGAGGTCAGGGGAGGGAGCCCCCCCAGATTTTAATTGTGCCCCCCCCAGATTTTAATTGTGCCCCCCGCCCAGATTTTAATTGTGCCCCCCCCCCAGATTTTAATTGTGCCCCCCCAGATTTTAAATGTGCCCCCCCCCAGATTTTAATTGTGCCCCCCAGATTTTAATTTTGCCCCCCCCCAATGCCAAAGCTATCTGTGTGGGGAGGAGGAGCTCTGCTGCTTGTGCCAGGCTGTGTGGGATGGAAGAAGGGGCTCTGCTGAGTGATCTGCCAGCAGTGACCTCTCTCCTCTGCCCTGCCAGTTTTGACCCCTGTCCTCTGCCCTGCCAGTTATGACCCCTGTCCTCTGCCCTGCCAGTTATGACCCCTGCCCTTTGCCCTGCCAGCAGTGACTCCTGTCCCCTGCCCTGCCAGCAGTAATCCCTGTCCTCTGCCCTGCCAGTTATGACTCCTGTCCTCTGCCCTGCAAGTTATGACCCCTGTCCTCTGCCCTGCCAGCAGTGACTCCTGTCCCCTGCCCTTCCAGCAGTGACCCCTGTCCTCAGCCCTGCCAGTTATGACCCCTGTCCTCTGCCCTGCCAGTTATGACCCCTGTCCTCAGCCCTGCCCGTTATGACCCCTGTCCTCTGCCCTGCCAGCAGTGACTCCTGTCCCCTGCCCTGCCAGCAGTGACCCCTGTCCTCTGCCCTGCCAGTTATGACCCCTGTCCTCAGCCCTGCCAGCAGTGACTCCTGTCCCCTGCTCTGCCAGCAGTGACCCCTGTCCTCTGCCCTGCCAGCAGTGACCCCTGTCCTCTGCCCTGCCATATATGAACCCTGACCTCTGCTCTGCCAGCAGTGACTCCTGTCCACTGCCCTGCCAGTTATGACCCCTTTCCTCTGCCCTGCCAGCAGTGACTCCTGTCCTCTGCCCTGCCAACAGTGACTCCTGTCCTCTGCCCTGCCAGTTATGACCCCTGTCCTCTGCCCTGCCAGCAGTGACTCCTGTCCTCTGCCCTGCCAGCAGTGATCCCTGTCCTTTGCCCTGCCAGCAGTGACCCCTGTCCTCTACCCTGCCAGCAGTGACTCCTGTCCTCTGCCCTGCAAGTAGTGATCCCTGTCCTTTGCCCTGCCAGCAGTGACCCCTGTCCTCTGCCCTGCCAGTAGTGACCCCTGTCCTCTACCCTGCCAGCAGTGACTCCTGTCCTCTGCCCTGCCAGCAGTGATCCCTGTCCTTTGCCCTGCCAGCAGTGACCCCTGTCCTCTGCCCTGCCAGTTATGACCCCTGTCCTCTGCCCTGCCAGTTATGACCCCTGTCCTCTGCCTTGCCAGCAGTAACCCCTGTCCTCTGCCCTACCAGAAGTGACACCTGTCCTCTGCCTTGCCAGTTATGACCCTTGTCCTCTGCCCTGCTGACCCCTGTCCACTGTCCTGCTGACCCTGTATACTGCCCTGCTGACCCCTGTACACTGCCCTGCTGACCTCCCATTCTCTGCCCCAAACCCCTGACAATTTTTATTGCACTCTCACATCAGACAGGTTAGATCCCGCCCTGCAGGAGCATCTCTCCCTGCATTTCTCACTGGCACAGCAACCCATTCAAATAAAAGGGCTGCTGCGCTGCTGTAACCGTGACATGCACATGACTGCTATAGCCACGATGTGTACACATGAGAAACCCTTTTTATAAAATGCGCCATACAGAACCACATAGTACTGCAGCACCATGCGGTTCTGGGTGAGGCAGTTTTAAAAAGGAGTCAGGGACTTCTTTCCCAACATTTCTTGTCGATATAGCAGACCATTCAAATAAATGGGAGCTCTATACGCAACATGTTCATGCAAATGCGCAAGCGTGAACCTAGCCTTAGGGTAATTTATTTGATTTTTTTGCATTTGTAGTTTTTTTGTTTGTTGGTTTGTTCCTTTTTTATGTACTGTTGCTTTAAGGGCCCATTCACACTATTTGCCTTGTGTCCTATGTGTCAGTTCATACCACTAAATGGTGATGGCGTACACTAAAAAAGACAATATTGCATGCAATGCACTTTTCAGTGCAGTAGGTTGCAACACAAACTAGCGCATGCCAACACTGCTGTGGTGAACTTAATAAAATAAGAGGAAATAGAAAGATGCACCGGAATTTATTTCTTTATTACAGGTACTTATATAGTGCCGTCAATTTACGCAGCACTTTACGTATATAATGTACATTCACATCAGTCCCTAACCCTCAAGGGGCGTACAATCTAAGGTCCCTAACTTATATTCACACATGGGCTAATATAGACAGGAACCAATTAACCTGCTAGTGCCGCTTTGGCATTATATCCTCCCAGCGCACAATAGTAGTTGTGTGGTCAGAGATTAGCAGGGGGGGACCAACCCTTGATATTTAACCTGGAATTGGTGTTGTAGTACTTAGCATGGGCCATCGATTGCTCCCAAGCTATGAACTGTCAGCTTTACCCCACTGCTTGCCATTAGCACTCATAGTGGGTGTGAGACAGATTCCTCCAGGGGCGGACTGAACATTTGGAAACTTGGGCACTGCCCAAGGGCCCGGTGTCAGTAGGGGGCCCCATGAGATGCCCCTGGTACCTTTTTCATAGGCTTTTTTGAGTTCGGGCATAGACACAGGAGCCCCATGAGTTGTCAGTCCACCCCTCGGCAAGGGAATTAGCCCCAGACACATAGGTGCCCCTTGGAAGGGCAATGCTGCTGGTGCCTTCACAGAGATCCTGTAGCTAAGCTGGGACATTTCACAGTATTCTGATATTGCATATAGGCGAAATGAAGCACACATGATTCTCTGCACTTAATCTCACGAATGCACGGTGGGGCATCAAACTCACTGCTGTTAAAAAAAAAAAAGAAAGGAAAAAAAAAACTTTCTCCTTGAGATTTTGCAAGAATTTGTGGGAGGGTTTTTTTTTTTTTTAAACACATGAGTGTAATGTTGTACGGCAAATGCATGCACTGCCCGAGGGCCCGGGGTCAGTAGGGGGCCCCGTGAGATGCCCCTGGTACCTTTTTCATAGGCTTTTTTGAGTTTGGGCATAGACACAGGGGCCCCATGATCCCCTATTGCTCGGGGGCCCCATGAGTTCTCAGTCCACCCCTGGATTCCTCCATACAAGGTCCTGAATCATTTTAAGAAGGTAGTTGGTAGTCAAGAATACATTGGTGTACATGACTTTTAGGGTGTAAAACATACGAGTATCACTAGGTAGAAGCAGTATTAACAATATAGATACACTGGTACAAGCAATATTAACAGATAGATAGTATATACTGTATGCAAACCTCCCAACATTCTGGTATGAGAAAGAGGGACAACCTTTAGCTCAAAGTGTGCAGGCAAAGGACACCCCCAGGCCATGTTCCCATTTATGTGGCCCATGAAGGATTAATAAACAAAAATTGATTGACTTTCCCCAGGTTCACACCTAAGAATTTTCTGCAGCATTTTGCGTTCTGCAAAAACGCAGTACAGTCCATTTAACATGATTTCCTATGGGACACGTTCACATCTCTGCGTTTTCACCCGGTGCATTTTGGAAAGGGTCAGGGACTTTTTAGGCTAAGTTCACAGTCATGCGGTGCGGTATATCGCATGTGATTTCACAGGAAACGCACCGCATTCCTGTGCAAATCACATGCAATTTGTGTGCGCTGCGATTGGAGCCGTACATTATGTATGGCTCAAATTGCACCGCATCCACACCAAAAATGTGCAGGATCCTTTTTTGGGTCCGCACTAGAATCGGATCACATGGGTATTCACACCTATGCCATCCGATTCTTCACATCGCACCGCGTTTTGCGGACCAATTTGGGGGTGTTGTTAATTTGACATACACACCCGCAGCGGTTCGCATGAACGGGGTGCGATTCTGATGCGGTGTTCTATAGACTTCAATGGAAATGCTGCATAAAACCATTTAGTACGTTTTTGATCCATTTTTGCCGCGTTATTTATGCTTTTTTTTATGTGTTTTGCTTTTTAAATCTGCCTAGCAACAAGAAAAAAAAACGCGTCAAAAACACATGTGCAAAAACGCACCCCAAAACATACTGCAGAAACGGATGAAACTGCATAGGTGTGAACCAACTTGTGCTTTTTTCATCACTATATTTCCTTTATACTGTGTTTGGTAAAACAATAATGTGATAATAAAAAGGGTTTTGTGAATGGCTAAGTGTAATTGTTTCTTACCGTGTTTTTCTGCGTCTATGTAAGGCCTCTTTCACACGAGGCGGACCTGTCAGCAGATCTGCTTGTTCAGCCGTGGATGTCTCTGCTGATCCCCACTGAGCAGGCAGATGACAGTCCTGTGTCCCCTCCACTGCTGCAGAGCGGTCACACACAGCTCACTGTTTTCTATGGGGCGGTCGGATGGAAACGGACCACCTGTCATCCGATCCGATCCACCAGGTGCTGTTTTTTAGCGTACCAGATCGGATGCTGGTGGGTGTCAGTGGACACATGTCCACTGACACCCGCCGTTCCATAGAGGGCTATGGATGGTCCAATTAGGTCTGCCTGTAAATCTGACAAGCGGACCCGATCGGACCATCAGTGTGAGAGGGGCCTAACATTCTCAGTGAGCTCCTGAACCTTTCCTTTTCCCTCTCTCCCATTTGTTTGGAAGGAGTAGCGCATATTAGTTGTGGTCATGTGCATGGCTCTATGCACACTACTAATCCCATTGTCCATAGTTCATTTCTGGAGCGAACCAGAGAGTGTGGCAATGTTCCTGCATATGGTGGAATCATGGAGAACGAATGTAGACACCCTCTAAGAGGAAGTCAGATCACAGCAGCAAAAACAAAAAGAGTTTTGGAGGAGGCTTAGAGCAATAGAAGGAACTTTTTTTGAATACATACTTGAATAGAATATATTTTTGCAAACCAGACTTTAGTATCATTTTAGGTATTGCATTTATTATAGATTCCAACACATCTGTACAAAATGAGGGACAACTGAGGAGGATAGAGGGACGGTTGGGACGTGCAGGTCTGCTGTTAGAAACCATAGGGCCCCATACAGCCGACCTGACAGGGCCCCCTCCAAAAAAAACCCAAAAAACGATGCTTCAGTTATGAATGAATACAGTGAGTGATCGGTACCAATCACTCATTGTGTTCATTCGAGAAAGAAAAGGGGATGGTAAAGGTGACATATTTACCAGACACATCACCCCATCTCCATTCTGAAGGATCCTATTGTGTGCTTGCAGCGGCCGGTGGGAAGCAGAGGAGGGAAGCTGGCAGCACTGGGGGGCACACAGGGGGGGCCTGGGCAGCAGAGGGAAACATATGGTGCACAGGGAGGGTGATGGGTGCAGGGGGGGGGCAGTTACTGGAACTGATCCCTTGTATGACTATCTCTGCAGCAGCTGGGAGGGGGAGGAGAAGAATCCAGCTTTCAGCTGCTGCAGGAAGAACCAAACAGGGGATCAGTTCCAGCAATTCGTGCTGATCGCCCTCCCTGACCACATCCAATTATCCCAGCTGCCTGGGGCCCCCTGCTGGCCTGGGCCCCATACAGGAGGACTGGTGGTACCCCCTTATCCAAGGCCCTGGCTGTGTGTATGCACCTTTGATAAATGATGGCCCCCAGCAATTCTGATGGGATGATATGTTGTCTCTGTAGTTGGAAGAATGCCAGCTGTCTGCACACAGTGTGATTGGTGGGGTGACATGAACTCCCGGAGATGGAAGTGCAGCTCTCTACTTGCAGATGGGAACTCAAACTGGGCCAAAACCAAAGCTATACAGGTCTGTTCTACCCCAAACCCATCCATCATGGTGCTCGGGCTGGAGATACAAGGGAAGTGCACACGCTGCTTGTCTGAACCTGTCTTCCATCCACGGCCTGAACAAACAGGTTGATGATGGATTAGACGTTCAAATCTCTAACACTGTACACTCTGGATGTGTGTAGAAAACACCCAGCCGGCCGTGTCGCCCCGAGTGCTTAGTCATGTATATAGGACTGGAGGAATCTGTATTCTAAGGAATTGTTCATAAACCTTAAAGTGATATCACACCCTTTCAGCAGCTGATTGATCCACTTACTGCGTATTCAGCTTCTTTATCTTTCAATCTAGACTTGTGTGTCTCTACGCTGTGTGCATCAATAAAAACACACAGCCCCATAGCCTAGGATGGCAAGACACAACCCTGCTCCTTTCTCCTCCTTCTCATTCCTTCTCCAAGCTCTCTGACTGCCTGGAGACTGCGCTGTCCACACTTTCTTGTGAAGTTCAGGGAAGTAGTACTGAGAGAACAGGAGATAGCAGCACTGAAAGTTGTAAATTTCATGTCCTGGGGTAAAAATGTCAACAGTTTACTGGGGAATGTTCATTTTTTTATTAAGCAGTCAGGGGTCGGCTGTGAGAACCCAGCAAGTGTGTCAGCAGGGGGCCGGCTGTGAGAACCCAGCACATGTGTGTCAGCAGGGGGCTGGCTGTGAGAACCCAGCACATGTGTGTCAGCAGGGGGCTGGCTGTGAGAACCCAGCCAATGTATGTCATCAGGGGGCCGGCTGTGAGAACCCAGCCAATGTATGTCATCAAGGGGCCGGCTGTGAGAACCCAGCCAATGTATGTCATCAGGAGACAAGCTGTGAGAACCCAGCCAATGTATGTCATCAGGGGGCCGGCTGTGAGAACCCAGCCAATGTATGTCATCAAGGGGCCGGCTGTGAGAACCCAGCCAATGTATGTCATCAGGAGACAAGCTGTGAGAACCCAGCCAATGTATGTCATCAGGGGGCCGGCTGTGAGAACCCAGCCAATGTATGTCATCAGGGGGGTGGCTGTGAGAATCCAGCACATGTACAGTCATGGCCAAAAATATTGGCACCCCTACATTTCTGTCAGATAATGCACTACTTCGCCCAAAAAATTGTTTGCAATTTCAAATCTTTTGGCATTCTCATGTTTATTTCTTTTGTTTGTATTGGTATGACACAAAAAAGTGGAGAAACAAAAAGTCAAATCTGACACATTCAATGCAAAACCCCAAAAATGGACTGGACAAAATTATTGGTACCCTTAATGTAATATTTGGTAGCACACCGCCTGGAAAAAGTAACTGAAAGCAGTCTTTTCCTGTAATCATCAATGAGTTTCTTCCACCTCTCTACTGGAATTTTGGACCACTCTTCCATTGCCAACTGCTCCAGGTCTCTCAGATTGGAAGGGTTCTTCTTCCCGACTGCTGTTTTGAGATCTCTCCACAGAAGCTCTATGGGACTGAGATCTGGACTCATTGCTGCCAGTTCAGTACTCTCCAGTGCTTTGTCTGAAACCATTTTTGGGTGTTTTTTGACATGTGTTTTGGGTCATTGTCCTGATGTAAGATCCATGATCTCTGACAGAGACCCACCTTTCTGACACTGGGCCCTACACTGCACCCCAGAATTCTTTGGTAGTCTTCAGATTTTATAATGCCATGCACACGGGTAAGACATCCAGTGCCTAAAGCAGCAATGCAACCCCAAAACATCAGTGACCCCCCCACCATGTTTGACTGGAGGGACTGTATTCTTTTCTTTAAAGGCCTCGTTGCTTTTTCTGAAAACAGCAGAATGATGGGCTTTACCAAAAAGCTTTAATTTTGTTCTGTTTGTCCACAGCACATTCTCCCAAAAGTATTTGGCTTCCTCAGGTAAGTTTTGGCAAACTCCAATCTGGCTTTTTTATGTTTCTGTGTCAGCAGTGGGGTCCTCCTGGGTATCCTACCATAGCGTCCCTTTTCATTCATATAGTGCGAGCTGACACAGTTGTACCCAGTGCCTGAAGGACAGCTTGAATTTGTCTGGCAGTTGATCGAGGTTCTTTATCCACCATTCAAACAATTCTTTGTTGAAATCTTTGATCAATTTTTCTCTTTCATCCACTTCCAGGGAGATTAGTTACAGTGCCATGGACTGTAAACTTCTTGACAATGTTGTGCACAGTGGAAACAGGAACATTAAGATATCTGGAGATGGACTTGAGATTGAGATTGTAACCTTGAGATTGTCCATGCTTTTCCACAATTTTTGTTCTCAAATCCTCAGACAATTCTTTGCTGCTCTTTCTCTTCTCCATGCTCCATGTGGCACACAGAGACACACAACAGTCAATTTTTCACCATTTTAACTGGTTGCTGGTGTGATTTCTACATTGTCAGCACCTATTAATTTAGTTTAATTACAACTTGCAGGAGCATCACAAACTTGGAATGCAATTATTTTTTACAATTTTGAGAAGGTGCCAAACATTTTGTCTATTTTTGGGGTTTTGGCTTTTTGTTTTGCAACTTTTTTGTGTTATACCAATACAAACAAAAGAAATAAACATGGAAATGCCAAAACATTTGCAATTGCAGCAATTTTCTGGGTGAAGTGGTGCGTTATCTGACACAAATGCAGGGGTGCCAGTATTTTAGGTCAAGACTGCATATCATCAGAGGGCCGGCTGTGAGAACCTGGAAAAGACTCCTGATGACGTTAGAAAATAAGATGATGTGCAGCAGTAGAGCCATGGATCCAAAACGCACTGGAACGCGCCAAAACATGTAAAAAATGTGAATGCAGAAACGCATTCAGAACGCATCTGGACTGTGTTTCTATAGTGTGAATCAGCCCTACAGGCCAGTTCACACTGCATGAGTTTCAGTTGCTTTTTTCTGCATTCAAAATGCACAGAAAGCAGGTTATATGGTTGTCAGTGTGATAGTTCACATCAGTGTTTGTATTTCCAGTGCGTTCTGGCTGCAGAAAAAAAAATGTAGAACAGGCTGAATTTTTCCTGCACAGAACTGTACTGGAATGTGGTAAAACGCATAAAAAATGCACCGGAATGCGCAAAACTGCACTGGAACGCACATGTCCCTATTTAAAGTGAAGATAAAGAGAGGGTAAAAAATTAACTGGAAAGCATCAAAAACACATTGGAACGTACCAAAAATGAGTCGGAATGTGCCAAAAACGCATACAAAATGTGAAACACAGGCAGAACACATCTGGACTGC